>NC_058135.1:53204719-53255050 GCF_016433145.1 Gracilinanus agilis
TCTCTCTCTCTCTCTCTCTCTCTCTCTCTGCCTCTCTCTCTCTCTCTCTCTCTCTTTCTCTCTCTCTCTCTCTCCTTTTCCCTTTCTCTGTCCGTCTGTCTCTCCTCTGTCTCTCTTATTTCTGTTTCTTTCTCTTCTTCCCTCCCTTTCTCCCTTAACTTCCCTCTTAGATCAATACTTTGTATTGGTTCCAAGTCAGAAGAATGGTAAGGGCTACGCAAATAGAGGTTAAATGACTTCCCCAGGGTCACACAGCCAGGAAGGGTCTGAGGCCAAATCTGAACCCAGGACCTCCCATCCCTAGCCCTGACTCTCAATCTCCTGAGCTGCCTAACTGTTCTTAGATTTTGAGTCTTAAAATGATTTTTTGTTCTTGTGGTTCAAGTTTTCCTAGACACTTGCTCCTCAGGAATAATTAACAATTGCCCTTTGACTTATTTCCCCACATGGCTTGGTTTCCACTGGGCAATGACTCTGCCCCCAGCAAATCTGATCTATTATTCCAGTGATAGTGTTACCAGGGAATTATTTTCACAGAATAGGGATTCTATTTCACCCCCCTACTCCAAGATCATTAAAACCACCCAATATACTGTTTAAGTTAACAAACTACAGTGGCAAGACAGATCTTGAACATTTCGATTAAGAAATCTCAATTATCTAGCAACTGTCTTACAGTTGTAGCCACTATTTTATCAACCACCTGCCCCTCTCACTGATTGCTCTTAGTTAGGAAGGTTCTTAGGTGTTTTGTGGGTTTTTTGTTGGGCAGGGAGATATGTGTTGTTTGTTTTGGTCCTCAACTTTTGAAAATCAGATACTCTAATGCTCTTTAAATAAAAATAACCTTTGCCTTCTGTCTTAGAGTTTACACTAAGTATTAATCCCAAGGTAGAAGAAGGGTAAGGGGTAGGCATTTAGGGTTAAAAAAATTACCCAGGATCACACAGCTGGGAAATATCTGAGATCAGATTTGAACTCAGTTCTTCCCATCTCCAGATATGGTAGTCTATCCATTGTGCTATCTAATGTTCTTTTATGAGTGAATGGCACACATTGTAAGGTGGAAATATATAATATTACTATTAAGAACAGGACTTAATCAGTCATTGTCCATACTTAGTCATGGAGAAGTAAAATGCTCTCACCTAAACCAAAAAACTTTTGAGTTCTTATTAAAATAAGTCCATACTAGTCTCACTAGTCAGAAAGCAAATATATTGATGTTTGGATTTGTTTTTTCCATTCCCATCCCCAAAGTAGTTTGGGGACCAGCCCAAGTGGATTAATTCTTTTATGCTTTGATTCTAGGATGTAGATTATGGTATTTACTAATCCTTGTCAGAACCTACCAAGAGTTTCCTTGGGAATTATCTTTACCCAATGGGTAACCATCACTGCCTTTCAAAAGAGGTAAAGTAAGACCATTCTTGCTTTCAGAAATTTTATCATTTGCTTTCATCCCACTATCCCTTTGTGCCCTGAGTGACACACTTGTATCCAGATGTTAATGTTCACTGTGTTCTCTGTGATTCTTCTTGATAATAGTTCTGAGCTCCTCCACCATTCCCCTCCCCATCTTTCAAAAACATGATCTGTGGCTTAATCACTCATTCAGATCCCTGTAAATATTTCTGATTAACATCCTCCTTACCCTCCATTTTTTGACCTAATCATTTCATTCTGCTTTCTGTCCCTGACCCCTACACTGCCTTTTGGCTTAACTGTAACTAAGCTTAAAGACTATCTGAAGTCCTAATCTCCCCTTTATTCTAAAATGGTTATCCATATCTCATCAGATCAGGGCTTCCCATCATTTTTTAGTTTCTATCCCTCTTGACTTTTAGTAAACCTTTCTCTACTTTTCCAATATGAAAGGAAATATATTCTAGAGTGCATAAGACCATAACAAATAAAATTAATAGACATTTCAATAAGTCAAGGAATTATTTGACGCATATTCCCTTTTGCCTGTGGACTTGCTTCTCATGCTCCCAATAATATTTATATCCCGAGTTAAGAAAGCCCTGCATTAGGTGTTCCTCTCTTGAATGCTCAGAACACTGTCTCATCTGTACCTACAAGATCATCTCTTACTGTAAAGAGTCATTTCCTGAAGGCCAATTGTATTTATCATTTATGAAGTAGCTCTGATCCTGAGCTGAAAGATGCCAAGTGTCAAATAAATTCTGTTTATGCTGTTTGTAAGATTTAAAATTAGGTTTAACTAAATATGAGAGTTATAAAAGTAAGATTGTGGTTGCCATTTATAACATATAACCTTAAGTCAGAAAAGCTATTAGCAGCTTTCATTTACAACTGGGTAGAGGTGTGAAATATAGAAAAGAGGTAGGAAAAAAAATCTCCTAGTTACAAATACCCTAATCCTAGACTGTGAATGCAGATCCAAAAGCAAGTCTCACCAGAATCCAAAGTCCTAATTAGGAAGCTGAAATCCATAGAGCCAGGAGACGCAGAAAAACCACTGAGAGCTTTTAGCAAACATGATGCTAAGACCTCCAAGTGTCTCACCAGAGCTCACTCTGAAGAGTGCCCCACCAAAGCACCAATCAAGAGAGGGTCTCCTTGCCAAAGCACCAAGGAAGCAAAGAGTGAATCTTGTCCTTCGGTCACCTTTTATAGTCCTTTTTCCACATCACTTCCTGCCTCTCTCCCACTTCACAGGAACCAATCACAGCCTTCCAATTTGCCTAGCACTGCCCAAAGCAGGGGACAATGTTTGTGGCCTTTGGGGGTATGAACTAGTAAGTGACTTGTGAACTCTCTTACTTAATGATTAGGTAGGTACTAAGTAGGGGAACTTTATTGATTTGATTAAAGTTTGTTGATTGATTACACATTAAAAATAAACTGAGATCACAGATAAACAGACTTGTACGAAAATATTTATAGCTGCGCTTTTTGTGGTGGCAACAAATTGGAAAAGGAGGGGATGTCCTTCAATTGGGGAATGGCTGAACAAATTGTGGCGTATGTGGGTGATGGAATACTATTGTGCTAAAAGGAATAATAAACTGGAGGAGTTCCAGGCGAACTGGAGGGACCTCCAGGAACTGATGCAGAGCGAAAGGAGCAGAGCCAGAAGAACATTGTACACAGAGACTGACATACTATGGTAAAATTGAATGTAATGGGCTTCTGTACCAGCAACAATACAATGACCCAGGACAATTCTGAGGGATTTATGGTAAAGATGCTACCCACATTCAAAGGAAGGACTGCAGGAGAGGAAACATATGAGAAAAGCAACTGCTTGAACGCATGGGTCGGGGTGGACATGATTGAGGATGTGGACTCGAAACTACCACACCAATGCAACCACCAACAATTTGGAAATTGGTCTTGATCAAGGACACATGACAAAACCAGTGGAAATGTGCGTCGGCCATGGGTGGGGGGAGTGCGGGGGGGGGGGGTGAAGGGGAAAGTAGGAGCATGAATCATGTAACCATGTTAAAAATGATTATTAATAAATGTTTAAATTAAAAAAAATAAACTGAGAGTCTAATTCTCTCTTCATATGTTCTAAATTATACTATATGTGTTCTTAAAAGATCAATATTTATTTTACAAATGTATCATTTAAACATCAAATTCAATTCAGTTTTCCATTTCCCATAATTCAGAAAATATATTCTTGCAAAAAAAATATATTATTACTGGTCTTAAAGAAAAGTTGAATGAAAGCTTCATTTGGTATATTATTTTAAAAGAACAAATATATTCCTTTTTTGCTCTAAAAATAAATCTAACTGGTAGATTCTACAGCAATGGATGGCTAATCTTTTATATTTTCAACTTCACATGTATTCACAAATATCTTCACAAGAAAGAGTTCTGCCATCAAAGACAAAGTAAAATTCTGAGATAATTGCCCAGATAATTCAGGCAACTTTCTAAGACTTTAGGGAATAGAGCCGATGTCAATCAATCTGAAGAGGGAACTCCATCTCTGGGAGTTCTTTGTATTACGAAATCACTGGTCTGGTTTAAAGAAGAATCCAATAATGATAGTAAAAATGTTGCTGATCAATTTTGGAAATCCTAGACACAAATCTCATTTTGTCTTTCATCCATTCATTCACATGAACCTTGAAAACACTTTAAAAAAAAAAGAACAGTATTTTGTCGATGATGATAGTCAAGTCACACACCCCTAGCAAAGGATATCGTTTTTGTTCCAGAATTAATAAAGACCCTTTCCTTTAAAGTGAAGGACTTCCTTCAGAACAAAACATGAATGAACTACCAAAAAAAGAGACAAGAGAAACTTAAATGACTGGTATGTGTTAAATCTTAACAAATTGTGAAATGACCCACATGGCTTCTAAGAAACAGAAATACAGTGGATTCTAGGCACAAAATTAATTTTATGTCATTGTTGAGTTTATCAAGCTGGTGAAATGTTTCAAACTTACTATGTGTTATGAAACAAACCCTCTAGAAGCACAAGGCTTTACTTTCTGTTCCCCTTTTCCCTTTGTACTTTCTCTAAAGGGGAAGGAACCTTTTTTAAAAAATTCAATCGACAACAACTACAAATGATTTAACAGCACTACTTTTTAATTGAAACATTGCTTGAGTTAGTAGACACCTGGGTATGAATTTGACTGTAAAGAAACATGGGTTTATTTGCTAAATAACTTGGTTACGAGGATATTTTACTCCTTGGAAGCATAGTATACTGGTCATCATTGACATGCTAACTTGCTCAGAGCTCTAGGGTACAGTCAAGAAAACTGTTCCCTTCCACCATTTACAATAGGATGCTGGTTTATTAAAATCAGTGCCCTTAGCAAGTGTTCCAGTTTATTGACTTCCCAGGACTCCCATATATGGAAGAATATTGTGGGGGACTGGGAGGGTCATATAGCTGTCAATTAGAAGAGCTAATCCAAATTCTACCATTAACTACCTGCATGACTTTTGAGATATTACATATGTTCTCTTTATTTCTCTGTTAAATGAAAGGGTAAGGCAAGATGATGTCCAAGTCATCTAGATTATCTGCCATAGGAATAGGTACTATCCCTGGTTTTGTTGGGGACTTCAATATAGGAAACTCTGAGATGAGGAAGCTCTCTCCTTTAATGGAGGTCAACAATGTCTCTAAAACTTTTAGTCTTAGAGAATTGCCTCAAGGATGGAAAGATTAAATGACTTTGGGAAGGTCACCCAGTTAGTATGGCTCAGAGGCAGGAAATGAAGCCATGTCTTCCTGGCTTGGTGGGTAGTTCTCTATCTACACCATGCTGCTTCTCTGCCTTCCATATTAGATATTACAATAACTTAAGTGCTTTTCTATTTAGCATTTTCTGTCAAGATATTTACCTTTGGAAGCTTCTCAAGGCATAGACAATGGACTCACTCCACTCTGCATTTACTGCTCTGCCAAATTTCATCTCCAAGGAACAAGATGTTCCTCCCAGGATGAGCTCATCATTTCTGATCACACCATTCACATCACTCACTCAAGCCTTGACTGACTTCATCTACTTCAACCTCCTTTTCCCTCTGATTGGAGAGATGGAATTTAGAATACCAAATTCTTCCAAATGTCTTCCTTTATAGAGAGCAGAAACCTGGCATATTCCACTTTGCATCTTCTTTTTGTGCCTGGTTTCAACTCCTTAGAACAAGATATCCTTGTACCAGCTCTACCCTTCCCCTTCTTGCCTCCTTTTGTATGTTGTGTCTCCCCATGAGAATGTAAGCTCCATGAGGGCAGGGAGTGTCTTTATTTTTACTAATTTTATCCCCAGGGCTTACTACAGTGACTTGCCCTTTAATAAATGTTTAGATTAGATTAGATTGGATGGAATCTATCCAACTTTGTAAAACAAAATGACCTTTCTAAGTTAAGTTCTCCTGCCTCCTTTTGTGTATCCTCCCTACCTCCCATTAGATTGTAAGCTCCAAGAGGGCAGAGGCTGTCTTTCTTTTTATTAATTATATCACCAGTCCTTATCACAGCACCTGTTACATAGTAAGTAGATGCTTAATAAATGTTTATTGGACAGATTTCCTAATCACCTCCATCCATATCACCCTATACCCTTGTAATATACAAATAGAATATTGAGACAAGGCAAATGTGGAGAAATCCACAGAATGAAAATGTCCAAAGGAATAAATGAATACAAAATATTTGAGTACCTTCTATGGGCCAATCATTGTGGTAGGTTATGCTCGTACAAATACAAAATAAGATTATTGCTTTGCTCAAGTTTATATTTTAAAAGGTAGGGAAACAACACCAGGGGAATGGTAGCCAGGAAAGGTAATTTTCATCTGGAAAGCAACTAGAATGATTGTTTGGCATTCAAAGTTCTTCATAACCTTTCCCTTCCTGCCTTATTACACTTTCCACCTACCCTGTACTGTGATTCAGTGACACTCACCTACTTGGTGTTCCCTGAACAAGACTCACCTCCCAACTCTAGGCATTTTCACAGACTCTCCTCAATTCCTGGAATACTTTCTCTCCTCATCTCTACTTTGCTTCTTTCAAACCCAGGCTAAAATCCCACCTCATGCAGGAAGCTATTACTGATCTCTTCATTCTAAAGCCTTTTGTCTATTATTTACATTCTATCTTGTCCATAGCTACCTAGAAAATTGCATATTGTTTTCACTATTAGATTGTCAGCTTCCTGAAGAAAGAGGCTGCTTTTACCTTCTATGTATCTTTAGCAATGTGCCTAGCACAGAGCAGACACTGATTGATGGATATGGTGAGGGAGTCATAAGGCAATGGATCAGACTCCTCTTTCTAAAACTAATGGTAGTTTTTTCTTTCCTTATAGTTTCCCAGGTAAGAATGTCATTGCTGAGTCAAAGGGTATGCACAATTTTATGGCCCTTTGGGCGTGATTCCAAATTGCTTTC
Source organism: Gracilinanus agilis (assembly GCF_016433145.1). Taxonomy (NCBI): domain Eukaryota; kingdom Metazoa; phylum Chordata; class Mammalia; order Didelphimorphia; family Didelphidae; genus Gracilinanus; species Gracilinanus agilis. The sequence goes on from NC_058135.1 coordinate 53,211,629, forward strand.
CAGAATGGTTGCATCAGTCCACAGTTCTACCAATAGTATATGGGTGTCCCAATTTTCCCCCATACCTCCAAAATGTATCATTTTCCATTTTTGTCATATTAACCAGACTGACAGGTTCGAGGTGGTAACTCAGTGTTGTTTTAATGTGCCTTTCTCTAATTAATGATGAGTTGTAGCTTTTTTTTCATATGATGGAGAACAGTTTTATCATTTGAGAACTGCTTGTTTATATCCTTTGATCATTGATCCATGTAGAATGATTTGTATTCTTATAAATTTGACTCAGTTCTCTATATATTTGAGAAATGAGGCACTTGCTATAAATTTTTCTCCCCAATTTTCTTTTTCCCTTTTACAGAGAACAGATTCTTCTACAGTTCTCTTTTGCCACAATGAAGTTTTCTTTGGGTGTTTTTGTGAAACCCTATCCTTTAAAGAACCAGGAGGAATAGTTAATTTGTCTCCTTAGACCAGTGATTCCCAAAGTAGGCGCTACCGCCCCCTGGTGGGTGCTGCAGCAATGCAGGGAAGTGGTGATGGCCACCAGTGCATTTATCTTTCCTATTAATTGCTATTAAAATTAAAAAAAATAATTTCCAGGGGGCTAAGTAATATTTTTTCTGGAAAGGGGGTGGTAGGCCAAAAAAGTTTGGGAACCACTGCCTTAGACCAAACTGGAGACGTCATGTTTCTAATTTTTTCAGAGCAAATTTAGAGAATTAAGAGAGTACTTTGTGGCTTGAGTCTGGATAGTTCTATTTGTATTTGTAATATGTCGGGCAGTGGTTTGGGGGTGGAATTTTGTTGTTGTTGTTTCATTGTCATTGCTATTGGTTCCAGGTAAAACAGACATTATGAACAGTACTAAATGACTCAACTGCCAAAGAAGGATCACTCTTATCTGAACCAAGGAACAAATGTGACTATTTTCTATCATTTAACCCTCTATATTTCACCAGCCCCCACCGCAAGTAAACATAAAACACATTTCCTTAACAGAATTTAAATTATTTGAAACAGAAACAAATCACAGAAGAATAAGATTTTTCAAATGCAAAATGAAAATCATGTCTCTGAAGATTCTGATTCTATCAACTTAATAATAATAATAGTATCTCTGCACAGTATTAAAGTTTCAAAGCACTTTGTACATGTTATCACATTTTATCCTCATAATAATTCTGATTATTCCCATTTTACAAATGAAGAAACTGAGGCCAAAAATAGATCTTCTCTCCCCACCACAGGATCATACAACTAGTTTCTGAGGAAATTAAAACTTGGTTGTTTGTGACTTTGAATCAATCACTCAGTCTTCTGTGCCACATAGTTGTCCCCTCTTTCTACCAAAGCAGATTGCAACTGCTCTACTGGAAAGACTTCATGAAGACTTGCTGTGGCCCTTGAAATCAATATGGTGATAAAACCCTCCAGATTTAGCTAGGCTGGTCCTCAGTTTCCAGACATACAGATTGATGGAGTTCACTGGAGTTTATTTTCCATCATGATAAACTTCCAGAACCCAAGGTCCCATATATAATGGGACAACAGTGAAAGACTTCACTGGGGAGAGCAATCCATAGTTAAAATTCATACTTTATTTCATCTATCTTTTATTTATGGATGACCATAAGCTATTTTGTTTCTATTTTCATAAACAACTAACACTCAAGGAAAAATACGAGTCCAGTCCTTCATGGGATTAATGAATTAATTAATTCTTCCAAAATCTTTTTTATATCTATTCAACTCCAGAAAGCTCATAATGATAAGTGTCATTAGCTCAAAAGAGATGTTTCATAAAGTTGATTTAAAAAAAACAAACACCAAAAGGATTCTACATCCCTCAGCCCAGACTTCTATCAGCCTCGCTGATCCTCTCATCATGCTGATAAACAATAGAGCTTTGAGTCAAAGCCAAAAAAATGAAAATTACAACAGATTTCTGAGGACAGCTTTTGGCTCAGCCAGGCAACTTTATATGATTAAAAGCCACAACTAAGGAAAATTAAATTTCCTATAATTTTATAAATTATAGCAGGAATGCCTGTAATTACCCACATCAACAATTTTTTATGCCTATAGGGGATTTGATTATAGTTGAAGACAGTCTTCACAATACTCAGGAGGTAAGATCCCAGGAGGGCATGTTGACACATAGGAGAATAATAGCTAATGCCTTTTGAGTAGCACTGGGGAAAAAAAAGTTTTAAAGAAACTTGATGAATATGATATAGTTTATCTCTTTAAGAAGATTCAAAAAGCCTTGCAAAGCAAGAGTCTTTTTGTGACAGGAAAAAAAATTTTTTTTCTCTCTTTCAAATTTTTCAATGGCCAGTTTGTCAAACACAGAATTTGCTTTCAGATAAAAATATCAAGAGAACTGGTCTTTGATATTTGTTTTCCTTTTTGTATCCAGGTAAAGCTAGAACTCAAGCTCAACTCCTTTAAGATCCATCAGTTTGAGGTACATACCCTGTTTCTCCTGAGATAACTTAAAAAGTTACTCCTGTCAAAATAGGAAAATGGGTCTAGATCTGTGTTGGCAAAGACGTGACATGCATGCGCTGGCATGCTGGAGGGGGCTGCTCCCTTCCACCTCTCCACCACACCTGAGGACATTTTTTGCATGATCCAACCCTCTGTATAACAAACCAATGTGAGCACTTCCTCCCTCCACTCTCTGGGGTAATGCACGGGCTCACAGAAGGCTTGAAAGTGCAGTTCGGGCACACGATCTCTAAAAGGTTCACCAATGCTGGTCTAATCTCATGGAAGTAAATGCAAGTAATGATGAAAATGTATTAGCCTGGTAATCCATTATCCAGAACCATTGAATCCATCATTTATATTTGGCTTTTTAATTTATCAACAAAGCAAGTAAAAAGTATAATTCAAATTTATAATGTGGAATTAAATTTGCTTCTCAACTTTCAAACTTCTCAAGTATTCTAGAGTTGATGCAATTTTTCATTCTCCAAATACAATTTGACTTGGTTGCCTATATGTTAGAAGTTGATAAACCTCTTTTGTAGCTTCTAAAATCCCTCTACAAAACTGAAGGCAGTAGGGCTGAACACTGGACTTGGAGTCAGGGTAACGTGTTCAAATTCCACCTCAAAAACTTGTTAGCTATGTGAGCCCAAGGAAATCACTTGACATCTCTGAGCCTCAATTTCATTGTACAGTAGTGTGTGTGTGTGTGTGTGTGTGTGTGTGTATGTATGTGTGTGTGTGTGTATGTGTGTGTAGGGGTGGGGAGGAAATTGAAGGATTTCCAAAATCCCTTTTATCTTTAAATCTATTCCATTTCTGAACTATTCCAACACAAACTTTGGGACTGAAGGTGTAAGACTCAGATCTTTGGTTTCATTGCTATTAGAAACCCAGCCAAGAAATCCGCTCTATCAATGCAGATTAGCAATTGCTCTGTAACTTAAAGTGACTTTAGAGAGTTTTCTGGAATGTGGTAGGTACTTCAAGTCATACTCATTGGTTGATACATTATCAGAAAGGTACATGGACTCCAGTCTTTCACATCATTCTGTGATATAGACTATAAAGGGGGCTCCTAGGATGTCTTTGTCTTCTACGTACTATCAAACTTTTTTGAGGGGATGGAAAGTCTTAGCTCTCACCTACTTGATTAAAAGAGATTGGATTAAGTGATCTCTCTATTGCCCTATAGAAAGGAACTGCATTGTTCACCAAATTCAAGTTGGACATTTATTAGATACCTGCTATAGGCAGGACACTGGGCTAAGACACTGGGAACACAAAGTGTAGTTAAGGCATAGCCTCAGCCCTCAAGAAGCTTCCAATTTAATGGGGGAAGGGAAATATCAGAAGAGAAGAACAACCCCAATAACTCTGGTACCCTGCAGAACAGGAGATGTAAAATGGAGAGAAGCCATCTTTCTTTAGGTAGTCAGACATGAAAATAATTAGAGAACTTGGGCATTTGGGAACATATCAAAACTTTTCCTCTAGCAACATTCCACTCTTAAAAATAAGACGGAATAGAATAGTTAAGACTTGTGTCACTTTTGCTTAAGGCTAAATGAAAGTCTCAGCCTTGCAGAGTCATCCCCAGATGGCTCTAGTAAAACCTAGTCTGAGATGAAGACCATCCAGAAATGTGCTCTTTAAACTGTCAAATTTTCCCAGTGCCTGAACATCATGAAAAGGAAGGAAACAAGTTGAACATTTTTAAAAGCCATCCTAAAGTACATTGTTCACTAAGATACTAGTATCTTCATTTTTCAGTTATTTTTCAGACTTGCCCCATTCTTCATGACTCCATTTGAGTTTTTCTTAGCAAAGATACTGGAGGAGTTTGACATTTCCTTCTTCAGCTCATTTGATTGACGAGGAAACTGAGGCAAACAGGGTTAAGGGTCTTGCTCAGGGGCACCCCACTAGTCAGTGTCTGAAACCAGATACAAACTAGAAATAAATAGCCACAGATTTGGAGTCAATGGAATAGGGTTCAAAAACATGGCTTTTCTACTCAGCTCAAAGCCTGAGTTTCCTGTTGTGTAAAATGAAAAGGTTGGACTATACCTTCTAGTTCTAAAACTTAAGATCTTTATACACCCACGTACCACCATCCCCATCATACATACTCATCCCCAGACTGGCAAATGGTAAGAATTCTATTTCAGTGATAGAATTATAAAAGGTAGCACTGAGAACCCACTTGAGATAGAGAAGGACCTCATCCCTGCATTTCATCCCTGATGACTATAATTTTTTTGTCTGTTTTCAGGGACTATATTCAAGCCATAAAAATATTTCCTCCTTCAGGATTTCACCCATAATTATTCTTATAATGATTTCCAAATTCCTACTCTAATTGGTGCAGTAGGTAAAGCCCTCGTCCTTTAGTCAGGAAGCTCTGAATTCAAATCCTACTTCAAATACTCTAGGCAAGTCACCCTTTCTCTCTGCCTCAGTTTCTTGATTAGTAAAGTGAGGATAATAATAACTCCTATCTCATAGGATTGTTGTGAGGATTAAGTGAGTTAGCTTACATAAAGCATCTTACAAACCTTAAAACATTTTGTAAATACTAGTTATTACCTAACTTCTAGTTTCTCAGAATTTACTTGTGAAACCTGGATTCTAGTCACTGCTCAGTCACTCCTATGTTGTAGAAATTGGAGAGTAATAGTGACCTCGTGGGCTCAGCTTTATTTTTTTTTTCAATTGTAAAATTTGAGAATTTTATTAAATGACCTCTACTAATCCCTTCTAACAAGATAAGTTTACAAATCAATAAGTCCTACATGCTGTGCTAACTGATTATCAACCAAGGATAGTCGCCAATTCCGAGGAAAAATTGTCTAGAGATTTTAAATTATTCTGACTTGCTAGTCCGATTGGTTGGTGGTTTTCTCAAAGCAGTTATGGAAACTTTTTTTCTACCCACTAGAAAGGTATGCAGAACTCGGCGAGCACAACTGACATTACCCATGTGGCAATGACAGTCTGGCAATCTTGATAAAAAGCTTTAAGATGGCCTCTGAGGTAAGTTGAAATCACCCAGATGTTTTTAATTACAATGTCTCCAGGACTTATTTCTCTGTTTATATGTAGTGGCCTCCAGCCTGGTTCTTGTTGATTAAATCTGTCTCAGTAACATTATGCAATTTTGCTTCTAGATATGGAATGGGCATGGGGGGTTCTGCTTTCTGGTTAACATGTCTTAATGAATCACTGTAGTTTTTTTCTAGTCTCCCATAAGTAAAGAATAGAGTAGGAGAGGAATAACCAGAGGTAGAAATGAGCTTTCTTTTCTCCCTTAACCTGTTTCAGAATATGCTCCTTGGCTGCAAACATCATTCTTTTAAAATAGAAGGAATGTATTTAAAAAAAATAAAAATCTTTACAACGTCTAAGTGTTAGGATGTTTTTTTCCCCTCCAACATAAGATTAGACCAAATACCAACTTGATAAAAACCAAATATACTAAAGTTAGTTCAATTTGTATAATCAATAAACAGCATGCTGAGTAATTGAGATATACAACAGGAAAATTCCTTAATATGTTGAATTTGAGTAAAAATAGCAATAATAATAATAGTGTTTATATAATGCTTTAAGGTGTGCACTCTATAAATATTATCAATTGATCACAGCACAATAGGAGGTAAATATTTTTGCAAGTGAGGAAACTAAGGCAGATCGATATTAAATGACTTGCCTAGGGTCAGACAGTTAATAAGTGTCTAAGACTAGATTTGAACCCAGGTCTTCTTGATTCCAAGTTTTAAGTTCCATCCACTGTACCAATTACACCTTTTTAAAAATATATCCAGCTAAAAATTGACCCTGATATTTATATAGCACTTAAAGATTTGCAGAGTTCATTATGAACATTATTACATTTCATACTTACAGATGTCCTGTAAATTAGATACAATAAGCATCATTATTCTCTTTTTTTTTTCAATCATTTTTCAGTTGTATCTGCCTCCCCATTTGGGTTTTTTTTTTTGGCAAAGATACTAAAGTGGTTTGTCATTTCCTTTTCTAGTTCATTTGACAGATAAGGAAAAGAGGCAAACAAGGTTAAGTGACTTGCCCAAGGCCACCCAGCTAGCAAGTGTCTGAGGTTGAATTTGAACTCAGGAAGAAGAATCTGACTCCAAACCTGGCACTCTATCCACTGTGCATGCCACCAAGTTGCCCTTTTTTACTAATGAGAAAACTGCATTTAAAAAATGTAAAGTGATTGGCCCTTGGTCAAACAATGTCTAAGGTAGGATTCGAACCCAGATCTTTTCCATCTCCAGATTTATCCCTCTAGTGCCCTCACTGGCTCATGTTCCCAGGGAACATGGTCTTTGAATATTGGATAGTATAATGGATTTTATTGGTGCTCGAAAATATTTTAGATGATGTTTTCCTTAGACTCAGCACAATGTTCACTGCTTGGCACTGTATAATTGGAATTTGGGAGATGCCATTTAAAAGTATATATATATTTTTTTTTTCCTATGGACACGTGTGGACTATCAAACTACATTTCCTGTGGTCCAAAGGGTTTCCAGTTTCTGGTTCTTTGGGCGTGGGGACGCCTGGGTCCCCATGCATAGGACAGTTTAAATGGGAGGAGAACCGAAAATAAGGCCTCTTGACCTTCCTGAGGGCTGGCTAGAAGATGGGCTCTGGCGGTAAATATAACAGATAGGCACGGTCTTATATATATTTTACCAGCATGGCCATGGCTTTAATTAAACTACTAATTTCTATTATTATATCAGTCTTCATCATTTTTAATCGTAACAGCACAGGGCTTGATCCATAAGACATGCTTAATGAATGTTCATTGACTTGATTTGACTTCCCAGAGATTTCTAGTGGAACATAAGTTTCTCGAAGCTAGTGTTTGTTTTGCTTGACATTTTGTGCCCAGTGCCCTACATAGTGTCTTGCTTATAATAGATGTTTAATATTGGACTGAATTTAATTAAAATAACTTTGGCCCTAAAGTTTAGGGCATCTATAAAGTATTTGATACAATACCGATGATAGGTCATTATAAGAGCAAGGAAAATACTATATAATTTAGGTGAACACTTTAAACATCATGTGAAAATTTGGGAGCAGACATGTTCAACGACACAAACGCCTGACACTTTATAGGCCAGGGTACCCAGAAGAAAGAGTTTAATAAGTACTTATTGATTGCTTGGCAAGCTTCCTACAAGGAGAAAATCATGAAAAGCAGAGTGTCCCATTTACACAATCACATGTACGTTAAATCTCCTTAGTATTGAAGAGGTGAAAGAAAACTATCTCAGTCTGATCTTTTCTAAAACATTTATTAATATTCATTTTTTAGTAAAGTTAACATGGTTACATGATTCATGCTCCCACTTTCCCCTTCACTCCTCACCCTACCCCCACCCCTGACCAATGCGCATTTCCCCTGATTTTAACATGTGTCATTGATCAAGAACTATTTCCAAATTGTTGATCATTGAATTGGTGTGGTAGTTTTGAATCAAAATCCCCAATCATGTCTGCCTCAACCCATGTGTTCAAGCACATGTGTTCAAGCAGTTGCTTTCCTTCTGTGTTTCCTCTCCTGTAGTACATCCTCTGAATGTGGGTAGCGTTCTTTACCATAAATCTCTCAGAATTGTCCTGGGTCATTGCATTGCTGCTGGTACAGAAGTCCATTACATTCAATTTTACCATAATATATCAGTTTCTGTGTACAATGTTCTTCTGGCTCTGCTCCTTTCACTCTGCATCAATTCCTGGAGGTCTTTCCAGTTCACATGGAATTCCTCCAGTTTATTATTCCTTTGAGCACAATAGTATTCCATCACCAGCATATACCACAATTTGTTCAGCCATTCCCCAATTGAAGGACATAACTTCCTTTTCCAGTTTTTTGCCACCACAAAAAGCACAGCTATAAATATTTTCAGACAATTCTGTTTATCTCTTTGGGGTACAAACCCAACAATGGTATGGCTGGATCAAAGGGCAGGCAGTCTTTTATAGCCCTTTGAGCATAGTTCCAAATTGCCAGCCAGAATGGCTGGATCAGTTCACAGCTCCACCAGCAATGCATCAATGTCCCAATTTTGCCACATCCCCTCCAGCATTTATTACTCTCCCCTTCATTCATTTTAGCCAATCTGCTAGGTGTGAGGTGATACCTCAGAGTTGTTTTGATTTGCATTTCTCTAATTATTAGAGATTTAGAACACTTTCTCATGTGCTTATTGATACTTTTGATTTCTTTGCCTGAAAATTGCCTATTCATGTCTCTTGCCCATTTATCAATTGGGGAATGGCTTGATTTTTTTATACAATTTATTTAACTCCTTGTATATTTGAGTAATTAAACTTCTGTCAGAGTTTTTTGTTATAAAGATTTTTCACAATTTGTTGTTTCCTTTCTGATTTTGGCTGCATTGTTTTTGTTTGTACAAAAACTTTTTAGTTTAATATAATCAAAATCATTTATTTTACATTTTGTAATTTTCTCTAACTCTTGCTTAGTTTTAAAATCTTTCCTTTCCCAGAGATCTGACAGGTATACTATTCTGTGTTCACTTAACTTGTTTATAGTTTCCCTCTTTATATTCAAGTCATTCACCCATTCTGAATTTATCTTGGTGTAGTGTTTGAGATGTTGATCTAAACCTAATCTCTCCCATATTGTTTTCAAAATTTCCCAGCAGTTTTTGTCAAATAGTGGATTCATGTCCCCAAAGTTGGGCTCTTTGGGTTTATCATACACTGTCTTGCTGATGTCACTTACCCCAAGTCTATTCCACTGATCCTCCCTTCTATCTCTTAGCCAGTACCATATTGTTTTGATGACTGCTGCTTCATAGTAAAGTTTAATATCTGGTACTGCTAGGCCCCCTTCCCTCACATTTTTTTCATTATTTCCCTTGATATTCTTGATCTTTTGTTATTCCAAATAAATTTCGTTATAGTTTTTTGTAATTCAGTAAAGAAGTTTTTTGGTAGTTAGATAGGTATGGCGCTAAATAGGTAAATTGATTTGGGTAGAATGGTCATTTTTATTATGTTAGCTCATCCTACCCATGAACAATCAATGTTTTTCCAATTGTTTAGATCTAGTTTCATTTGTTTGGAAAGTGTTTTGTAGTTGTTTTTGTATAATCGCTGTGTTTGTTTTGGTAGATACATTCCCAAGTATTTTATATTGTCTAGGGTGATTTTAAATGGTGTTTCTCTTTCTACCTCTTGCTGCTCTAATGTGTTGGAAATATATAGAAATGCTGATGATTTGTGTGCATTTATTTTGTATCCTGCAACTTTGCTAAAGTTGTTGATTATTTCTACAAGCTTCTTAGTTGATTCTCTAGGATTTTTTAAGTAGACCATCATATCATCTGCAAAGAGTGATAGCTTAGTCTCCTCATTGCCTATTTTGATACCTTCAATTTCTTTTTCTTCTCTAATTGCTACTGCTAGTGTTTCTAGTACTATGTTGAATAGTAGAGGTGATAATGGGCATCCTTGTTTTACTCCTGATCTTATTGGGAAGGCTTCTAATTTATCCCCATTGCATATGATGCTTGTTGATGGTTTTAGATATATAATGTTTATTATTTTTAGGAAAGCCCCTTCTATTCCTATACTTTTCAGTGTTTTCAATAGGAACGGATGCTGTCTTTTGTCAAAGGCTTTTTCAGCATCTATTGAGATAATCATGTGATTTTTGTTTGTTAGACTGTTGATATGGTCAATTATTTGGATGGTTTTCCTAATGTTGAACCAACCTTGCATTCCTGGTATAAATCCCACCTGATCATGGTGAATGATCTTCGTAATTATTTGCTGGAGTCTCTTTGCTAGTATTCTATTTAATATTTTTGCATCTATGTTCATTAGGGAGATTGGTCTGTAGTTTTCTTTCTCTGTTTTTGATCTCCCTGGCTTTGGAATCAGTACCATATTTGTGTCATAAAAGGAATTTGGTAGGACTCCTTCTTTGCTCATTATATCAAATAATGTGTATAGTATTGGGATTAGTTGTTCTTTGAATGTCTGATAGAATTCACTTGTGAATCCATCAGGCCCTGGTGATTTTTTCTTAGGGAGTTCTTTGATGGCTTGTTCAATTTCTTATTCTGATATGGGATTATTTAGGTCTTCTATTTCTTCTGCTGTTAATGTAGGCAATTTGTATTTTTGTAAATATTCATCCATATCTCCTACATTGCTATATTTATTGCCATATAACTGGGCAAAATAGTTTTTAATGATTGCCTTAATTTCCCCTTCATTAGAGGTGAGGTCTCCCTTTTCATCTTTGATACTGTCAATTTGGTTTTCTTCTTTCCTTTTTTTTATTAGATTGACCAGTACTTATTCTATTTTATCTGTTTTTTCAAAATACCAGCTTCTAGTCTTATTTATTAATTCAATAGTTCGTTTACTTTCAATTTTATTAATTTCTCCCTTGATTTTTAGTATTTCTAATTTTGTTTTCATCTGGGGATTTTTAATTTGCTCGCTTTCTAGTTTTTTGAGTTGCATGCCCAATTGAATATCTGCCCTCCCTAATTTGTTAATATATGCACTCAAGGATATAAATTTCCTCCTGAGTACTGCCTTGGCTGCATCTACAGAGTTTGGTAGGATGTCTCATCATTGTCATTCTCTTCAATGAAATTGTTGATTGTTTCTATGATTTCTTCTTTGACTAGTTGGTTTTGAAGAATCATATTATGTAATTTCCAATTAGTTTTTGATTTGCCTGTCCATGTGCCCTTACTAATTATTATTTTTATTGCATTATGATCTGGGAAGGTTAAATTCAGTCTGATCTTTTTTAAACTTTATTTAAAGAAAAAAACCCAATGGAGTTTCCCCTCCACTGAAATTAACTAACTGCCCCCCCATCCCACCCCACTCCATCACCCCACCCCCCTCCCATGCACACACACTCTCAGAATCGCCTGGGATTCAAAGTTCTTCCTAGGCAGGATTAGTCCTTATATAGACCAATCCCCTGCCTGGAAGTAGGAGGGTGTGGTCTCTCCTATCATGGGATTGGCCCAATTCAAGAAATTGGGGGGGCGTGGTCCCCCTCCATCACGGGATTGGTCCATTCAAGACCAATCCCATGTCAGGAAGTAAGGGGGTGGGACCCTGGGGCACGCTGGGGAATGTAGTTTCCCCTGCCATAACACTTCAAAACTCACGGTATTCTGAGACCACCTAAGATGCACCAAAAGAAATTTAGCCTCTGGAGGTTGGAGAAACGAAATTTATTCCTGGTCCATTTTCACTCAGATATCCTGGTTACTTTTGCCAAATTTCATTATCACCTTTCAAGTTATTACTAGGGAGCGAATTATCTTTCCAAGCCCAAAGTGGGTAGAACCGTGACGATTTGTGCAACCATTGCTCTCAGGTACATTCTTTCCTTAGTGAATAATATACCTAAGGAAGATTGGCCATTTGGGAACCCAAACTCCAACTCATGCACTAAAGAATGAACATTCTCACTGATCCTGTCTGGGCCAGTAGAACCAGCAAGTGAGTCTATCTCTAGTTTCCGTCTATGTTATCAGCTATCTCATATGACTAGAATAATCTCAATTCTCACCTCTTCCTCCTGGAATCTTTGATTTCCTTCAAGACTGAGTGCCACGTCCTTCTCCTGCAATTACTAAGGTACTCCCTCTCAAAACTAATAACAGCAAGCATTTATATAATGCATTCAGATTCCCAAAGTATTTTACATACATGAGTCCTCATAACAACCCTGTGATATAGGTGCAACTCTTATCCCCACTGGGGATATTACTGTTCAATATGCATTGTTGTTCAGTTGTTTCAGCCATGTCCAATCTTCATGACCCCATTTGGAATTTTCTAGCAAAGATACTGGAGTGGTTTGCCATTTCCTTCTCTGACTCATTTTACAGATGAGGAGACTGATGCAAAGAGGATTAAATGACTTGTCCAGGGTCATATAGTTAGTGTCCGAAGTCAAATTTGAACTCATGTCTTCCTGACTCCAGACTCAGTACTATGTCCTCGATGGCATGTAGCTGCCCAAGGTCAAAAAACTAAGAAGTTAGTGGCCTGGAGAAGGATTTGAATTCGAGGTTTTCTTGACCATCCAGTATTCTATCCACTGTGCCGTGTTTCTTCCCAAACTTATCTTTATTTTTTATATATTCCTGTATATACTTATATGTGTTTGCACATGAGTTCTTTGCTGGCAAGGATCATGCCCCTTTCCCATTTTTATCTCTAGGGCTTAGTAGAGGGCTTTAAACATAGCACTTAGTAATAGTATTGAGTCCATGGCATTTAGTTGAACACTTGGTAAATGCTGATAGATTGATTAGACTATCAGTTATGGACAAGATCTCTCCATGGCAAAGGAGATAGGACTGGTGGGCAGCCTGGCAGAGGTGAAGTGTATGGCAGTGAGCTCTCAGTTTAGAAGAGATCAGAGGTGAGTGGGAAATTATGTAGAGCAGAAGAATCAGTCATAAAGTGTTTAGAATTAAATAAAAAGCTAATTGGAGGCTGTCGTGTTGGGGAATCCTAAGGATGGTTTGACAACCAGGCAATGACAAAGACCCAAAGGGCAATTGGGAAAGCAGAGCCCAGAGTCAGGGAGAGGGAGATTTGTGAAACCTCACGTCCAAACAGGTTTGAGCTAGAGCTTAATTGGGTAAGCAGCACACTAGTGCCTTTTTAAGGTTTTGCATGAAATCTTAAATTTACCCTCCTTTTTATGATGGAATTTCAGATGTGGGAAGCTCCCAACCATAGACTTTTCCAGCATAAGAAACAATGCTACCAAGGGGGCCTTAAATGGAATTTTAAGTGGATCAATTCTTCAAAGATGCCCAATTTCCTGAGCTTGGCATTCAAGGCCTATAATGATCTGGCTTCAAACTTAATTACTTTGCTTATTCTCTATCTGCCAGTCAAATTCTTGCTCTGTGCATCTTTTAAAGCCTAGTTCAAATCCCATTTTCTCTAAAAGACCTTCTTTAAGAGATCTGGTCAGAGACGAAGGATCTCATTTTAACCTTCTCCTTTACCACTTTGTCCCCATGCCTTTTATGGCACAAATCACAAGCTTCCTACCTTATAGCCACATACTTATGATATAATAGGATGAAATATTGTATAATATAACATGGCATAATAATAAAATAATACAGTATAATATAATGTAACAATAAAATATATGCTATATTATATATGTGTTATACAATAATATATATTGTATAACATATATATGTGATAATGGCAAAATATAATGTGACATGTACATGTAATATAATACAACAAAACAATGTGATGCAAGGTAATGTAACATAATATAATAAAATGTACTATTTTTTTACATTATGTTTACATTATGTTATGCCTGTTACATTATGTGATGCCTTCCCTACAAATTTATAATTTATTATTTTTCATTATATATATAATTCATATATATATAATTTATAACATATAATTTATAAATAAATATATAATTTATAAACTCCTTGAGCACAAAGGCTGTATCTTATTTATCTTTGTGTTCCAATTAGTGTCTAGTATCTCAAATACTATGGTTGTCAATATTTGCTTGGTATGAAGAATAAGTTAAAACCAGTGGAAATGTGCATTAGCTATGCAGGGGTGGGGGGGTTGTTGGGGGGGTGAAGGGGAAAGTAAAAGCATGAATCAAGTAACCATGGAAAATTTTTCTAAAAAATAAAAATTAAAAAAAAATAAAAGTCAAAAAAATAAAGTAAAATAAAGTGACTTGTCCAGGGTGACACAGCTAGGAAGTGTCTGAAACCACTTCCTCCTATCTCTAGTACTGGTTCTCAATCCACTGAGAGACCTACCTGCCCCTGAAATGGATTTTATTTCATCTAATCCAATTCCCATTTTTCTCTTTCTTTATTTGAATTAAAAAATATATATCCTTCCACTCATATGAACAAACCTCTATCAAAGCCTTGGGTTGGGCTCTGCAGTAAACAAGAGAGAAGAAAACATTTGCTATTTATTTAATATTTTCATTGATGCAGCTAGGTGGTTACTATGAATAGAGCATTTGGCCTGGGATGGGAAGATCTGAGTTCAAATTTGACCTCAGATGCTCACTAACTGTAATTGAATGACCCTGGACAAGTCACTTAACTCTATTTGCTTCGGTTCCTTCATCTGTAAAACTGGGATAATCACACTTGTCTCCTAAACAGTTGTGAGGTTCTAATAGGATAATAATCATAAGATCCTTAGCACATTGCCCCGTGTATCGTAGGCACTTAGTAAATGGTAGCTATTACATTATTTAAATATAGCCTCAGACATTTGTTAGGTGTCTCACTCCAGTCAAATAACAAGGAGCTTGTCTGCATCCATTCCTTCATCTGTAAAGCACGAGTTAAAAACCAGTTATCATCCTTAACAATAACAGGAGTCCATGAGATCAGGAACTGGTTTTGCCTCTATTCTAAATAGTGACTAATCAGGTAATAATTGCCTGTCAATGAAAGTTAAATCCTGACATTAAGAACCAGGTAGGTCTCCCTTAAACTCTCTGGCCAGGTTACAGCTTTTCTCTCCTCTTTTTGAAGCGTGGGAGATTTTACAATAAAACTTTCATACACGTTGAGTAATGCTCCACCTGACAGCTTTCTAGCCACCGAGGTCTCCTCCTTCAACAGAAGGTGTGTTTTCTAATGATGTGTGTATGTGACCCAACATCAGGGGAATTTAGGTCCTTCCTCTCGAGAATAAATAGCTTCTTGAAAGCATTTATTGCGGTCTGCAGCTGTGTTCCCCAGTCCTTATGGAGAGAAGCAGACATCTTTAAACTGGAGAACACAGCAGCAAGAAGGGAAGGAGATTTTGAGAGTTTCCATTAAGGTGAAAGCCTAAAATTATGAGGAAGAGATGAATGACAAAGAGGTTTTGTTTTAATCATCGGCGAACCTATTTCAATATATGGGAACATCTCAGAATTAAAAGAGCCATTATTAAAGGGGAAAAAATTCTCATTCATGAAATTATTCATTTAAGGGGCATCATCTGCCACGCTGAGTCAAAAGATTTGATATGTCCCTGCGGGCATTTGTCAGACCTCTGGGTTTCCAAAGAACTATTATTCATCACCTACATTTTGCTTGAAATCACCTCTGTGAGTCTTTTCAAGGTTTTCGTAAAGCACAATTCTTCTCTTTTGCTGTTACCTATTCATTTATCTGTCCTTTGTTGCTGACCCTAAAATGTCTTCACAATCAATTCTGGCACAGAAGCTAGAGAGATAGCCTTTTTCATAGAACACACTAAAGCATCATGAATCTTTTGTAGGGAATAGAAAGTCTTGAAATCATATTTAATTAATATTTAGTGACAAATCAGCCAGGTGAGTATTCTCACAAATTCTGCAGCAAGGTTGATTAATGTAACATTAGAGTAGCACATTGACTCATTCGACTGTTGAACGTTTTGTTTTTTGGTTATGACTCATTGGTGTGACATTCTTCTTCTTCCACTTCTGACTGTTTTTACTCCTACTGACCTTCCTGTCCTTTTCTATCACACATTCCTTTCAAAGAAAGCATCTCAGTCTGCTCCATTTTTGAGCAGAACAGGTCCAGCCTTCTTGGAAAAGCTGGATTGACACTTTCATTCCCACATCTGCTTTGTTTGTTAAGTCTCAGAGATTTTGCGTGGGATTTTTACTCCTCTGAACTTTAGTCAGGTTTCTGTGTATGTCTCAGATGTATAATTTCAGATAAATACTAAGTGCTCCCTTACATAAGAGGATCTTTTGGCATAATGGACATTGACACCAAGTGGACAACATAAGGTGGTTTCTGTTGTAAAGTCTTGGGCTTAAGTTTCTCTCATTCAGGTATAAAATCATCTCTCTTGGCATTACATTCTCAGTTAGCTTTGACGTGATGATCTATTCCTTCCATTAACATTCTAAAATTTCTTGATCCTGATCATATGTGAGTTGTTTTTAAAAAATCATTCTCTGTAAGCCTAATAGGTATAGATAGATGAGGAAGCTACAAATTGCTGTTTTTCAAATTGTATTTATTTATTTAAAAAAGTTTTCTTCCATCTTAAGATCAATACACTATTTTGGTTCTAAGGCAGAAGATGGTAAGGACTAGGCAATGAGGGTTAAGTGATTTGTCCAGGGTCACACAGCTGGGAAGTGTCCAAGGCCAGCTTTGAACCTAGGACCTCCCATCTCTAGGCCTGGCTCTCAATCCACTGAGCCACCTAGCTGCCCCCCTGCTATTTTTTCAAAGAGATAGAAATAGTCTTTGTGTCTCATTTCATAACATGATAAACAGGGAAAAATATATATATACATATGTGTGTGTGTATACATACACACACATATATATACATATATAATTATATATGTACAGTCTATATCATATTACCTACCTTTTTGGGGAGGGAAGAATAAAAAAAAGGAATAAGACATAGATTTTTGGATATAACCATTGTGAGAATTTATTTCACCTGGATAAGCAAATTATTGTAATTTATTACATATTTGTAACAAATCACATGGATTATATTGTCATTGTTACATATTTATATTATCTATAAAAAAATGAAAATAAATGATAACAAAAAAAACACCCTAAGGCAGAAAGGGGCAAAAAGGTTAACCTGAACCATTTATTGGGAAATTACAGCAGTTAATGCAAATGCTTCTGGCTATAGCAATAGGAGGGGGTTCCCCTGCTCAATGTCTCTGTCTCCTGGAAAGAAAGGCAAAGTGATTTCAGAAGAATTGTTCAGTAAAAAAGGGTAGTGTTCTTACCACTTCTGAGGCAAGAGAGGGAGATTAGAATTCACTTTATCCAGACAAGGCTCATTCTGTGAAGGGCTCTCAGTGCAGCAAAGACCCACAGGCTGTTAGACGAATGGCCTCCCCAAATAGCATCTGTCAGAATTTTCATAGGAAGCAGCAGCAAGGCGTAAATATATCTCTCCAAAATCTATAAGACATCAAGATGGAGGATGAATACAATTCTCCCCAGGACTTGACTGGGCTTCTTTCATTCTTCCCTAAATTCTTTGCAAAGAATCCATAATATCATCAGTCTCGTAATGCCAATGGTTAGTTGAATTTGGTGAAAGTATCTCTATCTCTGTGTTGACATCAGTGCAGAATTAGATTCCCATATAGGACAATATGTATGTATATATATATGTATATATATACTCATACATATATAATTTACCAATCTAATAATAATTCATGTCTATTCATAAGATGCTCTGATAAGAACTAGGAATCTAAAGAGAACTAAAAACAGTTCTTGCCCTCACGGAGCTTACATTCTGCTGGGGTGATATAATATATAAATTAAATAGGGATAATATATTTTTATTTTAATAATAATAGCTAACAGTGCTTTAAAAGTTTGAAAAGAATTTTAGATATAGCATCTCACTTGATCCTCACAACAGCCTTGTTGGGCAGTTATTATTTTATTACCATTTTACATATGAAGAAATTTGGGCTTAGAGAGTTGATATCTCTTAAACAAATCCCTAAGGCAGATTTCAAATCCACTCATCCTAAACTTCAAATCTGGCCATCCTATACAACATGCCTCTCTTTGAAAAGGGTTTCATTACTCTAAAAATATCCCAAAACTATTGAATAAAAGTAGCTTTAAGAATAGTGACTGCATACCCTCATCGTTGAAAAATATCTCTATGCTTCAATGGCTTGGTGGCCTCATCATCATGGTACTCCACTCTCAGAGATCCCAGAGTGAGATGCATCTGTGCCTTCAGATCCTGGGTAGTTATAATCCACGTCTTTATTTCTTCCCCAGGCTATCTGCCCAGAGTACAAAAAGTCTTACTCTAGTTCTTTCTGAAGATACCCATGAATACTTGAATTGATGAATTTTGGTATTTGAATGACTTCTATGCTCACACATGTCCTTGATGATCTATTTTAAGTTGTTTATCAAATACAAGTCATGGTTAATAATATATTGCAGCCAACCATGTTAAAAACGAATATTAATAAATGTTTAAAACAAAACAAAACAAAAAAATAATATATTGCAACCTCCTCACACCCACTGTGTACCTTGTAACTGCATTTTGCGTCATTTGTGAATGTGTTTCCTTGGACAGCAGGTTCATGATCCTATGCCACCACCATGAAAATATAGGTATTTAGAAGATGAATTTTGAAACAGGTGAATAGCATGGAAAGCTCTGTATGATAGAGTTGAATTTCCTCCTCCTAACTAATTTGAGACCCAGATTATTTCCTTTTTAGATTATCTGCTCAAGATCAATTTGCTGAAGAATTAACTGATAAAGATGATCTACATCAAAATTCCTTGTGTGAGATTTTTTCTTTTCTAGGTTTTTTATATGCGTCACAAGTAAAGAAGCAGTTCTCTTTGTTTTACTCCTATTTCTCAAAGTCATTCTTTTGGACCATCACATATTTTCCTTTCTTCTTTTTAAAGTTATGCAAAACATTTTTATATTAGCCATCTTAACCCCCCAAATAGAAAAAAAAATGAATAACAATATGCTTCAGTCTTCACTCAGAGTTCTTCAGTTCTCTCTTTAGAGGTGGATAGCATTTTTCATCGTTGGTCCTTTGGAATTGTCTTAAACCATTGTCTTGATTAGAATAGTTAAGTCTTTCACAGTTGATCTCACTTACAATATTACTGTCACTACATACAATGTTCTTCTGATTCTGTTCACTTCACTTTGCATCAGATCATATAAGTTTTCTCTGTTTTTTTCTGAAACCATCCCCTTTGTCATTTCTTATAACACAATTGCATTCTTTCATGACCATATACATAGCTTCTTTCCCTTTTACTTTGATTTCTTTGGGATACAGACTTAGTAGCATCATATTTATTCCACCAAATGTTCCTGCTGACTTAAAAAAGGATATTTTCAAAGAAAAAGCAGTTTAACGTAATCCTTCTGTTATATTGACTCTTACCAGATTCAAAACATTTTATTAACAAGACACATCAACTTAATTTTTAGCTACTTTTTAGATAATGACAAAGACCCGTTAAATTTGCCTTTCATGTTTGATATTCTATTATAACCCCTACAGATTATTTTCCAAGAAATCTGATCTCATAATTCCCAATACTTGGTGCTAAATAGTTGACTTTCTTGTCTTTACCTAGATTCTATGACATACCATAACACTCCCACCTCCAACAAGAAAGCTTATTTCATTACATCAGTGATCTCAAAGTGGGTGCTACCGCCCCCTGGTGGGTGCTGCAGCAATCAAGGAGAGGCAGTGATGGCCACAAGTGCATTTATCTTTCCTATTAATTGCTATTAAAATTTTTAAAAAATTAATTTCCATGGGGCTAAGTAATATTTTTTCTGGAAAGGGGTTGTTAGGTCAAAAAAGTTTGGGAACCGCTGCATTACATCATCAGAACTCATTACCTCTACCATTCATTCTAATTATGTCACGTTATCTTTTTATTATAGATAATTTTATAAATGTTTTTGATCTTCCAGTAGATAATAAACTTCAGGGGAGTGGATCCTGTATCTTAAATATTTCTGAAACCCCTATATTGCTTCAAACAATGCCTTATACTTAATAAGTACTCAAATATTTGTTCATCAAATTAAAGAAAATCACCAGTAATCTCTTTTTTCCCATTAATAGCATTTTGAAGAGAAAAAAAATACTTTTTACATACCTCTAGTTGGCCTTTAAATACTAGTGTCTTCAGTAATATAATTTATTATCAATTTCAGAAGTAGATATTTTATATAGTTTACTACTATTTCCCCCCCTCTATTAAATATGCACCAGGTTCTTTGATGAAAGCATCATAGAGTTTTCAAATAAATCAGACTTTTAAAAATACCCTTGGGTACAGTGTAACTTTGCTTAAATATGGCACTTATTCATTTTATGTTTGCTAACTGATACCTCCGTTAGTAACATCCTTGCATTCAATATAGCCACTGCTCATTCTAGAAATGCCATCTATTTCTCACTGGTTTTTCACGAAATAGAGACTTCAGCATTATATAATCATTTCTTGCACTGTGTAGAGCAGTGATGGGCAAACTACAGCTCACCGGCCAGATGCGGACTCCTGAAATGCGGACCTTGTGACATTATTCCTAATCTGATGAATACAATGAGTAGGATACAATACAATGAAACTTGGAAAGAGTTGCCTTAGAAACAGACTGACAGATGAGCATTTTCTTTCCTTTGGCCCCCTCTTTAAAAAGTTTGCCCATCACTGAAGAGCATTATGCTAGGAATTGAAGAAGATAAAAGACAATTAAAACACAGTTCTTATCTTCAAGGAGTTTTCAGTTTAATAAAAGAGGTAATTATAACTGGCACTCAAATAGCTATGATTTAGAAAGGTAAAATAAGTGTATATCAATTGTTTTTGTACCTAAGGTAGAGAAATCATTCCACTGTGAGACATGAGTGACTGCTTATTTTAATTTCAAATACTTCCATTGAATAACTTTGCATATACTGAATATAAAAGTTAATTTTTCATTTTTATTCCCTTAATCTATTTATTCCATATTATTCTTCTGACTCAGCAGAAACTATTAAATTATGATTTTCCAGTTATCTGACTTTACTTGCTGCAGTTTCCCTCATGTAAGTTATCTCACTGTTTCGGATCCCTTAGGAGAAAAGGGACCTCAAACCACTATCTAATCCAGTCCAGTCATTTTACATGAAGAGAAAACTGGATTCCAAAGTAAGTGAAGTGACTTGCCCAAAATTACATTTCTAGGTGGCTCAGTGGATAGAATACTGAACCTTAAGTCAGGAAAATCTGAGTTCAAATCCAGGCTCAGATACTTCCTGTGACCCTGAGCAAATCAATTTTTCTAAAAAATAAACTTGAAATGTATTAGTCACAGAATAATAAAATCTCAGAGTTGGAGGGGACCTTGGTGGTCATCTGGTCCAAGCAATACCTTAAAAATAATTCCTTTAATTGCTTGAGCAAATCACTTTTACTCTCTCACTTCTTTCAGTACCTCCATTTAAAAATGGCAATAATAATAGCACTTATTTTCTAGAATTGTTGTATCAAATGAGATAACATTTGTAAAGTTCACAGTGTCTTAGAAATACTATTTTCATCCTTACAGGTCAACACGAGATCCAGGACTAGAAGGACAAAAGTCTCCTTGACCACTATGTTTCACTGGCTTTCCTCAAAAATCCCTGGGAATGATATCCTAAACCTTACTTCTAGCCATCTGCCCTATTCCAGTGTCATTGTGCATTTCTAATTTCTTCTTTTGGAGTTCATCCCTCTACTCATTTCCTGAAAATCTTCTTAATGACTTTGCTTCCACTGACTCACTCTGATATCTGCACAGCTCTGAGACAAAATTGGTTCCTTTATCCTTACTTTGTACGAGGAAAGACAGCAGACTAGAGTGATTGCCATTAAAGCATAGAACTAAAGGCAAGAGTTGAAACCAGAGGATGGATATAGCACCTGAATCCATACCATGATTCTTTTGGATGTTGGAAATGTAGGAACACTCAATAGAGTCTCAGGCTTAAGTAGGAGATGAGGAAGGAAAGTTTTGTAATCTCTGCATGTGTGCATGACCTACCACTTACTCTCTGGGCTGGCTCATTCACCATAATCTGTTCCCATACTGACAAGCTGGGACTCCCAAAGATTGACCACTACCATGAGTCTCTTTAAGGATCCAAGGGGTAACTCTGTGAAGGTGGTAGGGTCAGGGCATACCAGTACTACTTGACAAATAAGACTCAACTGGTGTGCTTCCCATTTACATGATAAAATCATGACATATTAGCAGTCTTAACAAGAATAATCACATAGTTATTCAATATACAGAAAACTTGGTAATAATCAAGACATTACAATTCACATATAAATCTGGGTTACACTTTCACAAATATTCAGTATCTCTGTGGAAGTAGGCACACACAGAAGTCTACTAAGGAGGCACATAAGTGAATAAAAGTCAAGTTATTGGACTAACTAAAAATCCTAACCTGCATGTCTTCATGACCAATGGTCCCTGTAGGAGGAATTTAAACACCACAAAGCCATTTCTTTACCAGTTGCTCCCCTTCTGGTCCTGATTCATCTCCCTCTGAGCAAATCTATTTCTTTTTTACTCCCAAACTGATTAAATGCTGACCAGTTCTTTAAAACCACCATTTCCCTTTAAAAGATACTAAGTGATATATAAATGATCCATGATAAATAGTCAAAAGATACGAACAGTTTTTAGATGAAGAAATAACAGTCATATATAACTATGTGAAAATGGCTCTAAATCATTACAATCTAAGAGATCATTTCATACTTGTCAGATTGACTAAAATGATAAAAGGGCAAAATGACAAATGTTGGAGTAGATATGGAAAAATGGGGGCACTGATACATTGTTGGTAGAACTATAAATAGATCTAACCATTTTGGAGAGCAATCTGGAATTTTACTCAAAGAGTTATAGCACTATTAGGTTTATTTCCTAAGTTGATCAAGAGAAAAAGGAAAGAAACTATATGCTCTAAAATATTTCTAGCAACTCTTTGTAATGATAAAGAAATAGAAACTAAAGACATTCATCAATTGGAGAATAGCTGAACAAGTTGTAGTATATGATTGTAATGAAATACTGTAAGTAATGATAAACAAGATGATTATAAAAATAAAATTTAAAAAACTCTAGAAAGATTTATTTGAAGTGATGCAAAGTGCAGTGAGCAGGACCAGGAGAATGTTGTACACAGTAACAGCAATGATATATGATGGTCAACTGTAAATGACTTAACTATTATCAATAAGGCATGAATCCAGGACAACTCCAAGGGGTTCAAGATGGAAAAGGATATCCACAACCATAGAAGGGATAGAGTCAGAATGTAGATTGAAACATACTATTTTTCACATTATTTCTTCTGTGAATTTTTCTCTAGTGTAAGCAATATGTTTCTTGTTTCACAACATGAGGAATATGGAAATATGTATTATATGATAATAGTATATTGCCTGTCATCTTGGGGGGAAAGGGAGGGAAAGATGGGGAAAACAAAGAATGAAAATTTTTTGGACATGGCTAATGTGAGTTTGTTTCTCTTGGATAAGTATATTTATTATAATTATTGTGAAATTTAACATGTCTGCACCCCTTTCCCTTTTCTTTGTACCTTAAAGTCAGTTTTAGATTTTAAAGGGAAAATTTCACATTCAGTTTGAAAATAACTCATTCTCTGAGGTTGTAATTTAACTCTTCCCTTTGACTGAATTAAAAACAAGCCCTATGGATTGTCTGTACAAGGGAGACACATGCACACTCTGGGAGAACACCAGAAACCTTGTGGTTCCCTGACACCTCAAAGATGCTTACCTCTTGTCTCACATGATTCCTGGCATCTGTAATACCAGCCTCTGAACTGGACTAAGATTGAAACCACCAAATCAGAGAGACTTGAAAAAGTGACATCACTGAAAGATATATTTGGGTCAGGAAAGAAAAAAAAGACCACTTTTGCTTTAGAATCATATCAGAAGAGATGAATAGATGAGCACAGGTGTGACCGTAGTGGGACCCTGCAGTGATCTCAGGGAAGATGGCTAGGAGAGAGCAAGTTTGTTCAAGGACTGGCTAGGGAAGGAGACTTGTGAAGGGAACAGCCAATCACATGTGGCTGGTGTCTTTTCTTTCTTTGACCTACTCTTTTAATTTATTTAATGATTATAAATGAAGATAATCTCCAGAGAATTTTAATCTTAACATTACATATTTATAACAAACCCTATGTGTTATATTATTTTGTTATATGTTATATATAAAAAATAAACATTAATATCTCTACTTTTTTAAAAAGATACTGGGAAAGTGTTACACTATTATTTATAGTGACAAATCAAGGAATTGCATAGTTCCTCAGGCTGGCTCGCTGGACCTTGCAGACAAGTCCAATTATCTCTCCATTCACAGGAAGCTGCTATATCCAATCAGCTTCAAATATATGAATACAATAAGAAACTGTAAACCTTAGCCCCTCTTCTGCTTTTCCTCTTCAAAACAGAGGAGGCAGAAAAGAGCAACCAGACTGCTGAAAGCTTTCCTGCCTCTGAAACTAAGTACAAGAAAGGACATTAGCTCAATTGCAACTGTATATTCCTTTCCAATAAGAGGGACACAAATACATTGTCTGGAGCCTTGCTGCCAGCTGCCTGCTCTTGCTGGTTGGTATCTTCATTTATTTATCTCATACTACTCTGAAGACAATAAATCAGAACCTTCTGGAATGCAGTTGGCTCATTTTTCCCACTTGAAGTTAAATTCCAATAATCTACCTTCCTTTTCATTACAAAACCAAAAGTTCCTATCTAATCTTCCCATAGTCTCTATACAATTATTTGATGCTACTTTGTGCATTTTAAGCTCTCAAACTCTAAGAACAGTTGTGTGCAAATGAGCTGAGGCAATTAAATCTTTTGATGCTTCAGTTCACTCAAATCACTCTCTGTCCTTTCATCTGAGGGGTAGTTCACTATCATATTCTCCTAAATATTGGTGTCTTTTCT
The DNA here is from genome assembly GCF_016433145.1 of Gracilinanus agilis. NCBI lineage: Eukaryota > Metazoa > Chordata > Mammalia > Didelphimorphia > Didelphidae > Gracilinanus > Gracilinanus agilis. The sequence goes on from NC_058135.1 coordinate 53,236,756, forward strand.
TCAAATTTTAATGGAAATGCTGTTTCTTCACATTTAACATTTGTTTTTACTGATTTAAAAAAATGTAAACAATTTTTGCACACAAAATAATTCTTCTGCCACTGTCAGCAAGTAAACAGTTCAAATAAAAGATCGGTAGTAACTTAGATTCTTCACAACTTTTTTTCTGCTTCCTCCTCCTCCTTCTTCCTCTTCTTCTTTTTCTTCTAAAAAGCTCTTCATTTTCTGCTTTTTTCTTAACCACCAAACTACTTACACATCAAAGGGACAGTACTTTAAAGGTTCATAACACACTAATTTAGGTCACCAAGAAAGTGAAACAGTTAAATAGATAAAACAAGGAAAGAGTTTCAAAAAGACCTTTAACCTGTCCTCTCTCCCTCATGAACTGACCATGAGAAATATAAACAAATGTATCAGGGGTCTTTGGAACAAACTAGTCCAGGCTTCATCCAGAATTCTCATGGTTCTTCTATGTCTAGATCAGAAAGGAGAATAAAGTTTGGAGCACAAATAAATAATATTGCTGTTTGCAAATATCTATGCCTTGTGTGTGAATCATGTATAATGTTTGCTTAAAAAACAAGAATAAACTTTTCCATTAAAAAAGCAATCACAGTGCTTTGATTGTACCACAGACATATGACTTCAACATTGTGTGGAGTGGCACCTAATGGCATAACAACCAGGTTTTTAAAGGAGAAACTATTGGACCTCAAGGAGGAAATAGTAAAACTATACTAGTGGGAAACCTCACCCTTCCTCTACCAGATCTGGATAAATCAAACCAAAAAATAAATAAGAAAGAAGAGATGTGAATGAAATCTTAGAAAAATTAGAGTTAATAGATATATGGAAAAAAATAAATAGGGATCAAAAGGATCTTCTTTTCAGCAAGATATGGTACATTCACAAAAATTGACCATGTACTAGTGCATAAAAACATTGCAAATGAATGCAGAAAAACAGAAATAATAAATGCAACTTTTTCAAATCAAAATGCAATGAAAATTATATTAAGTAAGGGTACATGGAAAGGCAAATCAAAAATTAATTGGAAATTAAATAATCTGATTCTCCAAAACTGGTTGGTTAAAGAAAAAAATCATAGAAACAATTAATGATTTCATTGAAGAGAATGACAATGAGGAAGAAACATGTCAAAATTTTTGGGATATAGCAAAAGCAGTACTCAGGGGAAAATATACATCCCTTAGTGCCCATATTAACAAAAAGGAGAAAGAAGATATTAATGAATTGGACATGCAACTAAAAAAGCTAGAAAAAGAACAAATTAAAAGCATTGTGGGGGGGGGGCAGCTGGGTAGCTCAGTGGATTGAGAGTCAGGCCTAGAGACAGGAGATCCTAGGTTCAAATCCGGTTTTAGACACTTCCCAGCTGTGTGACCCTGGGCAAGTCACTTGACCCCCATTGCCCCTCCTTATCACTCTTCCACCTAGGAGCCAATACACAGAAGTTAAGGGTTTAAAAAAAATTTTTTTTAATTAAAAAAAAAAAACAATGTGTGTAGTATCAATGAAAACCTCAATCCTTCTATAGTTTCTAATGTTTGTGATTCCTTTATATTTCCTCGCCCACCCAAAAAAAAAAATTCTTAAAGAATAGCAATAGTAAGTGAAGAATATATTGGGAGTCTTATCATAGGCAATATAATAAATTGATTAAGGCTCATAATTTTAATATCTTCATAATAAAATATTTATATATATGTGTGTGTATATATATATACATATATATATATTAGTATAATAGGAAGAAAATAGGGACTAGGACTCAGAAAGTCTGGTTTTGAATCCCTAACTCTTTCACTAACTAAGTTATCTTCCTAATCTATAAAATGAAAAGGCAAACAAAAGTATTACTATGGTCTCTTCCAACTTTAAAATTCTTACTTAGTTTGTTGGACAAAATAAATTTTCTTAACTGATCAAACTAAATTAATTTGTGTTTTTTTAGGGGAGGTTTGGACTCCATGGTCTTTCAGATACATTCTAGTTCTATAATATATTGATTGTACTCAAGTCCTAAAAGCGTTAACCATAGATAAATGTATCTTTATAATGCCGCCAGGATGAGAGCAACAGGGAGTATGATTCTAAATTCATTTAATCACTTAAGTGATGAAAGGAACCCTTACAATTATCTCATACAACACCCTTATTTTATCACAGATGAAGAAAACAAAGAATGGATTAGTGACTTGCCCAAGGTCACACAGGTAAATGAAAAGACAAGAACCTAAGTCTTTAATTCCCAATTTAGTGTGCTACTCCATGGCTCACTGCCTCCTAATGAAGACATTATTTCTGCTTTAGGAAATGGATCTAACCTGCTTATCCTTTGTTAGCGGTGGAATGTTTTCAATGGTATTTTGTAGAGGTAAGGAGGACAATTGGTATAAAGTAAAACACATCTGCATATATGTTGAGTTAAAGAAGCAACTTTTTCTAGTTTACTTTCTAATAATTGCACATTAAACATCCTTTTTCTTACTAGTTGGCCAAATAGAAAGTTAATAAGTTCATGGATGGTTTATTATAATTGTCACATAATTTGCAGGAGTAGACATTTTCTTCATTGGTTTAAATTAGTTTATTCTTTTTCCTTAGACTTACTGTTTACCTTCTCCCTAATAATATTCCCCATCATAGAATGGACAGCTATGTTCAGAGCACCAGCTCCATTTCTCAGGCTGCAAACAATTCAGGATAAATGCTGATGTAAACCATTATTTGTGCGAAACCATATCAAGTTGTCTCAGTAACGAGACAGGGACTGGTTAATGAAGTGTGTCTCAACAATAAATAATAACAACAGTAAAAGGAGACTTACTGTTTTTATGCTTCATTGGACATTTGTCACACATCCTAGAACATTAAATAGGTTTGTTGGAAATATTTAATTATGTTAATGTATAAGTGAAAAGCTAGAAAATGCCTAAAAGAGGTCAAATTACGTTTCAGTCAACATGATTTTAAAAGATAGGTTCATCTTTAATGCAAATATATGGACTGAATAATTGTAGCATTTATTATACATGCATTTGGTATCTCTGTGGAATAGTAATGTGACTGTCGAAACTCCTACACAGTTGTAATGGTTTGGGAAGTATTTGACTATTTATTAATATAACAGAAAGAGCCCTAGGGTGAGTAGCTGTCAAAAAGCAGGGATAGGGTAAAGAAGAAATAGTACACTTTGTGGCAGGCCAATGTCCATGTGTACCCCAATTTGGGCACCCTGTGTCTCTGAGGAGAGAGAAAGAACTTATGTGCTGATTAATTTGGGACATGTCAACAAAGCAAGACGAGATCTGGACACTAGGAGGACCACTCCACTTCATTCAATTTGGCTTAACAGTTATTAGTGCCTCCCCTGTGACAGTCACTGCAGAGAACTAGGGATGCAGAGATAACAACATATCAGACCCTATCCTCAAGGAGCTCACATTCCACTCTCCAAAGCACTCATATCATACTTCTGCTTTATTCCTCCTGGTCAAAAAGAGAGTGTTAGTCCCAGTGTGCTTCACCAAAGAAATTCTTTGTCATTAACTCTGATCTGCCAGATATATGGTTCCCTCTTCTTGAAGAGAGTGTCTATGCCTATGAGTAAGCCCACCACACTCTCAACATGCATGCTAACTCATGGATGGGATTTTCACTTGATGCTTAAGTGGAATAAAGAACTTTTAGATCCCATTCCTAGCCAAAGATAAATCACCACCTATTACTCTGGTTCATAGTGTCTTCTCCTTGACTCCATGCTTCTTTTTCTCAGGCAATTAAACTCCAACTTTCCCACCTCCCTCCTAGGTGGGTTAATCTTTAAATTTGGCATGACCTGGAACAGAATCCTAGTTATTTTCTTGGATCATGACAAAGACCATATACTCTTTCCCTACTAGGGTTTTTCCCCTTTGGTTTTATTAATTGCCCCCTTTAGAATCATTATTTAAAAGGCCCCATATGAGGATCCAGTGTATGCTGAATTTGAAAAGAGAACTAGATGAGGACATCTGAGGTCTTGGATTTACATACCAGCTTTGCCACTTCCTATGAGTATCATAGAATGGGCAATTAGGTTGCATAGTGGTGACAGCTTGAAGCCTGTGGTCAGGAAAACTCATCTTCATGAGTTCAAATTTGGCCTCCAACATTTACTAGTTGTGTGATGCTGGGCAAGTCACTTAGCCTTGGTTACCTCCCCTTTAATTTCAGTTCCCTTGGCTGTAAAAGGAGACGGGTGTGGAAATGACAAACTATTCCAGTATCTTTGCAAAGAAATCCCCAAATGGGGTCAGAAAAAGTTAGACATAACTGAAAAATTACTTAATCTAGGTATCATAGAAAAGGTACTGGCTCTGTATTCAGAGGCTCTGAGTTCACATCCCAGATTTTCAGTTAATACCCAGATGACCTTCACTTAACTTTCTTTGGCCTTAATTTCTTATTTATAAAATTAGAGAGAGACCATATATCACTTCTGAGATGCTTTCCATTTGATGAAACTATCAAAGTCTTGTTAACATTTTCTTGATCTTTAAGGGAAAAATAAAGCCACAACAAACAACGATGATGACTTATTCCAACAAAAGAAGCAAAATGATGTCTTTAGTTATTTATAGATGCTAGAATTTTAAATCCCTTTTTAGGGGGATTTAGATTTACAATTGTATGGCGGATGAAGTTCTGATTCTCAAATTGACCTGGGTTCAAATTTTGCCTTTGACACTTCTTAGCTATATAAAAAAGTCATTTAATCTGTGTCTGGGTCCCAAGAAACTCTCTAATGGTATACATTAGGACAAATTGGTGGACCTGAATACACAAAGGGTATTTTCTACATTAATAAAATCACAGGTTCATATCAAAACAAAATAAAACTCAGGATTATCCATAATGCATTAATCTTCTTTATAGAATTATATGATAAAAGGAAGTGTCCTGTAATGAGTCCTAAAGATCTGTGTACTTAACTTAGACCAGGCTTCAAGACTACACTAGAAAAGGAAGTTTCATCTCATTCATCTTTTGTTTTCAGAAGGTCTTTTCTCATCAAAAATATATAAGTGGGAGATTGCATATTCAGTTTTATTTATGATTTCTGGAAAAGGAAAATAATTTTTTGTTTAGGCTTCTCTAATTTCTACAGATATGACCAAAAGGAAAAAAAACTTTCCTGGATTGTTGGATGCAACATAATTCATGGATAAAAGCATATCTATCTAAATAAGCATCAAGTCAAATATCTTCACTAAATACTGTCCTGAAGAAACTAAAATGGAGGGTTCCCTTCTCCATATATTCCTGATTTCCCTCCTTGGAGCTGGCAGGTTAGCCCCACAGTCACAGTTGGATTAATCAGGCATTTGAAACCCTGAGGTATGTGAACCAGGAATAAATCTAATTGCTTCTATGGGTAGTAGGACCTCCAGGGATCATAAAATACATTAGACTCCTGAATAAAAATAGGAGACAACAAAGATAAAGTCCTCACTAAGCAACTAACATGGCCTAGGTAGAGGGAAGGACTTGGTTATCTGCTGGTGGACAGAAGATTTATCTACCTTACTCCCTAGAGCATTTGTGGATTATCTGGCTGTGTATACGACTTGTTCCTGGTTCCTGTGACATCTGTGACATCTTGGAGCATCGTGGAGCCCAACTCTACAGCCCCTTTTATTCTAGTTAGAGGCTTAACTTAGTTTAGACCTTGGTTTAATTAAATTATTTGGGTTATTCCATAGTGTAGTAAACCCTTCTCTTCTACTTCCCTTATATAATACCAATAAACCCAGTTTGTTTGTACTTCCTGTCTCATCTAAACCATAAAGAACCCACATCTTGAAGTTACCCACTTCACTGGCTTTCCCTGGTTGATAGATTGTCAGTTAGCTGATCAACTGTCATTCCCAAACCTCACATCCCCATTTGGTTGTCCTGTGTTTACCTATCAGTCCTTCCCTTGTGAGGTGTGGGAGTGTCCCCAGTTTGTCTGGCATCTAGTTATTCCCCTGTTCCCAGTATTTTATTTTTCAGTTTCTGGGTCAAAAGGAATACATAGCTTTATAACTCTTTGGGCATCATTCCAGATCATTTTCCAGAATTGTTGGATCAGTTCACAATTCCACCAAGAGTGTATTAGTGTCCTGCTTTTTCATATCCCCTCTAACAGTTGTCATTTTGACTTTTCATCATTTTAAACAATTTGATAGATGTGAGAAGATATCTGAGAGTTGTTTTGATTTGCATTTCTCTATTCAGTAGTAATTTAGAGCATTTTTCATATAACTATATATATATATATATATATATATATATAGTTAACGATAACTCTAGTCCAATGATATGGAATTAGGTCTTAATCAATGATACATGTAAAACCCAGTGGAATTGTGTGTCAGCTAAGTGGGGTTAGGGGAAAGGGAAAGAACATGAAACATGTAACTATGGGAAAATGTTCAAAAGAAAAGAAAAGAAGAAAGGAAAGGAGAGGAGAGGAGAGGAGAGGAGAGGAGAGGAGAGGAGAGGAGAGGAGAGGAGAGGAGAGGAGAGAGCTGCCTACCAAAGTTCCATCTTCCCACTTCCAACTTATAATGAATAAAATAAAACAGATAAAAATTTTTCCTTCCAAATTCCTTTCTTTTCAATCATTTTGATTCTTCTCTTATTTTATCATCTAGCAGGAAAAAAAATGTAACAGAAACCTCATTATATTAGTCTATGTCAAAACCTTATGGTTATTATTTGTCCAATCAGTTAATCCCTGTAAAAGTAAGAGCTTCCCACAGTCATAAATCATTCTCTAGGGCAGCTGGGTAGCTCAGTGGATTGAGAGCCAGCCCTAGAGATGGGAGGTCCTAGGTTCAAATCTGACCTCAGACACTTCCCAGCTGTGTGACCCTGGGCAAGTCACTTGACCCCCATTGTCCACCCTTACCTCTCTTCCACCTAGGAGCCAATACACAGAAGTTAAGGATTTAAAAAAATAAAGCATTTTCCAAACATTTTTCTATAATACATAAGTTTAGTCTTTAAATACCTCTGTGGTGTGGGGGAGCAATTTTGCTGCATCTTTTACAACTTGTTTCTCAATCAACCTGGTCTAACAAAGGAGTTTCTAGTTATAATCCAAGCTTACCAGAATATTACTTCATAAGTAATAAGCAAGCACACTTGAACAAAGTACAAAGTTTTTAAGTGAAGTGATGTACTCAAAGATTGAGGTGAGAGGATATTATATGACTGAAATTTTAATAATCTAAATAAAATGTAATGGTAAAAGCATTATGGAAAATTTCTTTGTGAAAGAAATCCCAGCCCCAAGCACTTTAGATAATTTCTGATTAAATGATCTTCATTCTCTTCTTTACTTGGCTCCTGTCCAGGTCGTCATTTCTATACTGGTTATATTTTCCTCCCTTCCCTATCTTGAGTCCTACGTGAATAAGTTGAACTCTGCTCCCAGATCACTTGCCCTTTTGTCATACCACCGATCCTGCCATGAAAAACCAATATTCTGGATTAGTCCTACCATCCCCCAGCTATCAACATGCTGAATGAAATCATGAAACTCTATTGATTGGATCTATGACACATTTATGCTAATTCATCTCTAATTGGCCCTCAATGAAGCAAAGCCATCTTTCTACTCCCTCTTAAATGATTTACTATCCCATTTTCCATAGCGGTTATGAAAAAGCTTCTTATCTCTTGAAGGGCTTCCCACAGCACAGCCTCCCTGAATTCTTTCTGCCGAGTCCCTCACTTCATACCCCGCTGACAAAACTGAGCTCCTTTGAAAAGATCCTTCTCACATTCTCTCATCTCACATCTCTTACTGTTTCCTCTTTCGCTTCATTTTCTGATGAAGGGTTGGCCATGCTCCCTTTTACCCCATCTCTTTCTGTCTCTTCTGACATATTCTCTCTTTCTCTGTCTGTCTCTGTCTCTGTCTGTCTGTCCATTTCTATCTACTATTGTTAAGATAGTTTTATTAACTTCTATTTTTTATATTTAAAAGGAAAAGGAGTAATAAAGTTTGTTTGTTTTTTTCAGTAGGAGACCCCTTGCTGTGCAGGTTGGCAGTTGGTGACCCCCTGCCGGGCAAACTGACCATTGGTGACAGTTAGAAGGGTGTGGCTAAATGCGGTTTGTAAATTGCAGACTGTTAGAAAGGGCTTTTTGTCTGTGACTCTCCTGGGGAGAGGGCATGTTGATAGCACTCTCTCTGACTGGAGACAGAGAAACAGAATAAGGCCTTAATAGCCTTATTGATCACTGATAACTTGGGTAGACAAGGAGATAGATGGTGGTTATATTATCAGATAGAGAGAGGAGTGAGAGTCAGGCAAGGGTTTCAGCCTAGCAGAAGATACTGCCCTCTGAGGCAGATAGATATAGGATTTTCTAGAGAAATTTAGTTAGGATTGGGATCTTGGGTATAGTTACAAGCCATTGTAAGATTACTTTTACTTTCCTCCTTCCTATTTCCTATCCATATTTCCTAATAATTAAACTAAAAGTTTTGCATTTAATAATCTGCACACTGGCTTTTGATCAAACTCCTGCCCCCAAAATTTAACCCCTCAGACTTCCGGTTAAGATGGCAGCAGAGTAAGGAGCAGCACTGCTTGATCTCTCCTAACCGAAGCATACAGGACTCCTCAAGGGGACATAAAAATGAATCCAGACGAACGAAGGGACCCCACAACAGGGAGCAGCATTGAAAGCACATGGAATCAGGGCATTTCCACGCTATAAAGGGATGAAACAGCTCTCACTGAAACGCGAGAGGAAGAAGCCCCTCCCCAACCCCCCACACCACGTACAGCTCAGAGGCCAACACACAAGAGTGAAAGCAGATTTGGGTCACCCATTAAGTCACTGGCAGCTCCAGGGCTTGTCCCTGAGAGCAGCAAGACTTAGGACCCCAAAAAGCTAAAGGACATGCACGAACTTTCCTGAGTGTCTCCGCAAGTGAAGGCAGTGTCCTAGGCGCGGACAAGGATTTCGAGCGCAGGCTTGGACCGAGAGTGCAGAAGGGAACACGCAGTGGGAGCACGGCAATGGGAGCAGCGCCCTGAGACTGCTGAAGGAGCCTCGGGCAGTGGGGCAGACCAGGGACAACCAGGAGGCTCGACCCCAAGAACAATGGAACTTGATACCTCAGAAGCCTAGACAGACCTGTGTGTGAGGATAAAGCTGAGAAGGCGCTGGGCTAACAACAATGGCAAGCCAAAATCGGGAACCCCGGAAGAGAAAGACTATCAAGAAGAACTCTGGAACAATTTTTCCACAGAGAAAATCCAGACAACAGAGGGGAGCAAACAAGAAATCATATCCAAACCTTCCCAAAATAATGAAAACTAGTCACAAGCTATTGAAGAGTTCAAATCTGAGATGATGAAAAAAAAGGAAGAGATCTGGCAAGAAAATAACAGTTTAAAAGGCAGAATTTCACAATTGGAAAGTGAGGCACGTCAACTGAAGACCAGAAATGACCACATTGAAAAGGAAAACCAAAAGATTATAACCGAAAACCAGTCCCTAAAGGCTAGGATTGAGCAATTAGAAGCTAATGATTTCTCAAGACAGCAAGAATAAATAAAACAAAGTCAAAAGACTGATAAAATAGAAGGAAACATAAAATATCTCAATGAGAAAGTGACAGATCAAGAAAACAGGGCTAGAAGAGACAATTTGAGAATCACTGGTCTTCCAGAAAAAGCAGAAATTAATAGAAACTTGGACTCCATACTAAAAGAAATTATTCAGCAAAATTGCCCTGAACTTCTACAACAAGAGGGCAATGTAGACATTGAAAGACCCTCTACACTAGACCCAGAAAGGACAACACCCAGGAATATAATAGCCAAATTCGAAAGCTTCCAATTAAAAGAAAAAATCTTACAAGAAGCCAGAAAGAGACAATTCAAATATCAAGAAGCACCAATCAGGATCACACAGGATCTGGCAGCCTCCACACTAAAAGACCGCAAGGCTTGGAATATGATATTCAGAAAGGCAAGAGAGCTGGGCCTTCAGCCATGGATCAACTACCCATCAAAACTGACTATATACTTCCAGGGGAAAGTATGGGCATTCAACAAAATTGAAGATTTCCAAGTATTTGCACAGAAAAAACCAGGGCTAAATGGAAAGTTTGATATCCAACCACAAAAATCAAGAGAAACATGAAAAGATAAATAAGAAACAGAGGGGAAAGAAAGAAAACTCATAATTTTTTTAAATTTGACTCTTTAAGGGCTTCAATAAGATCTAATTATCTGAATTCCTATGTGGAGAAATGCTATGTATAATTCTCTGTAGTGAACTCTATTCAATATTATAGTATTCACTATCATAGCAATCAGAAGAATAATTCATAGGGAGAGGATGGAATACCAAATGGTCTAAGATGACATGGGGGGTGGGAAAGAGGGGTTGTGAATAGTAGGGGACATCAAGAGAAACTTCAGTGAATAAGAAAAATAGGATACTCTATTACACACGAAGAGGGCATGGGAAGAGGAGGGGACAAATACTATTATAAGAAGGAAAGGAAGAGAGCATTAAGAGGTAATATTTAAACCTTACTCTCAGTGTTATCAACTTGGAGAGGGAAGAGTAGCTACATTATCCATTGGGATAAAAAACTCTATCTAACCCTACTGAGAAAGTCAGAAGGGATAAACCAAGGGGAGCAGGGGAGTAGGGAGGTCAAAAAAGGGAAGGGAGAAGAAGGAGGAGGGAATTCATTAGGCCTTTAAAAATAAAAAGAGGGGAATAACAAGGGAGGGGGTAGAAAGAGAAGCTAATCAAGGGAGGGGATAAGGGATACCGGCTCAAAGCAAACCACTGGTTTAAAAGAAAATAGTGTAAGAAGAAGGGGTGGGACTAGGGGAGGATACAAAAATGTCAGTGAATGCACAACTGATAATTATAACTCTGAATGTGAATGGGATGAACTCACTCATAAAACGGAAGCAAATAGCAGAGTGAATAAGAAACCAAAATCCTACCATATGTTGTCTACAAGTAACACATATGAGGCAGGTGGACATACACAAGTTTAAGGTTAAGGGCTTGAGCAAAATCTTTTGGGCGTCAAATGAGAAAAAGAAGGAAGGAGTGGCTATTATGATTTCTGACAAAGCCAAAGTAAAAATAGATATGATTAAAAAAGACAGGGAAGGTCATCACATCCTGATTAAAGGCAGTATAAACAATGAGGAAATAACACTACTCAATATGTATGCACCAAGTGGTATAGCATCCAAATTCATAAAGGAGAAACTGGTAGAGCTCAAGAAGGAAATAGATAGTAAAACCATAATAGTGGGAGATCTAAATATTCCTCTTTCAGATCTAGATAAATCAAACCAAAAAATAAGTAAGAAAGAGGTAAGAGAGGTGAATGAAGTCCTAGAAAAATTAGATTTAATTGATATGTGGAGAAAAATAAATAGGGACAAAAAGGAATACACCTTCTTTTCAGCTGCACATGGTACATTCACAAAGACTGACCATGTAATAGGACATAGAAACATTGCAAACAAATGTAAAAGAGCAGATATAATAAATGTAACCTTCTCAGATCATAATGCAATAAAAATAATAATTAGTAAGGGCACCTAGACAGGCAAATCAAAAACCAATTGGAAATTAAATAATATGATTCTCCAAAACCAGTTAGTCAAAGAAGAAATCATAGAAACAATCAACAATTTCATTGAAGGGAACGACAATGATGAGACATCCTACCAAACTCTGTGGGATGCAGCCAAGGCAGTACTCAGGGGGAAATTTATATCCTTGAGTGCATATATTAACAAATTAGGGAGGGCAGAAATTAATGAATTGGGTATTTAACTTAAAAAACTAAAAAGCGAGCAAATTAAAAATCCCCAGATGAAAATTAAATTAGAAATACTAAAAATCAAGGGAGAAATTAATAAAATTGAAAGTAAAAGACCTATTGAATTAATAAGTAAGACTAGAAGCTGATATTTTGAAAAAACAGATAAAATAAACAAAGTACTGGTCAATCTAATAAAAAAAAAGGAAAGAAGAAAACCAAATTGATATTATCAAAGATGAAAAGGGAGACCTCACCTCTAATGAAGGAGAAATTAAGGCAATCATTAAAAAGTATTTTGCCCAATTATATGGCAATAAATATAAGAATCTAGGACATATGAATGTATATTTACAAAAATATAAATTGCCTAGATTAACAGCAGAAGAAATAGAAGACCTAAATAATCCCATATCAGAAAAAGAAATTGAACAAGCCATCAAAGAACTCCCTAAGAAAAAATCACCAGGGCCTGATGGATTCACAAGTGAATTCTATCAGACATTCAAAGAGCAGATAATCCCAATACTATACACATTATTTGATATAATGAGCAAAGAAGGAGTCCTACCAAATTCCTTTTATGACACAAATATGGTACTGATTCCAAAGCCAGGTAGATCAAAAACAGAGAAAGAAAACTATAGACCAATCTCCCTAATGAACATAGATGCAAAAATCTTAAATAGAATACTAGCAAAGAGACTCCAGCAAGTAATTAAGAAGATCATCCACCATGATTAGGTGGGATTTATATCAGGAATGCAAGGATGGTTCAACATTAGGAAAACCATCTACATAATTGACCATATCAACAATCTAACAAACAAAAATCACATGATTATCTCAATAGATGCTGAAAAAGCCTTTGACAAAAGACAGCATCCATTCCTATTTAAAGCACTGAAAAGTACAGGAATAGAAGGACCTTTCCTAAAAATAATAAACAGTATATACCTAAAACCATCAACAAGCATTATATGCAATGGGGATAAATTAGAAGCCTTCCCAATAAGATCAGGAGTGAAACAAGGACGCCCATTATCAACTCTACTATTCAACATAGTACTAGAAACACTAGCAGTAGTAATTAGAGAAGAAAAAGAAATTGAAGGTATTAAAATAGGCAATGAGGAGACTAAGCTATCACTCTTTGCAGATGATATGATGGTCTACTTAAAAAATCCTAAAGAATCAACTAAGAAGCTTGTAGAAAGAATCAACAACTTTAGCAGAGTTGCAGAATACAAAATAAATGCACATAAATCATCAGCATTTTATATATTTCCAACACATCACAACAGCAAGAGGTAGAAAGAGAAACACCATTTAAAATCACCCTAGACAATATAAAATACTTGGGAATGTATCTACCAAAACAAACACAGCGATTATACAAAAACAACTACAAAACACTTTCCAAACAAATAAAACTGGATCTCAACTATTGGAAAGCCATTAATTGCTCATAGGTAGGACGAGCTAATATAATAAAAATGATCATTCTACCCAAATTAATTTACCTACTTAGCTCCATACCTATCAAACTACCAAAAAACTTCTTTACTGAATTAGGAAAAACTGTAACAAAGTTCATTTGGAAGAACAAAAGATTAAAAATATCAAGGGAAATAAAGAAAAAAATGTGAAGGAAAGTAGCCTAGCAGTACCAGATATTAAACTATAATATAGAGCAGCAGTCATCAAAACAATATGGTACTGGCTAAGAGATAGAAGGCAGGATCAGTGGAATAGACTTGGGGTTAATGACATCAGCAAGACAGTGTATGATAAACCCAAAGAGCCCAACTTTGGGGACATGAATCCACTATTTGACAAAAACTGCTGGGAAATTTGGAAAACAATATGGGAGAGATTAGGTTTAGATCAACATCTCACACCCTACACCATGATAAATTCAGAATGGGTGAATGACTTGAATATAAAGAAGGAAACTATAAATAAGTTAAGTGAACACAGAATAGTATACTTGTCAGATCTCTGGGAAAGGAAAGATTTTAAAACCAAGCAAGAGTGAGAGAAAATTACAAAATGTAAATTAAATGGTTTTGATTATATTAAACTAAAAAGCTTTTGTACAAACAAAAACAATGTAGTCAAGATCAGAAGGGAAACAACAAATTGGGAAAAAATCTTTATAACAAAAAACTCTGACAGGGGTCTAATTACTCAAATATACAAGGAGTTAAATCAATTGTATAAAAAATCAAGCCATTCTCCAATTGATAAATGGGCAAGAGACATGAATAGGCAATTTTCAGGCAAAGAAATTAAAAGTATCAATAAGCACATGAGAAAGTGTTCCAAATCTCTAATAATTAGAGAAATGCAAATCAAAACAACTAAAAGGTATCACCTCACACCTAGCCGATTGGCTAAAATGAAAGAAGGGGAGAGTAATGAATGCTGAAGGGGATGTGGCAAAATTGGGACATTGATGCATTGCTGGTGTAGTTTTGGACTGATCCAACCATTCTGGCTGGCAATTTGGAACTATACTCAAAGGGCTATAAAAGAATGCCTGCCCTTTGATCCAGCCATACCATTGTTGGGTTTGTACCCCAAAGAGATCATAGATAAACAGACTTATACAAAAATATTTATAGCTGTGCTTTTTGTGGTGGCAAAGAACTGGAAAAGGAGGGTATGTCCTTCAATTGGGGAATGGCAGAACAAACTGTGGTATATCCTGGTGATGGAATACTATTGTGCTAAAAGGAATAATAAACTAGAGGAGTTCCAGGTGAACTGGAAAGACCTCCAGGAACTGATGCAGAGTGAAAGGAGCAGAGCCAGAAGAACTCTATACACAGAGACTGATATACTGTGGTAAAATTGAATGTAATGGACCTCTGTACCAGCAGCAATACAATGACCCAGGACAATTCTGAGGGATTTATGGTAAAGACGCTACCCACATTCAGAGGAAGGACTGCAGGAGAGGAAACATTTAAGAAAAACAACTGCTTGAACGCATGGGTTGAGGTGGTCATGGTTGGGGATGTAGATTCAAAACTACCACACCAATGCAACTATCTACAATTTGGAAATAGGTCTTGATCAATGATACATGTTAAAACCAGTGGAAATGTGCATCGGCCATGGGTGGGGGGACAGCCTTGGGGTGAAGGGGAAAGTAGGAGCAGGAATCAGGTAACTATGTTAAAAATGAATATTAATAAATGTTTAAAATATTTTTAAAAATTTAACCCCTCACACTATTCTCACACTATTAAATATGTGTGTACGCATATATATCCCTTTCTTGTTGTCCATAAATATGTCTTCTGTCTCCATCTCCATCACTTGACCCTACCATATCCGTTATCAGCCTATCTTCTGTTCCCAATTAGATCCTTTAAAAAGCCATGTATTGGAACACTGAGGTGGCGGCTGCTGTGGGGTGCTCCTGCCCCAAACCCTATTCTTATCCCCCCGCCCCGTCTCAGTCCTGAACCCTGGCCGCCATGGCCGAACCAAGGAAAGAGGAGGAGGAAAAGGAAGAGGAAGGGGGTGCCAGGGGGCGCCCTGGTTCCGGGAAAGTGGAACCCCCCAATCCTGTGACTTCTGTGGTGGCCAAGAACCTGGCACTGCTGAAAGCCCGCTCCTTCGATGTGACCTTTGAGGTGGGAGATGAATATGAGATCATCGAGACCATCGGTACAGGAGCCTACGGAGTGGTCTCCTCTGCCTGCAGATGTCTCACTAGCCAGCAAGTAGCCATCAAGAAGATCCCCAATGCTTTTGATGTAGCAACCAATGCCAAGGGGACACTCCGGGAGCTGAAGACCCTTAAACACTTTAAGCATGACAATAACATTGCCATCAAGGACATTCTGAAGCCCACTGTGCCCTATGGGGAATTCAAATCTGTTTATGTTGTCCTGGACTTGATGGAGAATGACCTACACCAGATCATCCACTCCTCCCAGCCACTCACCTTGGAGCATGTACGATACTTCTTGTACCAGCTGCTCAGAGGACTTAAGTATATACACTCAGCCTAGGCGATCCACTGAGACCTCAAGCCCTCCAACCTGCTAGTAAATGAAAACTGTGAGCTAAAAATTGGTGACTTTGGCATGGCCAGGGGTCTTTGCACTTCTCCAGCTGAGCATCAGTACTTCATGATAATATGTTGCCACACGCTGGTATCGTGCCCCTGAGCTCATGCTCTCCTTGCACGAGTATACACAGGCCATTGACTTGTGGTCTGTGGGATGCATCTTTGGAGAGATGCTGGCTCAACGACAGCTCTTTCCAGGCAAGAACTATGTCCACCAGCTTCAGCTGATCATGACAGTGTTGGGGATTCCATCCCCATCTGTGATCCAGGCTGTAGGGGCTGAGCAGGTAAGTGCCTACATCCAGAGCTTGCCTACATCCAGAGCTTGCCTCCATGCCAACCAGTGCCCTGGGAGACAGAGTATCCAGGTGCTGACCGGCAAGCACTGTCCCTTCTGGACTCCATGCCCCTTCTGGACTCAGATCTCAGCAGCAGCTGCCCTATGCCACCCCTTCTTAGCCAAGTACCATGACCCTGATGATGAGCCAGATTGTGCCCCACCTTTTGACTTTGCCTTTGACTGGGAGGCCTTGACCCATGAACGAATAAAAGAGGCCATTGTGGCCGAGATTGGTGATTTCCATGCCGATTTCCATGCCCAATGTGAAGGGATTCGCCAGCAGATCCGTTTCCAGCCCTTATTGCAGCCTGTGGCTGGGGAACAGTGCTGCCCTGATGTGGAGATGCCTAGACCCCAGGACCCAGTTCAGATTGTGCCATGGAGTCACCACCTCCAGCCCAACCTCCCCCTGGACCTGCATCCAACACCATTGACTTGACATCCTCTCAGCCTCCTTTACCCACTGGAGAGCCAGCCCCACCAAAAAAAGAAAGGGCCATCTCAGACAATACCAAAGTTGATCTCAAGGCTGCCTTGCTCAAGTCCTTAAGGAACCGGCTTAAAGATGGTCCCAGTGCACCCCTGGAAGCCCTGGAGCCACGAAAGCCAGTAACAGCCCAAGAGCGACAGAGGGAGCAGGAAGAAAAAAGGAGACGGCAGCAGGAGGGAGCCAAGGAAAGAGAGAAACTACAGAAGGAGAAAGAACGCATAGAAAGGGGTGTGGGGGCGGGGGGTGGTCCTTCTGGTGATCCCCTGGCTGGGCTAGTACTAAGTGACAATGACCGGAGCTTATTAGAACACTGGACTCGAATGGCCGAGCCTCCAGCTCCACCTCCTGGACCAGCAGCATCTACCCTGTTACCTCCTGCTCGTCCTCCTGCACCCACCCCCCCAACTTACTGGACCCTCTCCACTCCCAGCTACTATCTCATCTGGTCTCCAGGCCCCAGTTACACCCCTCCCAGTCCCCCAACCATTAGTCCCACCTCCTAGCCTTCCTGGTCCTACACCTGCAGGAACCATGCCTTACTTTCCGCCTGGCCCACCCCCATCAGATCTAGGGGGATCCCATCAGGCTCCCACTTCAGAGTCACCTGATGTGAACCTCGTGGCCCAACAGCTATCTAAGTCACAGGTGGATGATCTGCTGCCTCCTGTTTTCTCGGGAACCCCAAAGGGCAGTGGGGCTGGCTATGGAGTTGGCTTTGATTTGGAGGAGTTCCTTAATCAATCTTTTGATATGGGTATGGCTGATGGTTCCCATGACAGCCAAACAGACTCAGCCCCTCTGTCAGCCTCTCTGCTTACTGATTGGCTAGAAGGGCATGAATGAACCCAGCTGACATTGAGTCCCTTCTAAGTGAAATTCGGATGGACTCTCCTATGCTTCTGGCTGACCCCTCTGACCTTCAGGAGCCCTGAGGACCAGGCTTTAAAAAACCAGGCTTGCACTGGGTTCAGGGGGACAGCACCCTTCAGTTTAGGTCAAGGGCAAGGTCTAGAAAGAAAGCCCCAAAAGATTGAGAATCCATATTGTGGTGGGGAGAATTGGAGCACTGACTTTTTTTCTCTGGGTTCATCTCAAACTCACCGTGCAACCTTAGGTGGAAGCCTCAGTAGCTACAAAACTCTTAAGGGAAATTAGGAGGGTCCAGGAAGTTCTATTGCCTATGCCTTCTCAGAGCTGCCACTTCCAGTATTGAATTTTTTTTAACTTTTATTTTTTACATTCCTGTTGTCATGGGACCAGTGAACTATAAGATTGATCCTTAAAAAAAAAGCCATGTATTGGGGGACAGCTGGGTAGCTCAGTGGAGTGAGAGCCAGGCCTAGAGACAAGAGGTCCTAGGTTCAAATCTGACCTCAGACACTTCCCAGCTGTGTGACCCTGGGCAAGTCACTTAACCCCCATTGCCTACCCTTACCACTCTTCTGCCTTGGAACCAATGCACAGTATTGACTCCAAGATGGAAGGTAAGGGTTT
>NC_058135.1:53260040-53271397 GCF_016433145.1 Gracilinanus agilis
TGAGAGAAAAAGAGAGAGAGAGAGAGAGAGAGAGAGAGAGAGAGAGAGAGAGAGAGAGAGAGAGAGAGAGAGAGAGAGAGAGAGAGAGATTGAGAGAAGGAAATGGAAAAATAGAAAATCACAGTGAGTCTCCCCTATTTAGATGATCAAGTTGGCTTCTGGGGGATTCTGAGAACCAAAGATATCACATTCACATGTTTACATGCTTTCATATTTTCAGCTCCTTGAGGGGAATGGTTCATCTTCATATCTTTATTGCCTCACAGGCATTTAATAAATGTTTGTAGAAGTGAATTGAATTTTGTATTTTGCTTCCAGTTCTTTATATGAAGTAACTCAGAATAATGTCTCCTACAAGTCAATGCATAAAAAAAAATTTGAAGATAGCTATCATATGGCCTCAGTCTTCTCTTCTTCAAATTAAATTTTCATAGGTCCTTTAACCATTTCTTTATGAATATAAAAATTATTTAGCATCCTGAGTATCTTATTTTGTATGCTTCCTATTTTTAATGTTTCTTTTAAAATATAGATGTAAACTAGATATAATCCTCTAATAGATTCTTTTTTCATTTTTTTGAATTCTATTTTTTTAATTTTCAGTTTAAAATTTTCATCCTCTCCACCTCCTTCACCCATTAAAAAAAGGCTAGAAAATAAACCCATTACAAATATGCAAAACAATTTTCTGATTGATCATATTCCAAGATAAAAAGGAAATAGAAGAAAATATGCCTTAATTTGTGAGTTTGCTCAGCCATTATGAAAAACCATTTTTGAACTATATGACAAAAGTTACTAAATTATACATATCCTTTAATGGAGAGATATCATTACTATGACTAGATTCTAGAGAGAAAAAAATGGAGAGAAAAAAACTCACATGTTTAAAAAAAGTAGTAGTTATTTCTATAGTGACTTAGAAATGGAAACTAAAGGCATACCCATCAATTGAAGAATGACTGTACAAAGTACACTATATTAATGTAATGGAATACTATTGTGTAATAAAAAATGATAGAAATAGTTTCAGAGAAAGTTTGAAAGACTTGTATAATCTGATGTAGAGTAGATTGAACAGAGCTAGAAAAATAATTTATATGATAACAACAACATTGTAATGAGAAACTATTTTGAGAAATTTAAGAACTCCACAAAGGACCTATGAGGAAACATGCGACCCACATCCTGACACAGTGGCAATAGGTCCAAGGTGCTGAATGAGATTTTTTTTTAGAGCATAGCCAATATGGGAATGTTTTTTAATATGAATAATTATTTCAAGGGTTTTTTTTCAGTAAGGGTAAAAGGCACAAGGGAGAGAAATTAATTATAATTTTAAAATAAAATTTAGGGGGCAGCTGGGTAGCTCAGTGGAGTGAGAGTCAAGCCTAGAGACAGGAGGTCCTAGGTTCAAACCCGGCCTCAGCCACTTCCCAGCTGTGTGACCCTGGGCAAGTCACTTGACCCCCATTGCCCACCCTTACCAATCTTCCACCTATGAGACAATACACCAAAGTACAAGGTTTTAAAAAAAATAAATAAATAAATTTTAATTAATCAATTAAAATAAATCTAAATGAAGGACTTTAAACTCATATCATGGTAATATTTCATTTGCTTAGGTTCAGTCTATCTTTATAGTTTTTCACTATTTTTGAATCTTCAATCAGTCATCCTCCAAGGCACTTCTACTCCAATTGCCTTATCATGGTATAGAAATAAATCTGGTCTCTCCAAGGCTATATGTCCATGGAACAAAAGTTATGGCAGGTTCTACAAGGCTCCCAAAGCTTCAAGAATATATCCAGCAAAAAAAAAAACCAAACAACCAAACAACAGAATCAGAAACTATTGTCAAACAACAAACCAAACTACAACAGAGAAGGTTATATAAGGATGATATTCGAAATTAGGTATTGTTATATTAGCCTAGAGATAAGAGTGAAGATGCTGGCTTGAGAAAGAATTGAAGTTTGAAGCAGAGTTGAGAGAGAGTGTCAATTTCAAATGTTGACAGTTGTAACGGTTTTTCCTGTGACAGTTACTCTCTCTGGAAGTGGCAATTGTCTCTGGCAGTTGGCAGAGACACACACCGGGACTCTCTCAAGGCTGGAGGAGGTAACATCTTTGCCTCTCTCTTACTGTCTGAGGGAAAGACCTGAAGTAACTTAGTGTTTTCTTTTTCCAACTTGGGAAACACTATTGACTATCTATTGCTGCTTTTATAGATTGATTTAACTCTGAGAAGACCAAGGAAAACCCTAGTCTTTGGTTTGGACTCTGAGTCTATTAAGGCTCAGAGTCCTAACTTGATTCTTGTTGAGATTCAACCTCCTATCTTTTGTTATTTTTATAACTTAGAGGTGAAGTTAAGAATTATAAGGATAATATTGGTAGTTTATTTAGAATAGTAAAAATTTTGGTTAGTCAGACCAGGAAGGATTAATGTAGCCTGTGAAAACAGGAGAAGCAGTTCTTTGCAGAACCAGGGAGTTATTTGGATGGAGTTAGAATCCCTTAGAGTTAGAAATACTTTTATCCTTATATATTTCAATAAATATTTTATTTTTTATAACAAGAGTCTCTTTAGCATCCTTGTACCTGGCCCTGAAGAGAAGTTCATTTATAAGTATCACTTCACTTTATCACTGAAGATACTCTTGATTACATCTATCAAAATATCAGAACAGTTTTGAACCTTTATTTGCATAGTTTCCTCATTTATTTTTACATTTTCCTTTTTATTTTTACAGTCACCAAAAATGTACCCTCTGAATGAAAAATCTTTTAACCTCAAGACCCCCAACAGGTCAGAATATCATAATAAATGAGGAAACTATGCAAATAAAGGTTCAAAACTGTTCTGATATTTTGATAGATGTAATCAAGAGTATCTTCAGTGATAAAGCGAATAAATCTGTGGATTTATGGATTTAGACCAGGAAAGGTCAATTCCAATTCAGAGTATAAATTTATTAACAAAACATCACGAAGAGAAGAATGGAAGATTATACCCATTATTGCCTCACAAAATGATACAAAACTGGAAAAAATGGAGTGGGAGGAAGAGTCTGCAAAGAGTTTGATGACATAAATAAGACAGACCATAATCAAAAATTATTAATAAAAATGAAAAGAATATATGTAGTTCTTTGATTCCTATGAGAATAGACTCTTATCAGCAAAATAAATGAGACCACTGTACTGTACTTGAATTCCACTGCCTTAGTGCCCAATGTACCATGGAGGAAATGGAAATGGCACATGAGAAAATTGTGTCAGAAAGAGAGATCAGACCTAAGGAAATATATAAGGAGGAGACTTGCTAAAGGGAACATAATTTTAAAAACACTTAGGGATCCATTTTCAAGATTGCTCAAGTAGGAAAAACCTTCTAAAATAACAGAAACAAGCAATAACATTGTTACTAAAAATGTCAAATCAAATAAAAGGTCATTGCTTCATCCTTATCATCCTTATTGGTATATTGGGTCAGAGATGATGGAGTCTAAATGTAATGCTTTTTCTCTTAGGAAACCATTTAAAATGAAATCTACTAGTAGACACACACACACACACACACACACACACACACAGAAATATATGTGTGTGTATAGGTATTTTTGTATGTCTGTGAACATGCATATTGTTAAAATGCAGAACCTTTATATGGACTTCAACATGCCAGGTGCTTTTGCAACAATGAAAACAATCCTAGAATATACTCTCAGAAAAGATTAAACTGGTAAGCAAAAAAAAATAAATTTAACACCTCATAGTTTTATTTTCTATTTTACTTTGTTCTAATGGGATTCTATTCCTGGTGGATAAAATCCACAGTTTTATTTTAGGATGTTGATCATCTGAATTAGTATGAAGATAGGAGGACATTGATAAATGATATGGTACCAATGCACCTGAATGGGTCAAAGAGTCATCCAATCACATCTGACTCTTTATGACCCCGTGGATTATATGCCCTTCTGTCCTTCACTATCCCTCAAAGTCTGTCCAAACTAGTACTTGTGTAGTTTCCACATTATCTATACATCCCATTCTCTTTTCCTTTTTCTTTTACCTTCAATCTTTCCCAGCATCAAGATTTTTTCTTTAAAAATCTGTAACAATTCTAAGACAGAAGGGTAAGGGCTAGGCAAATAGAATTGTGGCTTACCCAGGGCCACAAAACTAGGATGGGTCTCAGGTCAGATTTGAACCCAGGTCCTCCTGATTCCAGACCCATCACTTCATCTATTGAACCACCTAGCTGCCTCATGTCAGAATCTTTTCCAGCTTGCTGGTCTTGTGATTTTTTTTAAAAAACTATTTACAAAAATACTTTATGTATTCTTCCTTATACTAGCCACAGGAGAAAAATAAAATAATGCTGTCATTTGGCAAAGGATTAAGAACAATCAGAGCCATGAGGCTCAAGTTCAAGCCCAGCACAAGCTCAGAGTTCCCTGGTACAGAATACTAAATTCATAACAGAGGTTTTTTTAACAGGAATCACAAAATAATGAGACATGTAAGAAAAATGAAACACACAATTTTAACAGGCTCTTGGCTATTGAGCCAACCCATAAGGCATTCTAGAAGTAATGGAAGTATTAAATCAGTGCATGACCACAAGCATTTGCAGGATTTGATATGTCAAGCCCATTCTAAAGATGTTGCCAGTTTAGATAACAAAAACATATTCAAATCAATGGGTTCTGGGGATTTGCATCCCACAGCATTAAAAGAAAAAATGGGTCACTCATTTAAGATCAACAACTGGCTACTCTTCTAAAGTAGTATATGCAAATTTACTATATGCATATTACCAAATGTAAAAGGAAGCTTGAAAGAGGACTGAAAGATTGGGAAAGAATCAAGGCAATCCTTATATTTTACCAAAAAACTAAGAAATTATTTTAGAAATGAAATTTCTGGTATAATGGGAAATTATGCTGGAAAGATGGTGAGGAAGAGGATCAGCTTTTGAGCACTTTGAAAAGAACCAAAATGGTTTTATAAAAAGTCCTACCTGCTAACACCATAAATTATCAAATGAGAGGTCTGATAGATTGAGAGATAGGGATGGGAAGAGAGATCGTGTCTTTAAAAAATACTCATTCTCAAACAGTAAGTAACCAAGAATGTTAGATTTAGAAATGGTCTTAGAAATCATCTAATATAGTCCAGTCCGTATATAGATGAAGACAATGAGGCTCAGGACCATTTGGCTAAGATCATACAAGTAGAGATAGTGAATAGCAAAGACAAGATTACAAATTAGATTCTCCAGAGTCCATACTCTTTCCCCTACATTTCCCAGTACTCAAACATGCTATTTCAGCAGGGAGTAAAATTACAATTGTCTATCATGTTTAATGTTAGTCTAAATTTAATTTCTGTTAGGTCAATTTCCAGCTTTCCCAGAAGATCTTGTCAAACTTTGTTATTACCTGAGTAGTTGGTGCCTTTGGGATCATCAGCTAATCAAAATAGTATTTGATTATTTCTGAGATTTATTCATCTTGATAAATTCTTTTTACATATACCATATACATAGTATACTCATTCTTCTTGCATACTATTTGAATACATACTGTTTTTATTCAATAATTTAATTATGTTTGACTCTTCATGACCTTATATAGGGTTTTTTGGACAAGTAGTTGCCCTTTCTCCAAAGAGAAGGAAATGTATGTATGTTTACTATGTAGACAGATGTTCATGTAGGGTATATACATGCATATATGTAAATGCATTTATATTTTGTGTATATGTTTTTTATCCCTTCTAGAGCCTTCTGTCATGCCAGGAAATTGAATTACTTCCATTTGAATTGTCTTAGGAAGATTGTGAAAATCACTTGACAAGATGAGATACAAAACACTGAACTCAGAGCTAAAGTACAAAGGATTCAAGTTCCATTGCAGAGAGCACAATTCTGATGAGTTGACCATTGTTCAAATGCCAAACACACATTTGCTAAAAGACTATTTTATGGGAAACTCATTCAAGGCAAATGTTTATACAGAGGTCAGAAGTGATACAAGGACCCTCTCAAGGCTTCTCTGAAGAATTCTGTTATCAGTTGTGAGATATGGGAAACACTGGCTCAGGACCATCCATCATGGTATGTCTGCATCAAGAAGGTACTGTGGACCCTGGGCAAGTTACTTGACCCCCATTGGCTACCTTTACCACTCTTCTGCCTTGGAGCCAATACACAGTATTGACTCCAAGACGAAAGGTAAGGGTTTAAAAAAAAAAGTAGAAGAAGAAGGTACTGTGCTCTGTGAGCAAAGAATTGCAGTAGCTCAAAAGAAAGATGAGATGTGCAAATTTAGACATCTCCATCCCAAATGTTCATTCATACTGGTTATTTGTTCCTGATATGTGATAGAACCTTCTGAGCTCATATTGGTCTGATGAGCCACAGTCAGACATTGACCCAAACATGGTAATGTTACTTTGGTCCTCTTCAAGTACACAAGGCAACAACCAACCAACCAAAAGCTACTGCCGCAGTCTAATCTGCCAACATCTCACTTTATGATTCCTTATATCCCTACAACCTGATTGCTGGCTTTTTGATAAGTTACTTTTGCTTTAAGTTTCTGATCATGTAAATGTGAAGTTTGTGGAGTAAAAAGCTTCAAGGGAAGAGTTCTTCAATAAAGACTGCAAAGAGCCAGACCAGACATCTTCCATCTGCCCAGGGAGTCTGCTACTTCTTATTGTTGCCTCCTTAGGTGAGAAAACCTCAAACCATGGTTAGCACTCTGAACTGTCCACCTCCTGCTGTATATGAGACATTCCCTGAAGAAAGGCCCCTTTGGGGCCAGATCCTCAAAACAACCACTTCCCTCTATATCAGTACACCCTGCTGTCAGACCACTCTCACATAAG
The DNA here is from genome assembly GCF_016433145.1 of Gracilinanus agilis. Classification (NCBI taxonomy): domain Eukaryota; kingdom Metazoa; phylum Chordata; class Mammalia; order Didelphimorphia; family Didelphidae; genus Gracilinanus; species Gracilinanus agilis. The sequence goes on from NC_058135.1 coordinate 53,266,947, forward strand.
ATGTAAAAACCATTGAATGCAAAGAACAAGGACCTCAGGTCTCCTATCTTCTTCTGTGTCCTTCATGGGTAGAGAAATGGCTTTCTCCACTCATTGATAAACATTCTCACACCTGATAATACTTTTTACATCCCACTGAACTCCAGTAGATAAGCACTCATACCCCCTATCTCCTAATTCTTCATTCTCATTTCCTTCGATCTTTCCACTCTAAAAATTCACCTTAACTCCATGCAGCCCTTCCACTATGCCTTCTGATTCATAGACAATAAACTTCCCTTCATCTAAAATCTTTTCCTTTCCTACTGTTTTCATCTACTAACTCTTTTTTTTTTAAACCCTTGTACTTCGGTGTATTGTCTCATAGGTGGAAGATTGGTAAGGGTGGGTAATGGGGGTCAAGTGACTTGCCCAGGGGCACACAGCTGGAAGTGGCTGAGGCCGGGTTTGAACCTAGCACCTCCTGTCTCTAGTCCTGACTCTCACTCCACTGAGCTACCCAACTGCCCCTCTACTAACTCTTAATGAAACTTGGCTTTCCTCTGATGTCACAACCTCTCTGGCCAATCTTTCCAATATAGGCTACACCTTCACTCATTTTCCTCAGCTCACTGATTGAGGCAGGAAAATTGTAATACTCTTTGCTCCCTGTTCTGGGTTCTTCTCCTTCCTCTACCACTCAGTAACCTTCCTTTGAAGTTCATACTATTTTAACAATAAAAAGAGCCAATAACCAATGTTTGATAGAAAGGGTGATAGAGAGAGAGAGTCTGTTGTGGTGAGTCTCTCTTCTAGCTCTCCCCTGGGGCCAAATATACACTGGGAGACTTAAAGGGGGTGTCACCCTGAAACTGGGTGACCTAAATGGTCATGCTGCCCCTTAGGAGTTGGGGGCGAGACTTCCCTATAAGATGAGGTATGTGGTACCAATCTGATTCTGAATAAGGATGGGGTTCACACAAACCTCCTCCACCATCAATTAATTTCACACTGGGTGATCTGGCTTCAAGATGGAGGCAGCCAGACCAAGCTGTGGTTCCCCTCTACCTTGTTGTCTCTCAGGCACTCTGGAACACTATCTGACTGTTCAATGGCTTTTATTATTCCCAATTCAGGGATTGGGGAAAGGGGTGAAGAGCAGAGGGATTTGCGTTGCCTTCTTCTCTATTTCTATGGAGTCCATCTTGGGTGGGAACCTAGTGGTTCCCACACCTAAGTTTCTCCCCTCACTCCTTCTCCTCCTGTTTTTATTTCTATTTTTCTGTTTCTATCCTTTTCTGTAATTGTAAAGTTTGACTGAAAGGAGGTCTCTCAGTAAGGTTGGGTACTGGGAGAAGGAGACTAAGAGATCGTTCCCAAAATGGAGTTCAAAAACTTAGCTAACTCAATGGTTGAAGTCTTGATGGGTGAGATGCAATGGAATGGCTTTGATCAAGGAATCAGGGTTTCATTTTCCAAAATAAAGATTCTCAGGAAGCCCTCAGGACTGGATCCGAGCGGGGATGTCTACCTTCTCCCTCTTCCCGGTCCTTTGCCCAAAGCCCTCTCCTCTCCTCCTCTTTTCCAGAGCCTCTTCCAGAATTCTCTCTGGTCTCAACTGTCAGCAACTGCTTTCTTTGGCTCCTTTGGTCCCATCCCCCTTGCCAAATCCCATCCTTACAGTATCCCAGTTTTGTGTGGTGGGACAAGTCCCACTTAATTCATGCATCACTATTTCCTATTCCTATCTTATGTTCCCCCTCCCTCCAAAATAATAAATCCTTATCTTGTCTTATCACTATGCTAATTTATCTGTTCTTATTCTAAGACGGGTTTTGGAGAGGTTGGCAGGGGAATGAGGGTTGCAATTTATATAACAATATTTACAGGGTGTAAAACAATTTTGTAACATAAAAAGTTTTCCATTGAACACAATGTCTAAGTTTACAGTATAACAATTTTCTTATCCTTAAACTCTTCTGAGTTATTATTTAACCCATCTATGATTTTAACAGAATTATGTGATCAATAATTGGTAATATTGGTACTGCTGGTGCTGTTGCCACTTCCTCTATTTTCTGTGCTGTGTCTGTATGTGCCTCAGTTGTTTGTATTGCTATTTCTATTTTGTTCCCTGCTGTGATCCCTTTCCCCCCTTTCAATTGAGCATTCTCTTCTAGTAACTTTGCTATTTCTTTTCTTAATGTCATTATCAATACAGTGCTATCATCCTTGTGTCCTAGCAATTTGAGCACTAAATTCTTTAAGGACCAATAGAAGTGGAGGAATGAGATGATTACTGCAATTGTGGTTAGTATGAAAGCAAAGACCTGACCTATTTCTAGCTTCAACCATTGGCAGGAATCATATATTTCTATGATTCCCATTATATAGTCTGAGATCACTACCATCCAGAAATCATAAATCATAGTCAAAAAGTTGCATAGTGATGTAAGGATTCCCATCATGGTACGAATTGTTTTCCCCACTGATGCATCCATTGTACCAGTTTGAATGTAAAATTTCTATGGTACTGTGACTTTTAATTTTCTTTGCTTGTCTAAGTTTGTCCCCTTTGCTATGCTGTAGATAGGAGAAGAATGGCTGCTGTCTGGTTCAAACAGAAGCTTTTTTTTCCCCCCACAGGAGTTATTTAGGCACTTTGCCTAAGCTGGCTCTGCCAAAATTAAACAATAAAGAGAGCCAGTAAATGAATGTTTACTAGAAAGGGAGATAGAGAAAGAGTCTATGTTGTGGTGAGTCTCTCTTCTAGCTCTCCCCTGGGGCCAAATATACCCTTGGAGACAACAACCCAATCAAAATCCTGATAGATATTGTCTGCAGATCTCCAGGTCATTCCCCTTCCTTCCTCAATGAGTTCTGTAGGAAGCACAATTTTTCTCTCCTCCCTAACTCCTACTCTCATACTATGGGACTTCAATACAAATATTGATTCTCCCTCAAATACCTTAACCACTCAGTTCCTTATCCTACTCTCCTCCACACCACCTCAATTTTACATAAAGATAATCATACACTTGATCTTGCTGTCACCCACAAATGTACTACCACCATGTTCAAGAATTCTGAAATCCCTTTATTTGATCATAATCTAGTGGCTTTTCACCTCTTCTCTGCCTCCCCTTATTTTTATTTTATTCTCTAATTATTATTATTTTCTATTCTTTATTCCTACCATGACTTCCAATGCCTTGATCCCTCAATTCTCTGCCAGGCCATCTCATTCCTACTAGCCATTCTTCCTCCTTCTCCTCATCTTAACTTCTTGGCAAACCAACTCAACTCTAAACTGTACTCTTCTCTTTATTCCTTAGCTCCATTATCATATCCCCTATTATGTCAAGTCTAAGCTTTGAATCACTTCCACTATTCATCACCTGCACATATTGCTGCTGAACTAAAATGAAGAAAATTATTGACTGGATCCACTACAAATTTTTGTTCTAAAATCTCAAATTGGCTCTCACTACTGGTAGGCAATCCTACTATACCTTCCTTATGAACTCACTATCCCATTCTTCAGAGCAGCTCTTCCAAACCTTTTCATCACTATTTAAACTACCCATGGCTCCCTCACTCTCCTCTCTCTGCTGAGAAATTTGCCTCATATTTTATAGAAAAAAAAATTGAGACTAGTCATCATGAGCTCCCTCTTTCCCCTTCTTTGTCTATCACTCAAGTGCTTTATGAGACATACTAACCCTGGCCTCTTGACTGTCCCACAAACAAAATACTCCACCTTTCCACTCCAGGTGTTCTCTCTGGCTGTCCCCAAGCCAGGAATGTTCTCCCTCCTCTGCTCTAACTATTTATCTCCCTGGCTTCCTTTCAGTTCCAACTTAAATCTCACTTTCTATAAGGAATTCTCCCTAACCCTTGTAATTCTATTACTTTTTCTCCGTTTTGTATGTGTTTATTTAGATGTTATCTCCCCCATAACACTGTAAGCTCCTTAAGGGCAGAGACTGTCTTTTCCCTCTTTTGTATCCCCAGTGCTAAGCATGGTCCTGGCATGTTGTAGACACTAATAAATGTTTATGAAAGGTAGGAAAGAAGGAAGGGAGGGAAGGAGGGAGGAAGGAAGGAAGGAAGGAAAGAAGGAAGGAAGGAAAGAAGGAAGAAAGGAAGGAAGGAAGGAAGGAAGGAAGGAAGGAAGGAATTTAGAGAGATGGGCTCCTAAACAGGAATAGTGGAAACTTTTTTGTAACAAGAAAAATAACTGCCCAGAGCAAGGGGAGAAAGGGTACCTTCTGCAGGAAAAGTATAGAACTTCTTTAAAGTTGTTAGAGGGGATTACAACTTCAACCTCTAGCTAGACAAAATGGCCCCATTGATCCAAGGGATCAACATCACAATGTTTCCTAATCCAATTCATTCATTAAAACCCAGACATCTAAAGCCTAGATTAGGACTTCAAAAGTGTTCATTTTCCCAAGATTTCTTTGTGGTGC
>NC_058135.1:53276060-53312753 GCF_016433145.1 Gracilinanus agilis
TATTATTATTATTCCTGTTGACTCCTTAGGAGCATAGGGCCGCAACCATCTCACGCCAGCGGACTCTGTCCTGGGCAACTTCCCCCAGCTGGGCCCATGTCATTCCGACTGTTTTTGTTTCATTTTCAGCAGATCTTCACCAGGTCTGTTTTGGCCTTCCGACTTTCCTCCTCCCTGGTGGGTTCCAGCTCAATGCTTGTCTGGCTACGTTGTCTTCCGGTTTTCGTAGCGCATGTCCTATCCATCTCCGCTTACGTTTCTTTATGTCCTGACTGATGGGATACTGGATTGTTCTTTCCCAGAGACTAGCATTGGAGATCTTTTCAGGCCATCTGATGTTCAAGATGTGGCGTAGACATCTGTTAACAAAGGCCTGGAGTTTATTGGTGTTAGCGCTCGTCACTCTCCAGCTTTCTGATCCATATAGGAGGACGGCCTTTACGTTGGTGTTGAAGATTCGGAGCTTAGTGACGAGGGACAGTGCTCTGGAGGTCCAGACAGACAAGTAAGGTGTTAAATGCCTGTCTGGCTTTGTTGATTCGGTTTCTGATGTCCTCATCTGCCCCGCCGTCCTTACTGAGGATGCTACCCAAATAGGTGAAGTGGTCCATCTCCTTGATGTTTTCTCCCTGTAGTTGGATTGGCAGGTCCTGTCTGCTGTTGACTGTGATCACCTGGTCTTCTTCTTGTTGATCTTCAGACCTGTCTTCTCCACTTCTTCAGAGAGACGTGCAAGTTTGGCTTGCGCATCCTGCTGCTTGTGAGAAAGGAGACAGATGTCATCCGCGAAGTCAAGGTCCTCGAGCTGCTTGGTATGAGTCCATTGGATGCCCCCGTTGCTGTCCTTGGTAATTCTTCTCATGGTCCAATCTATGACCATCCAGAAGATAAGGGGTGAGAGCATGCAGCCTTGCTTCATTCCGGTCTTCACTGTGAGGGGAGCCGTCAGTTTCCCATTATGGATGACCTGGCACGTAAAGTCTTCGTATAACCGCTGGATGATGTTGATGAGCTTCAGGGGAATCCCATAATGCTGCATCAATCTCCAGATGATGTTCCTGTCCACGCTGTCAAATGCCTTCTCGAAATCCACGAAAGTCATGTAGAGGGGGGGCTGCCATTCGATGGACTGTTCGATGATGATTCTGACCATATGACCTTATGTAATTAACTTCCCAATGCTCTTTTATCTGGGAGTTCCCTGAACCAATGAAATAAAAGGTACAGCCCCTAACCCTAACCCTTTTCTCTCCTTAAGAAGCTCATCTTTTCCCACAGCAAAAAGTCAAGCACAAAATGATAAAATATGGGCAAACATCTGGATGATATAAAGGTCCTAAGCAAATGTAAGTTATTGCCAATTTAATACTTTGCAATAAAGAAGATTTCTTCCATGTTGGAACTGCCTTGTCCAAAAAAACATTACAATCCCTTAGGATATGATACAAAATAAATAAACAAACAAATAAATAAATAAATAAATAGATGAACAAATAAATAAATAAATGAATGAATGAATGAATGAATAAATGAATGAATGAATGAATGAATGAATAAGTAAACAAATGAATGAATAAATAAGTAAGTAAGTAAATAAATAAATAAATGAATGAATGGATAAGTAAATAAATAAGTAAATGAATGAATGAACAAATGAATGAATGAATGAATGAATGAATGAATGAATGAGTAAATAAATAAATAAATAAATGAAGCTCTGCCTTCTGGGTAGGCTTCTCTGAAACTAGGCTTACTTCCTGAAATGCAATCATACAATTAGAGGGTTTGCTCTCTTCTTATACAATTTTTTTTTAATCTAGGGCTATTTCTTCACCGATAAGACTATCTATATACATGGTGGGGTCTGGTTCAGGCTGATCCCCTGCCAATTTATATTTGGCATTAAAATGAAATGAATTAGCTGTAGGTTATTTAATATTTCACTAAAGGATGTTTAGTTAGACTTAGCAAAGAAAAAATATTCAACAATGATGCTTTGCTGCTATAGAAGTAGATATCTCTCCCTTGCCTCCATATGGAAATGTATCTGATCAGCAGAAAAGATGTTCTAACTTGTATAATGTTGGGACATTTGCTAAATCTGAAATCCTCCACTCTATATGATTCTTTCTTTCCCTTTGGTGATCAGGAAGCTACTTCAAAAAGGTTAGAGACTATCAGAAAATTGCATCAAAGGGGGAAATCAATTACTATGGACAGTTTGATCACCTTTCAGGGAAAAACAAAAACTAGTCTTAACTTAAGTAGAGAGGCACCCTAGCTGATAATAGTCCCTTGGCAACAAGAAAGTAGAGGTGGAGTCTATAAAAGGATTAACATAACTCTGTGACTGCTGAAGGTTTCCCCGTAATTCAAAAGCATCTGAAACACAAATCCAATTAAAAGATAACTCCCAGGTGTGAAACCTTCTGCAGATTCTGCTTTATCTCCATTCCTCATCTTGATGTTCCCCCTTGCATTCAGTTCCCGGTTTCTTGACTTTGAGCTCTTTTACAAACACACTTCCAGAACAAGTATAAGGCAGACAAAACTAATCTCAGTTTTTTCTTCTCATGGCCCCCAGTGAATATGTTTGCCCTCAGCAACTAATTAAATCATTGTTTCATTCCAAGGCCACATACCACAAAAGTACCTGCTCTGTATAATAAAAGATTAGTCCTGTGCACAAACTCATCTATTAGAAATGGGTTCTACATTTGAGTCTCATATAAAATGGGTGACCCTTAGAGTCATTTAAACCATGTTCAGTCATTGCAAGGAGCACTGGGAAGGAGGAAACTTGGTCCAATAACTGATTTACTTAGTAAAGGAAAAAACAGTTAATTTGGCCCTAAATGGTCAATTTAATAACTTAGTCTCCCCTTGATTCAGTTATATAGCCCCATTTTAAAAAATGGCATCGGGGGCAGCTGGGTAGCTCAGTGAATTGACAGCCAGACCTGGAGACAAGAGGTCCTAGTTCAAATCTGGCCTCAGATACTTCCTAGCTGTGTGACCCTGGCAAGTCACTTAACCCCCGTTGCCTAGCCCTTACCGCTCTTCTGCCTTGGAACCAATGCACAGTATTGACTCCAAGATGGAAGGTAAGGGTTTAAAAAAAATGGCATCATCTGAAGAAAACTCTCATGGCCCCCAAAGCCTTCTCTTTTCTGACCGAGAAGGAATAAATGACTATGCAGAATGAAATATGATGTAGTCCATATGGGAAATTGTCTTACTGTACTGTACTTATTTGTTACAAGGGTTTTACTTTTCTTTCTTTTTCCCAGTAGAAATAGGGAGTGTGGGGAAGAAAGAGAGAGAGAGACATAACAGGAGAGAATGCATGTTTGGCCACTGGAAAAAAAAATTTAACTTAAGATATAATTCTAGCTAAAATGTACAATAAATATTATAGCCTTTGAATACAATACAATCCTCCAAACAGTTCACTCTATGTAAAACAATGCATTTAGGACTAGGAGTAAAAAAAAGCAAAAACAAAGAATTACCTACCTTCAAGGAGTTTTTATTTTACTAGCATTTATATAATACTTCATGATTTGCAAAGAGTTTTTTACATGCATTATTTCATTTGACTCTCAAAACAATCCAGGGAAATAGATAATATTATTCCCATTTTAGAGAAGAAGAAACTGAGGCAGACTTCCCCGGGGCCACAAAGTTAGTAAATGTCTGAGGTTGGGCTGTAGAACATAGATTATAAACATTCTAAACATACATGAAGCACCTAGACTATATTACAACAAGGCATTCCCGATACACAGAATACTTAACCCTAAAAGAAAGAGTGACTTTTTGGATGACCAATATAGTGGAAATAATAACAATTCACAATGATAAACCTTCAGAAATTTGGAAAGCATTTATTTTTCTTGCCACCACCCTGGGAAATAGGGATGATGTGTCATTCAATAACAATAATAATGCAACGGTTTTTATTTATTTATTTAGTACCTGTAGGTGTTTGTCACTATCCTAAGTACTTAACAAGTATAATATTAGTTGTTCCTTATGAAAACCTGGGGAAGTAGATGCTATTTTACATTTGAGGAAACTAAAGTAAACAGAAGTTAAGTGACTTGCTCAAGGTCACACAGCCAGTACATGTCCATCAGTCCTACAATTTGAAGCTGTCTTCCTAGTTTGAGTTTGACGTTCAGTGCTCTATACCTCACTCCTTGGACATATGCTAGGACAAAGCCTTGAAGAGTGAAATATGCCTAGCACAGCATCTAGCACATACTAGGATTGCTTATTCTGTATTCAATAAACAATTCTATTTTTTTTTAACTTTTGAATCTCCAATGAGTTATTTCTGGAATGTTTCTTCTAGGTACCTCATTTATCCTCTTTGTTTAAAATATTTACAGTCTACATTCTAAATTCTAGATGTTTGGTGACAAGTCAGTCATTGATTGAATGAAATCCATCTTTGTGTTTTTCAAGTTCCTATGAAAGGGAAAATCTTTAGCTATACTTTGTGTAAGCAGATGCCCCCTAGTCAACAATAGTTCTGAGCATAAAGGAATAAGAGAGGGGGAGAAGAGTAGAGAAGAGAAGAAAATGAACCCTCTTCTCTATGAGATGCTCTGAAATGATATGCCCCCTTGGTCATAGATTTTCCTCCTCTTTTTATTTTCCCTTGCTGTTGCTTCCATGGCCACCCACTGGCTAGTCTTTCCACTGTTGCCCTATTCTTTATACTCCAAAGGTACAGTTGGAATAAACTGATGCGAAGGAAAGGGGTAGAAAGAATGTGGGTCACAGGATGGGGAAGGGATAGCGAAAATACACCATTGGTACAGGTGCTGCAAAAAAAGTGTAGTGGGAAAATTTGCTAAACCTGGATAGATAAAACATGCAAGCACTCCCTTTCTGCCAAGCATTAAGCTAATCACTGATCATAATAATATAAGCCAAAAGAAAGAGAGTCTTTATCCTCAAGGGACCTCTATTCTAAAGGAAAAGGATAGCATATAAAAAATCTTAAAATTTTGTAGTCAAGAGCAGCTGGTCTGGTCACTTCCTTAAATGCAAGTAGGAGACAAGCTTTAGAAATGCAGCTCTGGGCAGCTGGGTAGCTCAGTGGAGTGAGAGCCAGGCCTAGAGACAGGAGGTCCTAGGTTCAAACCCGGCCTCAGCCACTTCCCAGCTGTGTGACCCTGGGCAAGTCACTTGACCCCCATTGCCCACCCTTACCACTCTTCCACCTATGAGACAATACACCGAAGTTAAGGGTTAAAAAAAGAAAGAAAGAAAGAAAGAAAGAAAAGAAATGCAGCTCTCTTAATAGTTGTCTGAGTTATGGGAAAGCTGCTTAGCATCTCTGCCCCATCCTTATGTATAAAATGAGAGTGAGTATAATTATTGCACTACCTCCCTTATTAGGATGAGGGTACTTTGTAAATGTTGAAGTGCTATACGGGCATATGAATTGTTGTTCTTGGTCCTCTTCTATATATAAAAAAAGTTCACAGAATTTCATAGAATTAAAGATTTTGAAGCTAGAAGAGACTTGTCCACACATAGTCAGTCCACTGTTATCCCCACTTTAACATACCTCTGCTAGGTGACCTACAAAGACCTGCCATCTATCGAGGCTACCCATTCCACTCTTGGACAGCTATAAGGATTGGGACATCAAGCCTAAATTAATCTCTTTTCAGCTTCCATCTCATTGCTCCTGGCTCTGCCTACTGGGGTCAATGAAAACAAGTCAGCTCCCTCACCCAAATGGCAGCTCTTTAAATACTTGAAGACAATTATTATGGCCCTCTAAGTCTTTTCTTTTTCAGCTAAACATCCCATTTTTCCTTCAATAAGTCCCTTTATAAAAATACCGAAGGCTCTTCATCACCCTGGTTGCCCTCCCCTAGAAATTCTCCTACTTACCATTGTTTTCTCAAATAGTGACACTCAGGACTAAACATATTTTCTACATACTTTTAAAGGCAGAGTCCAGTAATCATATCACTTTCCTATTCCTGGAAACCATGCAGCTGCAATTGTAGCTCATGACCAGATTAGTTTTCTTGATGCCACATCACACTGCTGACTCATATTGAACTTTCAGTCCACTGAAACCCTGAGATCTTTTTCAGAAAAAAACATCTTACCATGACTCCCAACCTTGTGTGTGTTAAATTGATTTTGTACCCAAGAATAAGACATTATGTTTTTCCTTGTTAAATTGTATCTTGTTAGACTCTATTCAAAGTTCAAGTCTCTCAATATGTTTGTGGATCCTAAATCTGTCATCTAATATATAGGCTAACCCTTTCAGAATTGTATTTTCTGTGCCTTTGTCCAAGCCATTGTTAAAAATGCTAAATCATAAAAGTCTAATGCACAAATTCCTAGAGGACACCACTAGACCTCCTTCTCTACCAAATTGAACCATTAATAGTTCTTCTCCAATTGCTATCAATACTAAGGCAGAAGAATGGTAAGGACTAGGGGTTACTCAGCTAAAAAGTGTCTGAGAACAGATTTGAACCCACATCCTTTGGACTCCAGGCTGGTTCTCTATCCACTGTGCTACCTAACTATTTCTATTGATTCATTGTGGAATTTTCCCAGAAATCAAAGTCAAGATTATTTATTGACCTATAGAGACTGATACACTGAGGCACAGTCAAATGTAATGGACTTCTCTACTAGCAGCAATGCAATGATCCAGGACAATTCTGAGGGACTTGTGAGAAAGAACTGTGGGAGCAAAAACACAGAAGAAAAACAACTGCTTGATCACAAGGTTCAATGGAGATATGATTGGGAATGTAGACTCTAAGCAATCACCCTAGTGCAAATATTAATAATATGGAAATAGGTCTTGATCGGTGACACATGTAAAACCCAGTGGAATTGCTTGTCGGTTATGGGAGGAAGGGAGGGAAAGAACATGAATCATGTAACCATGAAAAAATTCTCTTAATCAATTAAATAAAATTTTTAAAAATTAAAAATGTTGTCCTAAAACTTAGGAACTTGATATTCTACTTCTTTTTTTTTTAATTTAGAACATTTGCTCATTCCATATTTATAGTACTTCTGTTTCTCCACCATCTTTTGAACATTAGTGACAGTGACTCCACAATCATATCTGCAACATATTTCAGTAGGGGGAAGTTCATTTGGACTATATCATCAGATTTTATCGAGGACAGTTATCTTTTACCTTCTCTCTTATCAGTTATTATCCTATATTCCTCAAGCAAAAGTCTTAACCCTTCTTCAAACTTCCTTTTCCCCTCAATATAGGTTTGAAAAAACAACCACCTTCCTTTTTGTGGTCCTTATTATCCATGTGAGCCTTAGCTCAGTTTTTGCAATACTGATATTTTACAGGACAGTGGCAAGCTTTGTATTTATCTTCTTTAAGTGGATTCTTATTTCATTTTCTAATACATATCTTTTTTTTTATTTATCTTCTGTCTTCATATCAATTCTAAGACAGAAGAGCAGTAAGGCATAGGCAATTCAAATTAAGTGACTTGCTCAGGGTCACACACCTAGGAATTATCTGAAGTCAGATTTAAGTTCAGGTTCTCCCAATTCCAGGCCTGTCTCTTTATGCACTGTGCTACCTACATGCTCCTGTACGTATCTTTTAAAAATATAAGTAGGTTACTGAGTTTCCTTTGCATCGACATCAGGCTTTTTGGACCTATCCTTCTTTTCCTCCTCAATGGAACTGCTTTCTTTGATGTCTTTAAAAATTCATTCTTAAACATCTACCATCCCTCAAAGTTTGACTTCCTTAGTAGAATCTCCATCCATGAGATCCTACTTATATTTCCTCTGAACCCTTTCAAATCAGTTTCCCAAAATCTAAGGTTCATGCCTGTGAAGGATATCTTCTCTTCTGTTAAAAACTCTCTGAGGGAGTGGTTGCTTATCACCAGGGCTCCTATTCTTTCCACCCCAGCAACCAGTTAATGAGAATCAAGTCCATGATAGAATTCTCCTGTGCTCATCCCTCTTCTTTTTAAAGAAGGTAATATTCACTGAGCAAAGTCAAAAAAGAATTAGTTGCTTTACTTTTGAGAGAAGCTAGCTCAAGTAGATGTATGAATAACTGAATATGAATAACTCCATCACTACTATAACATGACTCAGTGCCAGCTTTCTGATCTTTTCTCCAACTCCTCATCTAGTTCTTCTTTCTGTCTAGGTAGTCTATATATGATAATCACTTCTGTTTCTTCCCCCATTGACCTTCACCTAAGTTCTATCAGGCTCCTCTTCTTTGATTTCTGAATTTTTTCCTGATTTTATCTTAACATACAGTATTACCCCTACCCTTTAACTTAATCATATTTATATATGTGATATCTAGATCTACATTCTAGTTATGGGTTTCATCCTACTAAGTCTCCATAATTATGAAATCACAGTATAGGACATTGAACCAGGGCAGAGAAATTTAGAGCACTCAAACACTAGCAGTGTAGAAACTGATATTGGCATCCGATTAACAAAAATACTTAACTACCAAGAATAACGACCAAGTGACCTGCTTCATCTTCTGATGGACCTCAGGTGAGTCCCACTTACCTTTATGCCATCAGCAACTTTTTACAGTTGGGTCTCTCCATCCAGGAGGTCTTAGGTCCCCATATTCTTCTACCCCACTCCTGATGGATTTTGTCTTTAAAATCTAAGGTGATAGGGCAGCTAGGTAGCTCAGTGAATAGAGATCCAAGCCTGGAAACAGGATGTCCCAGATTCAAATATGACCTCAGACACTTCCTAGCTTTGTGACCCTGGGAAAGTCACTTAACTACATTTTCCAAAGGTTTTATGGCTTTTCTTCCTTGGAAATGATACTTAGCATTGATTCTAAGAAAGAATGTAAAGGGTTATTTTTTTGTTTTTTTAAGAGGATAAGATGGGCATTCCAGCTTGTGCAAAAAAGGCAAAATTGCTGGTTAGTCTATTGGTCATGATTTTATTTAATTTCATTTCAATAAATGTTTATTAAGGACTTTTTTAGATTTGAGGGCCTATTTTAAGTATTGGGAATAAAAATACCACAATAGAATGATTCCCACCCTTAAGAAACTTACTTTCTCCTGGGAGTGGGGGGGGTGTGTCCAAAATTTACATAAATAAGTAAAGATAAAGTAATTTAAAATGAGAGAAAATGCTAACAATGGAGCAGCCATGACAAGTAGAAATAAGGGAAAGTTTCATGGAATATGTTGTACCAAAGTTGGTTCTTGAAGAATGATTGAGGATAAGAGGTAGAAATGAGGAGGGAGTTCATTCTGGGTATGAGAGATGGTTTGGGTAAACACACCAAACTGGGAGGAAATGTCAAGTTCAGGAATTATAACTAGTAGGACTAGATCAAGATTATAGGAAGGACAGTTATTCAATCATGCCCATATTGTTATGAACCCTTTTGAGATTTTCTTAGCAAAGATACTAAAGTGAATTTCCATTTCCTTCTCCAGCCCATTTTATAGATGAGGATCTGAGACAAACAGGGTTACATGACTTGTCCAGGATCACACATCTACAAAGTAACTGAGGTTGGATTTTACCTTGGGTCTTCCTAACTCCAGGCTCAGTGCTCTATACACTGTGCCACATAGCTGTCCCATAAAGAACAAAAGTAAAAGATAAATCTGGAAAGGCAGATTAGAGCTGGACTGTGAAGGACCCTTAGTTCAGGAGTAGTTTCCATTTTATCTTAGAGACAACAATGGTCCACCAAATATTTTTGAACAAGAGTTTGATCTGCTGAGACCTACTCCTTATAAATATTATTGTGATAGCTGTGAAGATGATTTGGAGAGAGGAGATACTGGGAGAAAGGACACCAATTACACCAGTATTTAATCTAGGAGAGATTATAAGGTCTTGACCTTGTGTTAAAAGAGGGATAAACTCAGAGGCATAGCATCTGATGTCAAATCCTGATTCTGATACTTTCTAGCCTAGAAAGACATTGTGAAAGGAAGAAAAGAGGAATTCCAAAGTGGGAAAAATAACTGGATCAGGAATCCAAAGATCTAGATTCAAATCCCAATTCTCACTTTTACTTTTTGTGTGATTTTGGACATGCCACTTAATTTCCTTAGACTTCAGTTTCCTCATCTGCAAAATCAGAGAACTGGACTAGGTCACTGAGCCTGAAATTAATACATCGTCTGTAAAAGTAGAAGCAGTTGAGCCTAACAATGAGAAACTTCAGTAAGAATCTTTGGTGAATGACTCATCCAGATGATGAGGAAAAGAAAGAAGATAATGAATATTATTTTTGAAGATTTGGCTCATCATTGATATGCAATGCTAGGACTCTACCTATGTTGTATTAGTATTACCTAATGTAATTTTACATATTTATAAAAATGATTTTTTGCAAAATTTGATTAAAGTGGGCCTCAGTTTCTTCACTTGTAAAATCAGGGGATTGGACTAGACCTCTGAGGTCCTTAATAGCTCAAGATTTATGACCCTCTATTTCTATGAACTGGGCAATATGAGTGGAAAGGAGCTGGATACAAATGATATTTGGGGGTAATTGGTCATGGGTAAAACTATATCAATCTATAATAGACTACATCAGACATTAGTTATTCTTTCTATTTAGTCATAAGAATATACTCATGTCTCCTGTATTTCTCTCTTTTAGACCTGGGGATATTAATTTTTTTGTTTTTATTTCATTGACCTGGCATAGTGAACTAGAGGGGAAATGGGAGCTCATAGAACAATTTCAAGGGTCATATTTAAGGCAAGTTAGTGATTAGGAAAGAGAGTTGTAAAACAGTGGAGCAATGAATGAACCCATACATATTTATTAAGTTCTTCTTGTGTGCCAGGCTCTGTACTGGCACCAAGGATACAAATACAAAGAATAAAACTCCCTCCTCAAATAGAACTTATAAAAACATTTATGTCATAAGGGTAATAAATATATATAAAGTGGTGAAATATAAGGAAGCTTTGGGAAAAGAGCATTAAAAACTGGGGTGATCATGGGTACTAAACTTCATTTTAAAAGGAAGAGAAAAAACTCTGAGGCACACAGGAAGAGGGAGTCCATGGGGGAAAGGCACAAAAATTGAAGTGTCCTGTAGGATAAGATAGGTTTCTATATCCAACTGAGTGTGTATGTTATTCCCTTTTTGAGTAAAATCTGATGAGAGGTTCAAGCATTACCAACCACCCAATCCTCCTCTCAGTGTTTAACAGCTTCTGAACCTCTTTTATTTGAGACACATTTTTTTTCCTTCTCACTTCTTCCAGTTGCAATCCTTTTGCTCATCTCTTAATTTTTTTTAAATAACATCACACAGTAGTTAATTCATACCCACATCTTCTTTCTATTTCTATTTCTATTTCTATGAACTGGGCAATAAGAGGGGAGAGGAGCTGGATACAAATGATATTTTCCTTCTAATTGTTCTAATATTAAGAAAGTTCCAAAAAGTTATAAGTATTATCATGTAATAATATAAACCGTTTAATCTTACTGTATTCTTTATAATTTCTCTTTCCCATTTACTTTTTTATGCTTCTCAAGACTTCTGCTTGAATATCAAATTTTCAATGCAGTTCTGGTCTTTTTATTAGAAATGCCTGAAAGTTCTCAATTTCATTAAATATCCATTTTTTTTCCTTTGAAGGATTATACTCATTTTCACTAAGTAGGTAATTCTTGGTTGTAATTCTGTCCTTTGCTAATTGGAATATCATATTGCAGGTCTTCTAATCCTTTAAGGTAAAAGTGGCTATATCTTGAATTACTCT
This sequence comes from Gracilinanus agilis, assembly GCF_016433145.1. Classification (NCBI taxonomy): domain Eukaryota; kingdom Metazoa; phylum Chordata; class Mammalia; order Didelphimorphia; family Didelphidae; genus Gracilinanus; species Gracilinanus agilis. The sequence continues at coordinate 53,287,848 of NC_058135.1, forward strand.
GATTGTGGCTTCATAGTGTTTGAATTGTTTCTTTCTGGCTGCTTTTAGTATTTTCTCCTTAACCTTGGAGTTCTAAAATTTGGTTTTAATATACCAAGGATTTTTTTTCATTTGGGGATTTTTGGGGGGCGGGGGATGAGTTCAGTGGATTCTTTCAATTGCTATTTTATCCTCTGATTCTAGTATATCAGGAGAGTTTCCCTTGACAACTTCTTGAAATATACTTCCAGATTCTTTTGCTGATCATGACTTTCAATAGTCCAATAATTCCTAAATAATATATCTTTGATCTATTTTCCAGGTCAGTTGTTTTTCCAATCAGAAATTTCACATTTTCTTCTATTTTTTCATTCTTTTGATTTTGTTTGATTATTTCCTAATGTCTCATTGAGTCATTAGCTTCCATTTGACTCATTCTAATTTCTAAAGAATTTCCTTATTCAATGAGTATCTGTATCTCCTCCATTTAACCAGTTCTACTTTTTAAAAATAATTTTTTCCAGATAACTTATCAATATAATTTAATATTTGATTTCCGATATTTTTCAGTCCATGTTCTCTCTCTTCCTCCCACCTGTCTCTTTTTCCTAAGAAGGCAAGTAGTATAATATAGGCTATATAATCAGATAAGACACATTTCTATGTTCATTATGTAGTGAAAGAAGACACATATTACCTATACTAGGCAAAAATGCATGGAGAGGACTTCCGGTTAAGATGGCGGCAGAGTAAGGAGCAGCTGCTCGATCTCTCCTGACCGAACCACACAGGACCCCTCAAGGGGAAATAAAAATGAGTCCAGAGGAACGAAGGAACCCCACAACAGGGCGCAGCATTGAAGGTACGCAGAATCGGGGCATTTCCACACTTTAAAGGGGTGAAACAGTTCACACTAAAACACGAGAGGAAGAAGCCCCTCCCCCACCCCCCACACCGCACAAGCCGGTAAACAGGACTGGGGCAACCAGATAATCACTGGCAGCCCCTGAGCCCGTACCTGTGCGCTGCAAGACGAGGGACCCCAGGTGGCTGGGACTCTCCCTGAGCGCCCACGTGGGTGAAGGCACCGCCTCGGGCCTGGACAAAGGCCCCTAAAACTCGGCCTTTCCCAAGCTCTGAAGGCATCGTCTCAGGGGCGAATAAAGATCTCCAGCCCACGGACTTTCACTACCTTCTGCAGGGGTGAAAGCAGGGCCCTAAGAGCATCAGCGCAGGCAAAGGCAGTGCCCTAGGCTTGAATAACGATCTCCAGCCCAGGCTTGGACCTCCAGTGAGGACCCGGTGCAGACCTGAGCGTGGCTGTGGAAGCAGCCCCAAAGACTGCTGAAGGAACCTCGGGCAGAGGGGCAGACCGGGAACTACCAGGAGGCCTGACCCCGAGGACAAGGAGACCGGAGGCCCCCCCCCCAAGCTTGCAAGGCCCAGGCAGACCCTGAGTGCAAAGACAAAGCGGAAAAGGGGCGGGGCTAACAATGGCCAGCAATAAGGAAATCCAGAAGAAAAAGACCATCAAGAGAAACTCTGGAACACTCGACAACTTCTACACAGAGAAAATCCAGACAACAGAGGAGGGAAAACAAAAATCCAAACCTCCCCAAAAAAATGAAAGCTGGTCACAAGTTATGGAAGAGTTTAAAAATGAAATGCTGAGGAAGATGGAAGAAATCTGGCAAGAAAATAACAGTTTAAAAGGCAGAATTTCGCAATTGGAAAGTGAGACAAGACAACTGAAGACCAAAAATGACCAGATTGAAAAGGAAAACCAAAACATTAGAGCCAAAAACCAGTCCTTAAAGGCTATAATCGAACATTTAGAAACCAATGATCTCTCAAGACAACAAGAACAAATAAAACAAAGTCAAAAGACTGATAAAATAGAAGGAAACATGAAATATCTCAATGAGAGAGTGACAGACCAAGAAAACCGGTCTAGAAGAGATAACTTGAGAATAATTGGTATTCCAGAAAAGGCAGAAATTAATAAAAACTTGGACTCCATACTCAAAGAAATTATTCAGCAAAATTGCCCTGAAGTTCTACAACAAGAGGGCAATATAGACATTGAAAGGATCCATAGAACACCCTCTACACTGGACCCAGAAAAGTCAACACCCAGAAATATAATAGCGAAATTGAAGAGCTTTCTAGTCAAAGAAAAAATCTTACAAGAAGCCAGAAAGAGACAATTCAAATATCAAGGAGCACCAATAAGGATCACACAGGATCTGGCAGCCTCAACGCTAAAAGAACGCAAGGCTTGGAATACAATATTCAGAAAGGCAAGAGGGCTGGGCCTGCAACCACGGATCAATTACCCAGCGAAACTAACCATATACTTTCAGAGGAAAGTATGGGCATTCAACAAAATTGAAGAATTCCAAGTTTTTGCACAAAAGAGACCAGGACTAATTGGAAAGTTTGACACTCAACCACAGATATCAAGAGAAAGATGAAAAGGTATGGAAGTCCGGTCACAAGACAAAAGTCAGGACAGCTGGTGGCCCAGGATGCCATGGACAGATGACCTTGACTTCTTTGATTTCTGATCAAGATCTAAACATCCCATGGAGCTGGCTTCTGCTGCCTTTATGGCTGTAGAACAAATTGTTCTCATCTGCTAATTTCATCAAAAGAAATCTTCACATGGTTGGGGTAGAAAACTCTGCTCACTCACTAATGGGTTTGAAGCCTGTCAAGTTACCCTCAGTTTGGCTTAGCCCATCTGCCCAGACAGTTTTACCTGAGTGTAGGAGCTGTGCATGCTACAGCTTCTTGGAGCCACACACGGGAGTAGGGGGACAGATGGGCACCAAAGTTGGATGAGCAACCCTGAAAAGGGCTTGGTTGGCCTTTATGACAGAGGTGCTAGTCCCTCCTAAGCACTCTGTACTCCCCAATCTGGAAGGAAATTTCCTAGTGAAGAACAGTTCCCAGTAAAGGGAGAACAGACATTTGGAGTTATACATACAGGAAGCTATTCTGGACTGATAATTCAATGGGGGCCTTCCATGTCACTATTTTGACCTTTTAGTTTCTACAGAAAAAATAAGATATTTACTAACAATGGGAAGAAAGTCCCAACTGGACCATTTGCTGGGGCTAAAACAAAATCTAGGTAGGGGCTTGTTTAAACTCATTTTCTAGGGCCCTGATTCAGGACAAGGATAATTCCACTGGCGTAGTCCTCAATCATCTTTATATTCTATAGAATCTAGCATAAGTTCTTTATACATAATAGGCCTTGACAAATGCTTATTGAATTGAATTGGACTGAATTTATTTACTTTGAGGACATTAGATTTAGAGACTAGGGAAAGCATGAATATCATAATGTGTGATATCATAAAGTAGCAGTCCTGCTGGGGTTACTACCTCAACAATGCTGACATCAGAGGGTTGGTTCTTCACAAGGAGGCCCTACTTTAGATTCTAAGGGTAACCCTTAGGGGTTATACTTAAAAAAAAAACCAACAACCCTTACCTTTTGTTTTAGAATCAATACTATGGATTGAATCCAAGATAGGAGAGTAGTAAAGGGTAGGTAATGGGAGTTAAGTGACTTGTCCAAGGTCACACAACTAGGAAGTGTCTGAGGCCAGATTTGAACCCAGGGCCTCCTTTTCTAGGTCTGGCTCTCAATCCACTGAGCCATCTAGCTGTCTAGCCATATAGCATCTAGACATCTCCTGGTTATACTTCCAACATTGTAGCTATGAGTTCTCTGTGGTAAGATTCCCATTAATACTAGGGGCATCTAGGTGGTATGTAAAGGGAACCCCTTCCTCCCAGGCCTGTGAACTTTCTGCTCCTCTGAGCCAGCCCATTAACAACCTGGAACCAGGGATTACTGGTCCAGGTCAGAGAGACTTTGCTTTAGACCAGCACACAGGAAAAGGAAGTGACATGGAGAGAGAGGATATAGGAATGAGATGGTAGAGGAGAAGAGTTTTTTCTCTCTGGAGGATAGTGGCTCTTCTGTCTTAGAAATGATACTTAGACAGAAGGTAAGGGTTTTAAAAAAATCAGTCAAGTAGATTTGGCATTTACTAGATGGTATAGTAGGAACAATTGATATAAAACATTTCTTCAGAAGCATGGTACTCATTCTCCCACAATAAACATAGATCCATGGGCAGAGTGGTCTCATCCTTAGAGCAGGATTGTAGTGAGGCACACATTCATGGTAAGGGGCTAACTCATAACTTTTGATATTATAACTCCTTTCTCTTGTCATAACAACCTCACAAAGTTCCCACTGAGGGCAATCTCTGGCACTTTCCCTTGCTTTAAGGGGGCATACTTCCTGCAGCTCCCTTTTTCCCTTAAGTGACTATTTTTCCTTATCTGTCCATCCTCAGGGTGTCTATTTGCTCCCAGGTAGATGATTTCTCTTTTACCAGTCCAGTCTCCCTGGTGACATAGCCAATAGAGTAGGGAGGGGAGAGAAAAGGAAGTCTGAAAACCCCTCACCCCTGCCTTCCACCAAGGCAATTCCTTCTTAGATACCTGTTTTTTCTTCCACTTCTGACTCCAACTCCTGAACTGGAACTTTCCCACCACTAGAGGATTCTCTCTTTATACATAGTCCAAGGGGCATGACTGATTCTCTCAGCCAGTCACAAGGTATTTCCTCTGTAGTGTGATTTGTTTTTTTCTATTTCCCACAACCAACAACCTAAAATCTTGAATTGATTAAGGACTTATTCACATGTGGTGAGATTACAGGAAAATCCCTCATCAACACCTATCTTATATTTTGTGATACATTTTGGCCCCTATTGATTGATTAATTCTGTGACTACCTCAACAAGGGTGCCTGGTACTTTTGTGATTACATTAGTTGTGTAGGAGGATGTCTGTCAGAGACCAATTGGCTGTCAGAGACCAATTTCCCATAGTTTGATGATAATAATAATAATAATAATAATAATAATAAAACACATGTGACAGAATATGCTCATATTCAAAGGACTAAAGAAAAACTATAAAATAAATAGAATAAAGAAAACTGGAATCAAAAAAAAATGCATGGAGAAAAAAAGTGGAATGTTTCAATTTGCATTTGGACTCCATCTGTTTCTTTGATAGTGATGGATATCCTTTTTTTGTGATGAGTCTCTTGAAGTTGTCCTGGATGCTTGCCTTGCTGATAAGAGTTGTCATTCACAGTTGATCATCATACATTATTGTTGTTACCATGTTTTCTTCATTCTGCTCACTTCACTTTGAATCACTTCGTATGTCTTTCCACTTTTTCTTTTTTTTTTGTGATCATTTTTCATTTCATATGGCACAAAAGTATTCCATTACAAGCATATACTACAACTTGTTTAACCAATTGATGAATATCCTTTCAGTTTCAAGTTCTTTGCTACAAAAAGAGTTTCTATAAATATTTTTGTACAGGTAGGTTCTTTCCCCCTATCTTTTATCTCTTTTGGATACAGACCCAGTCAAAAAGACCCAGTTTACTGGGTGAAAGAGTATGCATAGTTTGATGGACCTTTGGGCATGGTTTCAGATTATTCTCCAGAATAGTCGTATCCGTATACAGCTCCACCAGTAGAGAAATAGTGTGCTGATTTTTCCACATCCTCTTCCAACATTTATCATTTTCCTCTTATGTCAAATTTGCCAGCCTGATGAGTGTGAGGTAGTACCTCAGAATAGTTTTAATTTGCATTTCTTTAATCGATAGTGATTTGGAAGTATTTTTCTCATATGACTTCTTTATCTTAGAATTGTCTTTTCATATCCCTTGACCATTTGTCAAGTGGGAACTATTTTTGTATTTTTATAAATTTGGCTCAGTTCTTTATATAATTGAGAAATGAAGTCTTTGTCAGACTGACTTGTTATATTTTTCCCCAGTTTGTTGTTTGCCTCTTAATCTTGGTTGCATTGTGTTTGTTTAGAAACTTTTAAATTTAGTATAATCAAAATGATCTATTTTACATCTCATAATATCTTATTTTGACTTAAATTCTTCCCTTATCCATAGGTCTGACAGGCAAACTATTTTGTGCTCCCCTCATTTTTTTATATCACCCTTTATTTCTAAATCAGATATCCATTTTTAAAATTATGTCTCCATTTAACTTTATCTTGGCATATGGTGTGAAGTGTTGGTCTATGCCTAATTTCTGCAATACTATTTTCTAGTTTTCCTAGAAGTTTCTGTGGAATAATGAGTAGCATGGATCTTTGAGTTTATCAAACTCTAGGTTACTTTAGTAATTTACTATTGTGTGTTGAACACCTGATCTATTCCGCTGGTCCTCAACTCTATTTCTTAACCAATACCAAATTGTTTTGATGGTTGCTACTTTATGATACAGTTTGATATTCAGCAAAGCTAAATTACCTTACTTCATTTTTTTTCATTAATTTAATTCCCTTGATATTTTAGATCTTTTGTTCTTCCAGGTGAATTATATTATCTTTTCTGGCAACTATTTTCTAGAGACAATTTTTGAGTAGTTTGATTGGTGTGGTACTGAATGAGTAAATTAATTGTCATTTTCATTATAGATATATTTTCATCTATCCATGAACTATTAGTCTTTTTCGAATTGTTTAGATCTGACTTTGTGCAAAAAGTGTCTTATGGTTGTGATCATATAGTTCCTGGATTTCCAGGTATTTTATATTGTCTACAGTTATTTTAAAGGGGATTTCTCTTGCTATTGGTCTTTATTTATAGCATAAAGAAATGCTGATGATTTTTTGTGTTATCCTGCAACTCTGCTGAAGATGTTAATTATTTCCAAGAGTTTTTTGCTTGATTCTATAGGATTTTCTAGATATTCCATCATATTGTCTGCAAAGAGTGATAGCTTTATTTTCTTATTGCTGCCTTCTCTTATTACTTATAGCTAGTATTTCTAGTACAGTATTGAATAGTAGTGTTGATGATGAGCTTCCTTTTCTCACTCCTGATATTGTGAAGGCTTCTAGTTTATTCCCATTACATATAGTGTTTGTTGGTGGTTTTATATATATATGATACTATTTATCATTTTGAGGAAATATTCCATTTATTCCAGTGCTTTCTATTATTTTTAATAGGAATGGGTGTTTTATTTTTTCAAAAGCTTTTTCTGTGTTTATCAAAATAATTTTATGATTTCTGTTGTTTTTGTTATTCATATGGCCAATTATGTTGATAGTTTTCCTAATATTAAACCATCCTTACATTCTTAATGTAAAATCTGCCCATCATAGAGTATAATCCTTGTGATATGTTGCTGTAATCTTGCTAATATTTTGTTTAAAATATTTGCATAAATATTTATTAGGGATATTGGTCCATAGTTTTCTTTCCCTTTTTAGGTTTTTTCCTGGTTAAGGATTAGCACATATTTGTGTCATAAAAAGAATCTGGTAAAGTTCCTTCCTCATCTATTTTTCTGAATAGCTTATGTAGCATTTGAATTAATTATTCTTTAATGTGTGGTAAAATTCACTTGCGAATCCTTCTTCCTCTTGGGCTTTTTTCATTGATGGCTTGTGTAATTTCTTTCTCTGAGATGGAATTGTTTAAGTATTCTATTTCCTTTTTTGTTAGTCAGGGCAGATCAGTTCTACTTTTTAAGAAACTATTTTCTTCAATGAATTCTTGTACCTTCTATTCCATTTGATCAATTTTAGTTTTAAAGCTGTTGTTTTCTTCAGAGAATTTTATATCTTTTTTCCATTTTTTGTGCTGCTTCTACTAATTTATGCTTATTTTTTGATTTTCTTGCCTTTCACTCATTTCTTTACCTAATTTTTCTTCTAACTTTCTTATTTGATTTTTAATATCTTTTTTTTAACCTCTTCCAGAAATTCTTTTTGGGCCTGACTCCCATTCCCATTTTTCTTTCAGGTTTCACTTGTAGCTGTTGTTGTCTTCTAAGTTTGTACCACAATGCCCCCATCACCATAATAACTTTTTTAAATGAGTATCTTTTTTTTTGGCTCATTTTTCCAGTTTATTATCTGACTTTACTTTTATGTTAAAATTAGTCTCTATTCCTGGTTAGGAGAAGCCACTTGTCCCAAACTTCTTTTTGTGAGGCTTAAGGATTTGCTTCTAGCTTGCACAAGTCTTGAGCCTACTCGCTAGCTTACTGACTGATGGAAGGGGTCTCAGTGCTGACTTGCATAGTGAAGGATCTTACTATTTACTAGCACTTTTGGGGGTCTTGCAGCTTATTTACACCAATGAGGAACCTTGATGTTGGCTTGTTCATAGGGGAGCTTTAACTGCTGCTTTATACCATGGGGTACCTCACCATTTGCTTATATAGTGTAGGGCAGGGGTCGGCAACCTTTTTTGGCCATGAGATCCATAAACGCCACATTTTTTAAAATGTAATTTCATGAGAGCTGTACAGTGCTCACAGTGCCGCTCCTGTAACAGCACCTGAAAAAAAATTGACTTTATGGCTCCTGCAGAAAGAGCCATATCTGGCCCTCAAAAGAGCCAGATATGGCTCGAGAACCATATGTTGCTGACCCCTGGTGTAGGGGGAGGTCTTTCTACTGGCTTGCCCTGGAGGTGGGATCTCACCACTGGCTGGACCTGGGGATGTGGTCTCACTGACAACTTGTTGGGAGTTGAAGCCCTACTGCTCTAGGAGTAGAGCTATAGCTATCAGCTTTCACGTTGGGGGGACCTTGATGGCAGCTTACACTGGGAGCAAAGTCCAATGTAGACTAAGGTATGGCTGGGGCCTTCCTACTGATCTTTACTTGGGTGAGGCTTGCTATCCTAGCTCAGAATACCTGCCCTGGACATTACACCCCTCCTACTTTGGAGAGACAAACTTTTCCCTGCTGATTCTCACTATCCCTCCTGAGTTCAAAGTAGGGACTTCTTCATCTATCATAAATCCATGCACTGGGACTTACTAGTCCAAACTGAATGCTAAAAAGGGAAAGGGATATTTGGAGTAGAGTGGAAGCCTCTAATATGGAAAGGAGAGAGTATTTATTAAACACTTATATTCATCACTTTATGAATATAATAATATTCACTAGGTACAGATCCCCACAATAACCCTATTGTGATAACATAGAAAATTCCAGAAAAGATGAGGGGATGCCAGGCAGAAAGGATGTCTAGAACAGAGAGACACACTGTTGAAAGTGGGGGGAAAAAAGGCTAAGTCTGGAAAAAATTAAAACTTTCTCCCAATTATAAATCAATCTCTGATACTAGGTTTAAAGCTCTTTCCATCATTCTCATTGATTCTCAAGGTCCAACCCAGAAGGCATTTCTAGATTACATAAGGGAAACCACCTTAGGAAATTTCACATATATTGGTCATATAGAAATCAATCCAAAAATGTTCTCTTTTAGCTTCTGAATGTCATCAGAATACTCTTAATGTACCACTTCACAATTAGTTTCTCTCTTGTTAAAGAGAAAATAACTGCCAGATTTAGAAATGACTTTCTACCTCCTTAATAGATGTTATAATATGAACTTCCATGGATCACACTTTGTATAGTAGTACCATTTAATAGAGGTAGACTTGGCCTATGGAGGCTATTAAAAGAAGTGTTCACCTGGAAAATGCCTAGAAACTTCCAGGGTCACCAGGAATATGGTGAAAGCTTTTGGGTATATCAGAGATGGCAAACACTATAGCTGTGTTCTGCTATATAGTGACCCAATCAATTCCCTTATTATTAAATTAGAGGAGCCAATGACTCAATGGAACTTTTTTTTTACTTTAATTTATCCTTTTATTCATTACATATTGATATCAATGGAACTTTAAAAAGAAAATACAGCTTGTGGTTCCTTCTCTTCTTTCAATTCTTTAGGTAGCATCATGTAACTCTGAGACTGAGGGTTAAGGAAGGGCTGGTCTCTTTCTAGTCTAGTATGATGGTAATCTAACCTACATAACAACCAGTTTAAAGACTCAATTAGGGTTTAATATTCCTTTTCTGAATAGGAAGCAAATATTTGTCCTATACTTATTCATATTATAACTGGAGTACCATTTTTCTTAACTTCTTTCAGGTAAGCCTGAAGTGTGAGTGGATTTTCTCCTTCAGAGTAAACTCTGAAAGTATTTTCTGCCCCCAGAGTGTGAAGGTAGAAGTTTAAAGAGTAAAGAAGTATAAGAAAAAGAAGCTTAAATCCCCTCTCATTAGAAAAAAGGAATGAAACCAGAATGAACCTTGTTTCTGAGTGTGAAGTAGAGTGACCCAAAGCAAGAGGATAAGGTAGATGTGATATCCCAGAATCCTACAGTCCAGCATTGATCCTAAATGTTATGTCAACCATCAGTGGATTCTTGGAATCACAAAGTAAATAGCATGCTAAGAGGATAAAGATGAAAAAGATGAATGCCCTTATAGGAGTTCCAACTCAGTCTCATTAAACAAAGCATCTGCTAAAAAAAATAAAAAGATAAGAGGTATTAACTATCATGATTTCCTAGAGAAATGTAACCAATGCAAAACATTCATAAGAAAAAAACCCAAGAGCCCAGAAATCACCACCTCAGAAACAAAATAGTTAATTTTGCTAGTAGCACTCAAGAACAATAGTGCAGTTTAACATGCAATCTCATTTGCAAAATATTATGAAAGAAGATGAAAAACTAAGAAAGTTCATACATTTAAAAAAACACCTTGAAAAAAAGGGGGGTATTGGGGTATTGATAAGAACTTGACATAAGAACAATCCATGTCAGATGATCCCAAGAGCACTTGGAGATAAAACCAGAAGGTAAATAATAAAGGGTTGCAAAATAAAAGCTATCTCATGGCATTTTTACTGTGGTCTATTTTCATCAACAATAGTAGGAGGATCCCCATATCTGGATGCCACCACCTAAGTCCATTTATTCACTGTGTGATGAATTAGGGAGGTCAGATATAGACAGGAATTGGGCCTATCATGTCATGGATACAGGGAACTGCCAGGAAGGAAACTCAACACATACAGAATGGCACTTTCTGTAAAACTTATAGTGTTAGAGAGGTGCTTAGAGTCCTGAGAGTTTAAGTGACTTACTCTGGGTAATATGTCCAAAATATGTGGGACTTGAAGCCAGGTGTTTCTGACTTTGAAATAAGCCATCTACTATTCTAACTTGTTTCTTGAAGCCAGCCTGGGAGAAGCAGGACTACTAACCAATAATGATCATACTAAGAGAAAAAAAAACCTACTCCAAAACACTAATAAAAGAAATGTATGTCAAAAGATTCCAGAGTTGTGATTACATTATCAAATTGTCAAAGAAGATAACAGGTACAGAGTTAATAAGAAAATCAGGCATACTAAAAACACATTTGGTAGAGTTTCAAATTGGTACAGTTCTCTAAAAAATTGGAACTATGTGAGAAAATTATTAAATTATTCTTACCTTGAGACCTGGTAATCTTTTTACTAGATTCATTCTAAGAAGGTCAATAAGAGAAAAAAAACAGTCCCATTAATACCTATATTCATGGAAACCCTTTTTGTACTCACAAAAACCTGGAAACAAAGGATGTGCCCATTTATTAGGAAAAAAATTGATCAAATTGTATTATTACACCATAAGGATTGCTAGATATTAAAATTTTTTAAATGTGGGAAGAACTAATAAAAGTAAAGAAAGAACTAGAGAAATTTTGCTAAAGTTGTTAATTATTTAGATCAGTCTTGGGTTGATTCTTTAGGATTCTGTAAGTATACTGTCATATCATCTGCAAAATGATAACTTTATTTCCTCATTTTCTATTGTGATTCCTCCAGTTTCTTCTTCTCTTGTTGCTATAGCTAGATACAGGACCTACTTGTACAAAAATATTCATAGCATCTCTTTTTGTGGTGGCAAAGAACTGGAAATTAAAGGGGTGTCCATCAATTGGGAAATGGCTGAACAAGTTGTGCTATATGATATAATGGAATACTATTGTGCCATTAAAAATGGTGAACAAGATGATCACAAAAAATCCTGAACTTATATGAAATGATGCAAAGCAAAAGTGAACAGAACCAATAAAACATTGTACAGAGTAAGGGCAATAAAGTATGATAATCAGCTGTAATTGGCTTAACTATTATCAGCAATGCAAGGATCCAGTAAAACTGCCAAGGGACTCATGATGAAAAAAGCTATCCTCTGCCATAGAACGAACAGAAAGAATCTAAATGCAGATTGAAACCTGCCATTCTTCAGTGAAAGTGGGAACCAAAATTTAGTTGGGTTTTTTGTTGTTTTTTTTCATGGCTTTAGTTCTTTACTGTTCTCAGTTTCAGGAGCCAAATGGATCATCCTTTTTCAAGATGTTCATTGCTTGGGAAATCCATTTTTTCTCTTCTGAAGGTAAGGTCTTTGAATTCTCAGACTTGAGGTTTCTCTTGAGGCAAGCCACAAGGCTAATGTCCAAGAAGTCTTCTTTCTTTGCTCAGAAGCTGTATTCCTAGATCACATAATCTAGAAAATTCCCCTCAACCTAGAGGGTAGGAATTCAGGATCATTCTCCATGAATTCATCTATTGGGTTACATGGACAATAAAATAATGGACAATCACATGTAATTTTCAAGTGAATCTATCCCAAAGCAGCCATTTATAGTTCCTGGTGCTCAAAAACTCTTTTTTTGGTGGGGATCTCATAGGCTCAAGTAACTGCATGAAAAAGAGATAGATAAAACAGCCAAAAAGATGTCAGCTACCTTTTATAGACCACACCCAGTGGGGTGGCTCTTCAGACAATAACCCATCTGTCTAAAAGTATCAAGCAACCAAATGATTTTGGAAACTTAGTCAAAGGAAGCCCATCAAAATCTTTCTCCTGTCCTCTCCCAAAATGCTATTCACTTCAATAGAAAATTCACATTCTCCAGGCTTCTAAGAAGTTCCAAAGACTTACTACTCTCTACAATCTCATCAAGTTTAACTGACCAAAGCAAATCCCTGGATCAATCCCTTCAGTCTTGGGGGGTGGAGGGGTGGTGGCAGAATTCCTGGAGGGTAACCCCAAGTTTGAGAGCTTAGAGATTTCTAATTTCTTAAAGAGAAGAGAGGTTCTGAATAGCATGCCACCTAAACAACAACAACAAAATAAGGGTTGTTTGACTTTTGGGTAGAGAGAGTATATTTGGACTCAGAATAGAAAACTTTGGATTATAAGGATATAGGAGGAACTGTGCAAAACTTGTGACATAGGAACAGTTATATAGCTCAGTGGATACTAAAGACAGGAGGTCCTGGGTTCAAATTTGACTTTAGATACTTCCTAGCTATGTGATTCTGGACAAATCATTTTGACCCCTACTGCCTAATATTCATTAGTCTTCTGTCTTGGAACCAGTATTCAATACTGATTCTAAGACAGAAGGTAAGGGTTTTAAAAATTTTCTCTGTGGCATAAAGAGAATTTACCAGGCTATCAAGTAATTGTTCCCACAGAACAACCCTCAATTCAACTCTCTTCCAGAGGAATTTAAAAGCTAAGAAAAGTGCTTCACAGTTGTCTGTTTGTTTTGTTTCTATGCCTTCAATACCTTCACGGGGTGAAAGAAAGGATATCCTCTGCTTGGGATGTATTTGTTATCTTGAGTGCTTCTCTAGGAGCTGGAAGCCCTGCTGTCCCCAACTGCAGAAATTTAGACACAAGTATATTCAGTTAGAGCCACACGATTTTAGAGGTGGAAGGAACCTCTAAAGTCATCTGTTCTAGCCCAGATCTCAAAAACATTCTTAATTTGCTACACCTGAAAATTCCTCCCAAAGCTTCTGCTTGAAGAATACCCTACACACACACACACACACACACACACACACAGAGAGAGAGAGAGAGAGAGAGAGAGAGAGAGAGAGAGAGAGAGAGAGAGAGAGAGAGAGAGAAAGGAAACTGCTTGCCTCTTAAGATAGGCTATTCTACTTTTGAAAGCTCTAAATGTTGTTTTTTTATTATAGTTTCCCTGAAAACAAGCCTAAATTTGTTTTTTTTCCCAACTTTTGCCCCATTGTTCCTAATTCTGCTTTCTAGAGCTAAATAGAAGAAATCTAATTCCTTTCCCACATGAGAAGCTCTTCAAATACTTGAAGTTATTATGTCCTCTGTGAACCTTTTCTTTTCCAAGCTAAAAAAACATACCTAATTGCTTGAACTAATTCCATTGTCATCCTAATTCCTCTCCTGAGTGCTCTCTGGTTTATCAGCATTCTAAGACTAGAACCTAGAAGGGAATAATGCATTCTAGATGTTACTGACCAGTGAAGATTGCAGGGGGATTATTACTCTGCCCATTTCTGGAAGCTTTTTTTTTAATTTTGTTTTTAAATTAAGTTTAATTAATTAAGAATATTTTTCCATGGTTACATGATTCATGTTTTTTTCCCTCCACTCCTACCACACCTTCCCGTAGCCAACAAGCAATTCCATTGGGTTTTACATGTGTCATTGATCAAGACCTATTTCCATATTATTAATATTTGTAATAGAGTGATTGTTTTAGAGTCTACATCCCCAATCATATCCCCATCAAACCATGTGATCAAGCAGTTGTTTTTCTATTGTATTGCTGCTAGTACAGAAGTCTATTACATTTGATTGTACCATAGTATATGTGTGTGTACAATGTTTTTCTGGTTCTGCTCCTTCTACTCTGCATCAATTCCTGGAGGTCATTCCAGTTCACATGGAATTCCTCCACTTCATTATTCCTTTCAGCACAATAGTATTCCATCACCAGTATATACCACAATTTCTTCAGCCATTCCCCAACTGAAGGGCATCCCCCCATTTTAAAATTTTTTGCCACCACAAAGAGCATGGCTATAAATATTTTTGTACAAATCTTTTTCCTCATTATCTCTTTGGGATACAGGCCCAACAGTGGTATAGCTGGATCAAAAGGCAGACAGTCTTTTAAAACCTTTTGGGCATAGTTCCAAATTGCCATCCAGAATGGTTGGATCAATTCACAACTCCACCGGCAATGCACTAATGTCCCAATTTTGTCACGTCCCCTTCAACATTTATTACTTTCCTTTCCTGTCGTATTAGCCAATCTGCTATGTGTGAGGTGGTACCTCAGAGTTGTATTTGCATTTCTCTAATTATAAGAGATTTAGAACACTTTTCATGTGCTTACTGATAGTTTTGATTTCTTCATCTGAAAATTACCTATTCATGTCCCTTGCCCATTTATCAGTTGGGGAAGGCTTGATTTTTTTGTACAGTTGATTTAGCTCCTTATAAATCTGAGTAATTAGACCTTTGTCAGAGGTTTTTGTTATATTTTTTCCCAATTCATTGCTTCCCTTCTAATTTTGGTTGCATTGATTTTGTTTGTACAAACCCTTTTTAATTTAATGTAATCAAAATTATTCATTTTATATTTTGTAATATTCTCTATCTCTTGCTTGGTCTTAAAAGCAATTTCTTTCTTAATGCAGCCCAAAATCTGATTAACTTTTTTTTTTGGCTGCTCCTTTGCACTGCTAATTCAGATTGAATTTACAGGTTACTGAAATCCTCTGATATTTTTTAGGAAACTTCTGTCTAAACTTGCCTATTCTATTCTGTACTTGCAGAATTACCTTTTTTTTCATACCCAAGTATAAGATGCTACATTTAGTCCCACAAATTTAATTTTTATTAGATTTTGTTCAATCCTCTAAAGCTGGTGGTATCAGGGTTAAAAAGAAATGGATCCTTGCAGGCCAAATATACATTTAGAAAACCACAAAATGGTGTTAATTGTATTGAATTGTATTTTTCCTTTTCTTTTTTTTTAATATTTCTCAAATACATTTTAATTTGGTTCAGGCTGCACTCTGGAGTTTTATGGGCTGTTTGAAAGTTTAACACTAACTACCAAGATCATTTTGTATCTGATCTTCATCTATGTTAGCTGTATCTCCCAGCTGTGACATCTGCAGATTGGCAAGTGTCCTCTACTATCTTTATCTAAACATTTTTTGTTTCTTTGTTTTGTTAAGTCTGAGTATCCATGTTTTACCCAAATTGGAAGTACTCATTGGTCCATGAGAGTTGTCTGTAAACCAAATCCAGGGCTCACCCCAGTTTTGTATGGCCTGTGAGCTGAGTATGTTTTTACATTTTTTAAATCCAATAAAACTTTATGTCTGTACAGACACAGAGACCACCCAATTTGGCCCCATGGGCAGTAGTTTTACTGACTCCTGACACTTCTCTATCTTTTCCACAAAAAATAATATGAAAAATAGTAAGAGAAAAACTGTTGAAAAGAAACAAGCAAGAAATAGTTTTATATATACATTTTTTTTTGTCAAAGGATGCCTTCTCTAGAGTAGGGAGGGCAGGCAAGAAGGGAACTTTAACTTAATGAACAAATAATGCATATGTCTAATTTCTACCAGAAAAAAAGACTAGTATGACATAACTTTATTAAATGATTTGCTGGAATCTGGGTAAAACATATCTCTATAGCATTCCTAGTTTAGTAATCCTGTCCACAAAAAGGAAATAAGCTTCTTCTGGTATTATGTATTCTCCATCCATAAAGCACACTGTTTCCATTTCTAGAAAGGCAGCTCAATGTTACAATGGACAGTGCATTGTGTTAGTTAAAATCACCTGGGGTTCTATTTGGAAGGATTGAACCTCAATATAGTGTTTGACAAACTTCTGTGGACCTGTGGGGGTCCTTAAAACAACATTTCCTGTGGTCCAACGGGTTTCATGGGTTTCCTGTTTTGGATGACGTATTCAAGGTGAGGGACTGTTTGAAATTAGGGGGAAGTGACTTGGAGCTTCCTCTTTAGTTACCTGAGCTGGAGGAGAGAGGAAGGTAAATGGCTGAGGTGAGGTTGGAATAGGTTTTTGTTACAGGCGCGTGGTCAGTTTATCTCTATCAGCATGGCTTTTATTAAAATACTATTCTCCCTTTTGATCTCAACCATCCTCATTTTTAATCATAACAGTACTTAGAGGCAGGAAGATCTGAGTTCAGATCTGTTCTCCAACACTGACCCTGAGCAAATCCACTGGTCACCATCAACTCAACTTCCTCAACTGTAAAATGGGGATTATAACAGAGGAAAGAGAATAAGCATTTTTATGTATTTTACTAGGTGCTTTTACAAATATTATCAGGCATATCTAACCCTTTGTGATCCCATTTGGATTTTTTTTTTCCGTCAAAGATACTGAGTGGTTTACAATTTCCTTCTCCAGCTCATTTTTACAAATGAGGAAACTGAAGCAAACAAGGTTCAATGTTACAAAGCTAATAAGTGCCAGAGGCTAAATTTGAACTAAGGAAGATGAATCTTACTGACTCCAGACCAGGTCCTTTATCCAATGAGTCATCTAGCTACCCCAACACTATGTGAAATAAGTATGATCATCATCCCTATTTTGCAGGTGAGGAAACTGAGATAAACAGGGAATGAATGACTCATCCAGAAAGTGGCTGAAATTGGATTTGAAATTGGGTCTTCATAACTCTAGGTCTGGTCCTATAACCAATGAGCCACCAGTTTCCTCCCAGGGTTATTGCTAAGTATTAAACGTGATAACATTTTTAAAGTACTTGGCAGAGTAACTGACACATAACAATGCTTAATAAAACTTTGTTTTCTTTCTTCCTCCTTCAGGGCAAATGAAATATTTGTAAAATGCTTCACAAACCTTAATTACATAAATACTAGCATTAATTGTTATTAGATATTCATCAACTACATCTTTAATAATGTCTTCTAAAATCTCTCAGGACAAAAAGAGAAGTGAAATTCTTGGGGTCAGTCCCGTACAGCCACGAAAGCTTAGAGACAAGGGGACCCCAAACCACTAGTTATAACATTTACCCTCTTGTCATGGCTTTTTATAGAGTCAGGGATATATTTTTTTATGTCCCTAGGAAGTGATTCTGTTCTTAAGTGAGAATTTAAAAAATGATCACACTGTTGTTTTCCGTTGAAAATTTAACTCATCAGTGAGTCATTATTATAGTTGGGAGGAGGAGAAACTAGTGCATTTTTTTAAACTTTTTTTGGAAGGTTTGAAAGTATCTTCCCCCTCTCGCCACCCTCTCTTGTGCCTTCTTCATCCAAGTTTCACATTGAATCTTTCATGATGCTGTATGATGAACTCAGAGCATGTTATAAGTTTCATCCTGAGATGTAGCCCTTTGATTTCAGTGCAAATGATGGCCCATCAAGGAAGATATGCAAATTTCAGGAAATACACTATTTTGGCATAGCTCCAGTCCAACTGCACCAACTCTTGAAGCTGTTTTCTACTACTATCATCAGTTTATGAAAAATGAAGAAAAAAATACTGATTTAAAATATGGAAAGGAAATGATTGGTTGCTGGGAGAAAGTCTGACATTCAGAGAAAAATAAGATGCTTTGCATGCAAATAATCCTACTGAAAATGTAATTTCTCAAGGAAATTATACCTTTGCTGCCACGTGGCTGAAGATCTAGAATTCACATTTGATTTTTTTTTTTTTGCAACTAGCTAAATTTAAATATTTTAAGATTTTTCATTTGCAATTCTAAAACATGAAGATGAGGTAAAACTTGAGTTTAGACTGTTTATTTCAAAATGAGACTGAAACAACCTTGGAATTTTATCTTTTCCCTCCACCAAAAGATAGGTGTTTTTATTTCCTTTCGCATTCCAACCAAATTCCTTCCTTGAACTACTTTGAAACAAAGAAGAATATGCATGAGGCAGAAATTCAAGCTATATCTATTTAGCACAAAATCAAGAGAAGTGAATGAATAAAAAAAACATTTTTAAGCACAGTTCTGACCACATGATTCACCTAGTGAAATTCAAATCTAGTGACTTCCCTCGGTTCTCCATATCTCTGCCTTATAGTGTCACTCTCTTCCTTTAAAATTCAGCTCAGACACTACTTTCTATTTAAAACCTTTCTTGATCCCTAACATCTAATACTCTTCTCTCTCCAACTACCTTGTATCTATTTTGTCATTCACTCATTTTAAGTCACGTTCAACACTTCACAACACCATTTGGGGTTTTCTTGGCAGAGGCACACTTGGCAGAGCTAAGTGACTTGCCCAGGGTCACACAGCTAGTAAGTATCTGAGGACAGATTTGAATTCAACAAGATGAGTCTTTCTGACTCCAGACCTAGGGCCCTATCCATGGTGACATCTAGGTGCCTTATTTATGACTGTATCTACTATATTTGTATATATATATATA
This sequence comes from Gracilinanus agilis, assembly GCF_016433145.1. NCBI lineage: Eukaryota > Metazoa > Chordata > Mammalia > Didelphimorphia > Didelphidae > Gracilinanus > Gracilinanus agilis. Next base: position 53,307,022 of record NC_058135.1, read on the forward strand.
TGTAAATAAACATCTTTAGCTATCTACATATTACAGATATAAATATTTTGAAGATACATCTTTATAAATATATAAGATCTATCTTATATCCTTATACATATATCTTTGTCTTCATGTATACATATAATATATATACAAACATATATATAAATATAGATATATAAATATAAATATGTACATACACACACACAGAGGCAGCCCTTCCACATTGCTGAGGTTAGGGGCATGGCACCCTGGCAATCTGGAAAATCCACATAAAATTTTTGGCCTTCCCATTGTACCAGAGAAGGAATCTGATTGTTTTCTTTTTTTTTCTTTATGAAGTGTGTTTAGTACCATATTGTAAAATCTGGGCTAAGTATTTGGTCATAGGCTATATGTAGGTCAATGTTAAGTAAAATACTGTATCAAAAATAAATTTAAAAATATGAAACAAGTATGAAAACATTAAAAAATGAAAAGTTTAGGGAAATTAACACTGAACATGTTATACAGGTAATATACATTTTATGCATTTATGAGTTGCTAAACTTTTAAAGATATCTATAATTCTAGGCTTTGTGGGTTGTCTGCTCACTTTCACATTCTTTTTGCAAACAAAACTTTTTATTTTAACTTTAAAAAATAAATTTTGTACATTTTAAAAGATATTATACATTATATATGTATTTTATATATTTCTGACTTTCTAAACTTTTTCTATGCTATCTGCTGGCTTTTGCATGTTATCTGCAGCTTCCTCAATACTCCCTGAAAATTCTCATTTAATTTCTTACATTGACTGGCATGACAGTGGGGAAAGTAGCAATGTGGAAAGAAAATCTGTATACATATGTATACATGCATATACTTAGCATATTAATATTTTACTCTGTGTATATTGTTATATGCATTTATCCTCTCTTCATTAAAATGTAGACTCATGGAAAATAGGGATCATTTCACTCTTTGTACTGATAGCCCCAGTACTTGCACAATACCTTTCACATGGTATGCATTTAATACTTATCGTTTACCAAGCATTTTGATAATCTCTTATTAGTACTAGAATAAAAACTAAGACAGTCCCTACCTTCAAGGTGTTTGTATCCTAATTGGGGGAGGCAAAGCCAACATTGCTGATGATTATAAGGAATGGACAACCAAATAGGGTAATTCTGGTAGATGTGTTACTTTTTACTTTTGTTATCTAAATCTTTGAGCTCACTTCACTATATATGCTTCTTCTATATCAACAGGATGAGAGTCTGTACTTCACATCATGTTAAACTGGCAGGAAATATTAAAAGATATTGTCACAGGATACCAGTGCAATCTATTCTCCATAGATCTTTAACAAATGGCAGACGCTGAAAAGGGATGAATTACTCTTATTACTTATTATTACTATGGAGCAACATTTAATCTAGGACATTCTTTTTCTCACTATTCCCTGAAAACTCTCTCAAATAACAATCAATTAGCCAGGATTTATTTAGGGGCTCCCACCAGGTTTGGAAGAATACAAATATCAAAGTGAGATAATCTATTAGCTAAAAAAACTCACCTTCTTTTTGGGGGATTCAACATGTTCTCTGTTAAGTCAATGTTGGATATATGTGAATTAAGCTTAAATGCCAAGTTTATGCATAAGTAGTGCCACAAATCTTGAAAAACATCTCTGTTATTTATCTAAATCCTAGAAATCCTTCAAAGACCAGCTGAATTCTCTGCCCTTCTGTGCAATCTTCTTGACTCTGTAATGCACCTCTTATATAGATTATTATAGTCATAAATTCAGCCTCAAGTACTGGACATCATAACACTGGGTATTTCCCTCTGGATACCCTGACAGCATCTCAAACTAAAACTCCTCATTTATCACCCTCACTCCCCTTTGAAAGTTCCCTCTTTCCGTGAAATATGTCTCTCAGGTTCTTAAACTTAGTTTCTCAGGTTCTTAAAATTAGAGTACTATGCCATCTTATCTCGCATAATCACTTGCCAAGTCCTGTTAATTATGCCTCACAACTCCTATTGAATTCATCTTTTCTTTACTCACACTCCCACAATCTCCTCCCCAAATCAGCGTCACATCATCTCTCACCTATCCTGTGATAACAACCTCTAATTTATTCCCCACCCTAATCCACCCTTCAAAATGTTGCCAAAATAAATCTCCCTAGAGTTTGGTCTGGTCAAGTCACAACTACTCAGAAATATTCAGGAGTTCTCTATTGCCTAGAGCATAAAATAAAATATAGATTCTTTAATCTTGTACTCCCTCCAATAAAAACCTCTTCCAATGGCTGATCATCATATGGAGATGGATGACTCTTACTTCTAGAAATCTATGCCAGTGAAACAAAATGTTCAGTAATACTTACCTAGCTAGAAAGGCTTTGTGTAAAGGTCCCATAAAAGACTCTCTAGTCTAAAGATAAGCTTAGCTAAAATTAGACTCATCAACAGATCATTTATAAGGGGTTGACTTTTTTCTAAAATAACATTTAAAAATAAATTTTCATTGATATCTTTTGTTTGTGATTATCTAAATTTTCTGTTTCTGTCTCTCACCCTCACAGAGAGCCATCCTTTATTCCAAAGTTTTAAAAAGAGGATTAAAAACAATATTAGCAAAAATAATCTATATATATTTAAAATATGATGTTATATGTAATATTTCACCTGTACAGACCCATACACATACTCAAACATAAATCTCCAAAGGACTGGGGGAAAGTATCTTTTTATTTTTTTCCATTGAGGCTAAATTCACTAGAATAACTTTTAAATATTATTTAAGTTAATAAAAGTTTGCATTATGAATTGAGGAGGAGAGATGGAAATTAAATGTTGCAAGTAATTGTGTGTGGCCCTGTCATAGCTAAGATTTTTGTCAATGATTTGTATCAAAGCATAGATTGCATGTTATATATATATACATATATATATGTATTTTAATTTTCAAGCATTTCTTTCTTTGTGCCCTAATCTCTCCCAAGGAAGGGAAAAAGAGAGGGAAGGAGGAAGGGGAAAAGGAAGAAGTCTTATATCATAATAGTTGAACAAAACAAATTTTCATGTTACGTGTTTCCCAAAATGTGGTAGTCATTCTACATATATGTGTCCATTATCTCTCCTTCAAGAGCTAAGCAATGTCTTTCATCAATAGTCATCCAGAATCATGGTTAATTATTTCATTGATGGGAATCATGTCTTTCAGAATTGCTCTTTTGGGTAGTATTGAATTTATGGTATAAATTGTTCTCATGGTCTTCTCACATCTCTCTGTATTAGTTCATATAAGTATTTCTGAGTAACTCTGAAATTCTTTTTTTTTTTAATAGCACAATAGGATTCCATTACATTCATATCATCATTTATCCAGCCATTCCCCAATTGGTGAGCACCCTCTTAGTTTCCAATTCTTTGCCACCACACAACAGCAACAACAAAAAAGGCTATATTTTTGTTAATATAGAATCTTTCCCTTTTGGTCTTTTGGGGATGTAGTGTTCTAATGATTAGTATTTCTAAGACAAAGTTTAAATCAAACCTACAGTGGATAGAGCTCTTGGACTGGAGTCAGGAAGACTCAACCACTCATTCAACTCAAACACTACTTGATTGTGACTCTAGGCAAGTCACTTAACCCTGCTTACTTCGGTTTCCCTATTGATAAAAATAAGCTGGAGAAAGAAATGGCAAACTATTCCATTTATCTTTATCAAGAACATCCCAAATGGGGTCAACAGAGTCAAATTTTACTGAAACGACTGAATTAAACAAGAAGACTTAGAACACTGGAACCAAATCTGATAAAATTCAATTTAATAGGGATTCATATTGGTATATAACTCTTGAATTCACAAATCAACTTCACAAACACTACATAAAAGAGGAAAGGCTACATAATAATACTGCTGAAAACTATATGACTATATGAAGAGAATTGCAAGATCTTTATGGGTCAGCAATGCTTCTTGTGAGAGAAAAGCTTCCTGAAGTAGGAGGTAGTACTCTTTTCTATCCTGATCATTCCAGGGATGGAGGGTTGTTTTAAGTTCTGAGTCCCACATTAAAAAAGAAAAGATAAAAGACTGATAACGTGGAGAATATATAAAAGATAAAAAGGAAATTGGAATCATGAAGGCCTTAAAATTTATACTGTATGAATCAGTCTTGTTCCTGGTGATATTTAGGCTAGAGAAGCCTTAGATGAAATGTTAGTATCTGAAGAGCTATTGGATAAAGGGGAGAATAAAAATCTGCTTCAGGCTAGAGGTCAGAATGAGGAATCATAATGGATAACATTGGAAAGAGGCAACTTCAGGCTTGATGAAAGATGAAAAATTTCTTCAAAACTGGAGCCATCTCAGAATCCAAAGGGCTACTTTGGAAAGTTTCTGGATACTTTCAAACACTGGATGATCATCTACCAAGTATGTTGCAGAAGGGATTACTCTTTTAGGACTCAACTAGATGACTTTAGAATTCATTTGACTAGGATTCAATGATTCTGTGAATTTCCACATTCAGAAAATCACAAAATCTTGGGGGGAAAAATTTGTTAGTGTTTAATAATTAAGATCTTATATTTAGAGCAATTAAAAAGCATTTATTAAGCATTGAATAGAAGATTTACATCCTTATTTCATGTTAACCTTCCTTCTCTCCTTCACACATTCTGCATTTAAGCGGAGATTCTGTCCTCATCTCAACCTTCTGTGCTCCTTTTCTTCCTTTAAAACTCAATTGTTGGGGACAGCTAGGTGACTCAGTGGATAGAGAGCCCTGGAGATGGGAGGTCCTGGGTTCAAACCTGCCCTCAGACACTTCCTAGCTGTCAAACCCAGGGCAAGTCATTTAGCCCTTGCTGCTCTTCTGTCTTAGAATTGATACACTGAGAAAAAGTAAGTGTTAGAAAAAAAATCCCTCAATCATCATCTCTTTTTATTCAAACATTAATATTCATTTTTAACATGGTTACATGATTCATGCTCCTCCTTTCCCCTTCGCCCCCCGCACTCCCCCCACCCATGGCTGATGCACATTTCCACTAGTTTTGTCATGTGTCCTTGATCAAGACCAATTTCCAAATTGTTGGTAGTTGCATTGGTGTGGTAGTTTCGAGTCCACACCCTCAATCATGTCCACCCCGACCCATGCGTTCAAGCAGTTGTTTTTCTTATATGTTTCCTCTCCTGCAGTCCTTCCTCTGAATGTGGGTAGCATCTTTACCATAAATCCCTCAGAATTGTCCTGGGTCATTGTATTGCTGCTGGTACAGAGGTCCATTACATTCAATTTTACCATAGTATATCAGTCTCTATGTACAATGTTCTTCTGGCTCTGCTCCTTTCGCTCTACATCAGTTCCTGGAGGTCTCTCCAGTTCACCTGGAACTTCTCCAGTTTATTATTCCTTTGAACGCAATAGTATTCCATCACCAGCATATACCACAATTTGTTCAGCCATTCCCCAATTGAAGGGCATACCCTCCTTTTCCAGTTCTTTGCCACCACAAAAAGCACAGCTATAAATATTTTCGTATAAGTCTGTTTATTTATGATCTCTTTGGGGTACAAACCCAGCAATGGTATGGCTGGATCAAAGGGCAGGCATTCTTTTATAGGCCTTTGAGCATGATTCCAAATTGCCAGCCAGAATGGTTGGATCAGTTCACAGCTTCACCAGCAATGCATTAATGTCCCAATTTTGCCACATCCCCTCCAACATTCATTACTCTC
>NC_058135.1:53313141-53353632 GCF_016433145.1 Gracilinanus agilis
GCCCAAAAGATTTTGCTCAAACCCTGAACCTTAAACTTGTGTATGTCCACCCGCCTCATATGTGTTTCTTGTAGACAACATATGGTGGGATTTTGGTTTCTAATCCACTCTGCTATTTGCTTCCATTTTATGAGCGAGTTCATCCCATTCACATTCAGAGTTTCAATCATCATCTCTTGAATGGATTGTGTTTTGATAACTTCAAATTTTCCTGGAGCTTTTTGTTCAGATGTTTTCATTGTCTCTATCTCATATTATGTTTGTGAGCACATTATATCCCTTATCCTCCCAGAGATGTGGTCCTCAGCCAAATATAAGCTCCATAAGGCCAGGAAGTTGAGAGAGGAAATTGTGACACAGTGGAAAATGTACTGTCTTTAGTGTCCCAGTACCTGAGTACTGGGCTTTTGTGGAACAAAGGTCTCCAAGCTCCCTTCCTCCTATGAAAAGCCATGGGGTATATCATGGACAAAATGCTGGATTTAAAGACAGAAGAAATTCAGTTCCAACTTTGCCTCAAATGCTTACTGAGCTTTATGAGCCTGAATAAGTCATCTGACTTCCCTCAGCCTCAATTTCCTCATCTATAAAATAGAGATAAAAATAATAGCACCCTCACTGATAGTCTTTGCACACCTTTAAATGCTCTATTTAAAAAGCTAGCTATGATTATAAACTATAATATCTACTACAGTACTCCCAAGAATTTTTAGAGATATTTGTAATTGAATGCGTTCTTTAAAAAAAACTATCAAATAATCTTTTTTATCTTATTGCAGTTTACTACTCATATTCCTTTACAGTTGTCCTTCCTTAGCATTCCCTAGCCACTGTATGTCATATTGAGACTTAACATGACTGCCATTTCTTATATCTGCCACATAAAAAGTAATAGGATTTTCTAGGAAGAAGTTTCTGACTCATTTCTCCCCATTTATACAGTGCTCCACTGCCAGCTTTTCCTTAGCTCTTCCCAGAAGTCATTGCTTCTTTCAGGCTCCTTTAAAGGTCAAGAGATCTGGGTACCTATCACCCTAGGACTTATTCTATATTGATTGTGGTACAAAGGATGTAAAACATACACCATGGGTTCTAATCTGGGATCCATGAACTTTCCTTTTAAAAAAAATTTTTTTATAAAACTTATTTCAGTTTGATTTCCTTTGTCATGCTATGCAATTTATTTTATGCTTTTAAAAATAGCGTTCTGAAAAACATGGGAAGACGTATAAGAATTCATGCAAAGCAAAATGATCAGAACATTATATATAGTAATAGCAGTACCACCCTAAGGATGATCACCTATGAAAGACTCAGTGACTCTAATCAAAAGAATGATTCAAGATAATGCCAAAAGACCCATAATAAAAACTGCTATCTACCTCCAGAGAGAGAGCTGATAAACTCTAATGCTAATTGAAGCATACTTTTTTACTTTATTTTTATTATTTTGTGCTTTCTTTTGTAACACAGCTAATATGGAAATATCTTGAATGATATCACATGAATCATATATACTAAATCACTTACCTTCTCAAAGAGGAGTTAGGGGCAGCAGGAAAGGATTGTTTTAAAAATTATATACAATTATATATATAACATATATAATTTAATGAAAAATAAAATAAAATCTATAAAATAAAAATTTTTAAATAAAACATTTGTAAAAAGTGTTCTGAGAGGAGATCCACAAATGAAGGTTAGAAAGCCTTGAAGAAACAGAGGAAGCTGGAACTGAACTTGGCAGATTAGAGAAAATAAAAACACCCATAAATACACATCCATAAATTATGCCCAAAGGACTATAAAACAAAGCATACCCTTTGATCCACTAATACTACTATTAGGCCTGTATTTCAGAGATTTAAAAAAAATGAGAAAAGACCTGCTTGTACAAAAGTATTTATAGCTGCTCTTTTTGTGGTGACAAAGAATTGGAAATTAAGGGATTAGTCTATCAATTGGGGAAAGGCTGAATGGTGATGGAATACTATTGTGCTATAAGGAATGATGAACTGCTTGATTTCTATAACAACTGGAAAGACCTCTGCAAATTGATGCAGAGTGAAATGAGCAGAATAAGGAGAACCTTTTGCACAGTAACAGCAATATTGTACACAATATTGCGATAGGCGTGGCTACTATCAGCAATACAATAATCCAGGACAATCCTGAGCAATTTATGAGAAAGAACGCTACCCACCTCCAGAGAAAGAACTCTTGGAGTAGAAATGCAGAAGGAAAAATATGATTTGTCACTTGTTTATTTGGGGTTTTGGTTTTACAAGATTATTCACTTACAAAAATGAATAATGTGGAAATTGGTTTTATGTGATAACACATGTATAACCCAGATTGAATTGCCTGCCAGCTCTGGAATGGGGAGATAAGAAGGGAGATAATATGGATCATATAACTTCAGAAAACTTATGTGGAAATGTGTTATTATGTATAGTTTCTTTTAAAAAAATGTACATATTGACCTAGAGGGTGGTCCATCTCTATTCTGGTCAGTATAATTTTCTTCCCATTTATAGAAAAAGTTAGGTAGCTGTAATATCCATTCCCACTTAAGTGGTGTTAAGGGTGAGGAGTCAGGTAGAAGACTGACAATCTTATATTGTATTTGAAAATAACTGCAACTTCAAAGAATATAAGGAACCAGGGGGCAGTTAAATGGATCAGTGGATTAAGAGCCAGGCCCAGAAATGGGAGAACCTACTTTCAAATCTAGCATCAAACACTTCTTAGCTGTGTGACGTTGAGAAGTCACTTAATCTCCATTGTCTAGCCCTTACTGTTCTTCTGCTTTAGAACCAAACTAAGACAGAAGGTAAGGGTTTAAAAAATATATGGAACCAACTCAAGTTGAATCCCTTAAAGGAGCAGCTTTGTGCTCAACATTCTCTCAGCCAATCAGGAGTTGTATCTTCTTTCACATATGTAGCACAGGGCTAGCTATGTCTCCTATGTGGGAGTGAGTGTTACATATATTTTAACAAATTTTATTTTTAGTTCTAAAATCTCTCCCTCCTCCACCCAGTAAGAAGGCAAGAAATATAATATCTATTATACAGGAGAAATCATGCAAAATATATTTCTACATTAGCCATGTTAAGGGAAGAAGGAAAAAAACACTTCATTTCTCTCTGAGTCCACTAGTTCTCTATCTGGAGGTGGATTATATTTTTCATTATGAGGGCTTTGGAATTGTCCTGGAACATGATATTTGTCAAAGTTGCTAATTTTTCACAGTTGATTATCATCACAATATTGCTTTTATATGTATTTTTTAATTACAATTTATAAAGACAGTGGCTTTTATTTTTTTATGTCTAAAGAGAAAAAAAAGCTTTTAGGAAGCCTAAAATTCTAATCTAACCGGTTTCACTCGTGAGGAATCTAAGATACTAAGAAGTTAAATGACTTGCCTAAAGTCACATTACGGACATCAAGGGCAGAGTTGGAAACAAGATCTCTTGTCCAGTGTTCTTTTTCCCTATAATATGCAGTTTCTTATTATAGGACTACATTCCTGTTGGTAAATAAGGTACATGAAAGAAAAATCTTCCAAATAGAGTTTAAATCCCTAAACCTAGGTCTAAAGAAACAAGTGAAATCAGAGGTTTTTTTCTCCTGTATATAATCAAGAAACTAACTAATCCCTGGAAAGCAACCCAGAGTTTTTCTGCCCATCACCTCTTCCTGTTCCCCAAAGCTATAGCAGTCCTGGAGAAACCTTTTCACTATTACTTAATCCAAACTGACCCCATTATTCTATGTACCATGGGATTCCCTTGCACAAATTTGTAATTTTATCCAAACACTTTTTAGTAGTCATTCCAATTCTTCTAAGGCACTCCAGAAAAATAAAGTAAATTATTTATTCTACCTATCCTACTATTCCTCTTTTTCAAGGATTACATTTTCACAAAAGAAAAACAGAATCTTACATTTCTTTATTGAGATACACGGTGGTTAAAATTCCCTTTTGATTCCCACCCAAAAAACAAAAAGTCAAAATAAAGACATTGTCCATCTTCACATCCACTTTTTGCATGAACAGAATTGATTACTGGAGAAAGTCATCCAAAAAATGGTCTAGAATGTGAAATTTATGTCCATCATTCCTGTAAAAGATCCCAGTGGAGTCTGGGGAAGAATGCACCTTTCATTTGCTACCAATCCCACTATATTATTACCACCCCCATACACATGAACAGCCAGCAGCCTTCGAAGCTATTCTTCATCCTTACCTACCAACTGGATGCTTCTTAAGGAGTCTATATGCTGGGGGGTTCTGGAAACCTTCTTTGCCAGGAGGGTTTCTGTCCAACTTTTTGCTGCTCATAGAAAGGGGGGTAATCCCGGGACTCTTAGGACATAGCTCCTGCTCTGGGGCTTGTTGGGTAAAAGGGGGCAGAGCAGAAATGAAAGGATGTCTGTCAGATAAGGGGATGGGAGAGGAACAGATACAAAAAGTCTAAACCTTAAAAATAATCCATATCCACAGTAGGCAAGGGGAGACATCTTTGGATACTCACTTTGAGGCAATGATGAATCTGGGCAGAATTGTGGACTTCCTAGGGAAAGATTTGACTCTTGTTGAAGCAGGCATTCCTTCAGGAACATGGCCCGTTCCTGCTCAAAGCACCGACGCTAAGAAACATGGGTATCATAGTGAGTAAGGTGGGAAGTCCTTCCCCTTCTGCCCTTATTTTCTGCTTAGAGCTACATACCTCTGACCCCAAACTAACTCAAGCAGATTCCTTCACCCCTTTCATAAATCAGACAAACAGAACCTCAATATACCTACTTCATGACCCAGACGAATGGCAGCTTCAGTAAAACGATGCCGTTCTAGCTCAAAGTTAGCCTGTTGCTGAGCAAACAGTGTCTTGGCTTCCTGGAGCTGAAACTGTTCCTCTAAGAGGTATGAGCCCTGGATGTCCTGGGGAAGTTCCTCTGCCTGGTTTAGCTGTTCCTGCAGATAGTGAAGGGAAAAAAATGGGTAATACACCCATCACTCCTCACATACAGGGGCCCTGGCAGCCCAGTCCTCTTTCAACTCACCTGAAAGCATTGCTGTTGCCAGACAATGAGGTCTCGGCTCTGCTGGATCTCCTCACGCAGCTGAGCTAGCTCTTTATCCTGGTCTGTGATGATACTCATTCTGTCCCTGCAGAGGCATTCTTCTGGGGCTGAGGAAAGGAATCACCCTCAGGCATTACAGAAGTTTTCAGTTCACTAGAGTCATAGCCTCAGAGGAAGGCACCAGAAGCAAGAGAAGAACCTCTGAGCAGCACCTCTGATACTATCTATTAAGCTATGAGGGGGGTTAGATTATTTAATCTTATAAATGTCAAATGAATGAGCCTATCATCTCCCCTATCCCATAATTATCTCGACTTTTAAATCAGAAGAGCCTACCATGTTCCTTCAGCCTTTCCACCTCCTTCTTGAGGGAATTCCAGTGCTCCAATATTATGTCGCCATTGTCAACTGAAGCTACCTCTTCTCCATCATCATCCTAGGGCAGTAGAAAAGGGAAGAGGGAGGGAGATTAAAGCTAGAAGGAAAACAGGTTGCATCCTAAAGGGTGCCAAAACTGGTGTCTCTTTGGCATCCCTAGGCAGAAGACCTTTAAAAACATAACCAGTAGTTGCCTAGGTATTAGAGAAGCAAGGAATCTATAGGAGCAGTTGGGTCTTTAAAAGGACTCAACAAACCAATGCCCAAAGGAGAGAATGATCTGAACAGCCAAAAAAGTCTTGACCCTTCACCCTCATCTTCCCTTCCTCAAGGATGCTCACAGAAGGGTTACTCTGGGGTAAGCTCAGAAGCTTGACCATATCCTTATCCAGCTGGCCTAAGAACCGTTTCAGTTCTTTGTTCTCCTGGGTAACGTCTGCCACTTGATGTTCTAGGTTGGCTACCATGGTCCGGAACGGCTCTCCTTCCTTCCTACAAGATGGAATGAAAGAAGAGTAAGCCATAAAATGGAGGAGGTGAGAAGGGAGGGACAAGTACATTTTTCTTACAGGGCTGTTATGATCAAATGAGATGATTAATGTGAGTGCTTTGCAAACTTTAAAGTGTTATATGAATGCTAGTGATTATAACAGAATGGGCCACCCACTCCATCATTTTACCATGTCAAACCTGCTTCAGAGCCCGTGTTTCTGAATCCCTTACTTGTTGTCAGGCTTGCCTGCCCTGGTCCACGTGGCCCGTTTCCCATCCATCCGGTTCAAGGTATTGAGAATGTCAATAGCTAATATAACAAGTAATAGGAGAACATATGAGAATGGTGAATGGTATCCTTCCCTGGGAATTTTTTTCTTCCAGATATAGGGTCAGCAATTGCTTGGACAGATTAGGCAGGAAGAGAGGTGACCTCAAAACCAGGGACATTCAAGTTTAATGACATATTGACAGCTTAACCCTATGTAAGTCCCCTAAGCGACTCTAACATCATGAGTTGCAGAGAAGGTAGAGAGAATGCCCTATACTGTTCTTCCCATTCTCTGAAGGTAGATAGAAGGCCAAGATCCTCTCTAAAGAAACAAAAAAGGTCTCTGCTTCATCTCCAACCATGCCCATGGGACCTGTGTTAGTGGCCTTTTTCTGCATCCAACCCCCATCCCAGCACCTCTGTCTCCTTCCTCAACTTACAAGCCCTTTTTTCTCTCCGCTCTGCAAGCAGTTGGTGGACTTTCTCCTTGAGCTTCCCCAGCTCTTGCTCCTTCTTCTTCAGGTCATGACCATACTGTGTTCCCTGAGTGGTCAGCAACAGCTGTAACCTCTTTACCTGGAAAGCAGAGGTCATGAGAAGCCACAGCTTGGAGTTGAAGAAAAAGCTATTTCCTCCCTCCAGGTCCAGATGAAGGGGGGGGTCAGACCTCAGGCACAAGAGCTGAAGTCTTCTCCTCTCTCCATTTCCCTCAATCTCAGATCAAATCCTGACCTCCTACCTCTTCCTGTTCCATGCCCAGGTCATTCTGCAGTCTTTGATTCTGCTCCAGCAGTTCTTGCTCTCTGGCTTCCACAGCTGTGATCTTCTCCTTACACATCTCCACCTGGGCCTGGAGCCAGGCATACAAGGGACTGCTCTTTTTCCTCCACCCCGGGTGAACAGGACCTGTCTCCTATTCTCCATCACAGGCAGCACCCAGCAATTTGGTGTAACCAGAGATCAGAGGAACTCCACCACCCAGATTACCCATTACACTTAAATGACAAGAAGCTCTTGCTAGGGGGTGGGGATGGGGGGAATAGAGGTTCACACTTCAGTCCTCCCTTAAGCCCAATCCACTTTTGTCTAACCTCCATAGAATTAGAGAACATCTAAACCTTTCCAAACCTGGAGTAATTAGCTCTCAGGGAATGTTCTCTTGCCCAAAAGAAAAAAAAATTCTTTTTCCTTTCCTTGCAATAACAGTTTTGAGCTTTTCCTCATTTCCTGGACTCTTTTGTATAAATTCTTGAAGTTGGGAAGCTCTTCAACCATCCTATAAAAACCTAGATAAAGTCACAAAGCATGGGAGTATGGTGGATAGAGGAGTAGGAGTAGTATTTATAGAGTGCTTTTAAAGACTGCAAAAGATTTTACAAATGTATTTTATTTTATCCTCATCAGTCCAAAAAGATATTATCACTATTTTACAGATAAGGAAACTGAGATAGTCAGAAGTTAAATGACTTATGTAGAGGCTATTTGACTAAATATCTGATACCAGATTCGAAACCTGATCTTCTGACTCAAGGTCCAACATTTTATATACTGCTTACCTGATTGTTTTCAGGCCCCTTGATTCATTTTGTAAAAAACAACTTAGGATTTCCTAGGCATTATCTCTTTTCCCAGGGTAAAGAGTTTCACTTATTTAGGAGAAAGATGATTAAAATTGACCCGTAGCCAATCCTAAAACATTCCTCCATTACTCTGTTCCCTTCTCCCTAGCCCTCAGCATGGTACTTTACACAATTATTGTTTGTATTACTTTTTTTGACTAAGTATTTATTTTATGTCTAATTCCTGTTAAAATTTAGAGTTTAAAAGAGCACTTTTTTTTATAACAGTCTAGCTACTTGACCTTTCAAAAACACTAACATTATCTACCTATCTATCCCTCCAGCAAACTAGGATTCTAGATATGGGACTGAAGGAGACCTCAAAGACCATCTAGTCCACACCCCTCATTTTATGACTGAAGGAGGAAAATGATGTACCCTAAATCACAAAGTGTCAGAGGCAAGATTTGGACCACAGTCCTCTGACTCCAAAGACAGGGCCCTGCCACCTGCCCTGCCCCACCAAAAAAAAAGAAGCTTAGAGCATCTTCCTCTGGATCTCTCTTTAGGGTCCCCAAATCTCCCTCTCATGAGCTCATTGTCCCAGGGGAAGTCTGATCAAGGGGCCTCACTTTCCTCCTCTCATTCTTACCTGGAGTTGGTTTTGTCTCCCTCGAAGGGAATCCAACTCTCCAGCCCGCTTCAGCTTCTCTTTCTCCATATAGAGGTTCAGCTGGTCCTTATGGAGCTTTGAAATAGTCTGGAAAAGAAGGGGGAGTCCCAGGAGGTTCCCTTTTGGCCAGCCGGGGGAGGGTCCAAGAATGAGTAATAGAGGAATCTTCTGAGGCAAGAAACCTCATGGCTAGAATGACCAGATCCCCACAATATGAGCCTTAAGAGGGTGAGTGGGTAACCAAGCAACAGAAAAAACACTGGGAACTCCCTCACAATCAATACCCTTACCTCATAAAAAGAAAGGTCACACCATTCCAGTTCTGGCTTCCGGGACAAAGCATCCCAAAGATGTGCATTAGGTGCCACAGAACCTTTGGCACAATCAGTGAGGGAAGCCCAGGTATCTTTGGAAACAAGATGAGAATCATGAACAAAGAGAGATAGAGAGAAGGGGTACCTATGTGGCTCAGTAGCTCAAGAGCTGGACCCACAGTTGGGAGGACCTGGGTTCATATCAGCCTTCAGACTCTTTCTAGCTGTGTGACTCTGGGCAAGTCATTTAACCCCATTGCCTAACTCTTAGAACTCTTATGTCTTGGAACCAATACTTAGTATTGATTCTAAGACAATGAGTAAAGGTTGTTTTTTCCTTCTTCTTAAGTTAGGCAGAGAGAGGTTGGGTACAATGCTGAGGGGATAAAGAAATACTTCCAGATCCCACATTAGGGGGAAAAGGGAGATGACCCAGGATATGGGGAGGGGAAAGCAATGTTATAGAGAAGAGGAAATAGAAGGTCCCCAGGAGCTACAGTTTCCCTAGCCATTACCTGAAGACAAAGTTCTACCTTTCTGGGGAATGTTGGTGCAGGTGGAAAGTAACAGGCTGGATAAGAATACCCAACAAAGGATGAGTCAAATCTCTGTAAGTCAACCACAAGTCACAGAAACTAGACACTGAAAAGGCACCATTATCTCCACTTAAATTGTATCCCATTCCTTCGCCCTCTATGTCTTTAGGTTTCCTCCTTGATCTATCCTCTGACCTCTCCCTCACCTCCACTCCTTCAAATGCTGTTTAACCCAGTAGCAAAACTTTGACTAAAACGCTCTTCCCAGAATTCAACCAACACCTGAAAGCATTCTTGCCAGACCTAACTCATTTAATCTACTCACCTCTTCCATTGGCCCCTTCTTATAGATAAGAGAAAGTTTGGCCAACCAACTCCCAGGATGAAAGGTATAGAAGCAAGTTCAAGCAAAAGGCAATTAAGGGTAGAAATATGGTTCAGTGGATAGAGCACCAGACCTGGATTTAGAAGGACTGAGCTTCAAATCTGGCCTTAGATACTTCCTAGCTCTGTGACTCTGGGCAAGTCATTTAATCCTTCTTGACTAGCCCTGGCCCTTCTGTCTTAGAGTTGTTACTAAGACAAAAAGTGTCTACATTTAAAAAGAGAGATGCAATTAGTGGAGTAATGAGAGAGGGAGTTTACTTCCTTATTCCTCTTTAATCCTCTACCTCTCAAAATGGAGGGCAAGATCTCAGGATCCAGAAAATTATAAAATGGCTTGAAGAAACCCAAGAGGTAATTCATCTTCTCTCATTTGATAGATTTATTCATTCACAATCAATTTGTTAATCACCTACTCTATATAGGGCACTGATCTATGTGCTGGAGAAGATGGAAGGAAGGAAGGAAGGAAGGAAGGAAGGAATTATTACTTCAAAGAGTATGAGCTAGCCTAGGAGGAAATTAGCTTCACCTAAGGCTTGCCTACTTCCTTCCCACCCACTGACTCTTTTTAATCTCTTACATTCTGGCTACACAGGTCAATAATGACCTCATTACCAAATTAAGAAATTCTTAGTTCTCTGCTCCCTCAATCTCACTCTAATCAGTTTTTGGCATTATTTTTCCTTTGCTTCCAGGATACCCTGTGCTTCCTTTTTTCTTTTCTTCTTTAGCCACTTTTCTTTCATTCCTTCTCTGATTCTATTTTCCAAACATTTAATGAAAGTAGATAGGATAGAGATGGATACAAAAGATAGTTAAATTAGTTGATAGATTGACAGATAAAGCTTTCATTAAGTGATTACTATATTCCAAGCAACTGGGGATACAAATACAAGCAAGCAAAAGAAACTCTGCCCTAAAGAAGCTTACATTCCAAAGGAGGAATATATAACAAAAAGAAGAGCTAATAGCAGGAGGTGAGAGAACAAGGTGTGTTGTGTTGAAGAAGATCTGATTTCACAAAAGAAAATGTAAAAGCTCAACTACTAAAATCCAATGTATTTCCAAGGGTATAATCTAAAATGGAGGTGTGGGGGAGATGAAGATGATGGCTGTAATATGGTAAGAATGATGTGGAGGTGGCAGGATGTTCTGTCCCGAATCCCTTTCTCTCTACATATTTTCTCCTTTGACAGACTCACCCGCTCCCATGGCTTCAAACAATCACTTAAACCCAGATAATACCAAAATCATTTTTTAAGTCTTTACTTCTCTCCCGAGTTTTCCTACTGTTCAAAACTGAACTAATTTCATTTTCCTCTCAGAAAAACAAAAAATAAAAACAGCTATTATTTCTTTATTTCCCTATTTCCATCCATGGCACCACCACAATTCACACCCAGAAATTTAAGTCTGACACTTCAGTGTCACAAAACTTTAACTTTTCACTTACTTTCATCATATATTCAATCAGTTACCAAGTTCTGTAGATTCTGCCCCATCCCTATTGCTCTACATTCTCTCCTCTCCAGTACTATGGTCTTGCTAAAAAAGATTCATCGTTATCTGTTGCTTCCCTTAGTGGCTCTACAACACCTACCAAATAAAGTTAAGCTCCTTTGTTTGGCTTTCAAGGCCCTCTACAATTTAGGTTAACCCCCACAGTTCTATTTTACGTCACTCTAACACTTCTACATGTGTTCGATTTGTCCTAAAGTAGTCCATTCACCATCTCATCTCACTTACTACCTGCCCCACTTCTACACTTTCCACTCATGTTGTTCTTTATACCGGGGGACAGCCCTCCCTCATCTCCACCTATTGGATGCCGGAAGATAATTTAAATCAAAACTCAAATGCTATCATATCCTTCAAAAACTTTCCATTATCCCCTAATGAATAATGATCTTTCCCTAATTAGGCCACATTTAATATCTAGTTTATGGCTCTCATATATTTATTGTGTCATGGTTATTTGTGGATCCACCATACTCTGAATGACTAGACTGTGAGCTCCATCTGTGCAGATACGGTATCTTATTCGGTTATTCTTCCCCTGGTGCCTAATACATAGTACTTTATGTGGCCGTATGTATTTGTGTATGTGTGTATGATAGGTATTGGACTTGAACTCAGGAAGACCTGTGTTTGAATCTTGCTTCAGAGACACTAATTTATGACCTGGGAAAAGTTGTTTAACTTCTCATCTTTAGGTTTTGTCCTCTGTAAAACTAGATTAATAATAGCACCTGCCTCAGCCTGTTAAGCACCAACTGACATTCCCCCCCCCCCTTTATTCTGATGATTAGATGTGGGAGGGTTTTACTTTCCTAGGAGCTACAGCAAAAACCTCTTAATTTGCAGTTTGTGAACTTTAAAATGTTTTAATAATTGTATTTCCATATAATTGGTTTCCTTTGTAATCCTATTTATTTTATCCATTTAAATAACATTCTTGAGTGGGAGTCTATGGGCTTTAAGAATCCCTCCTCTGGGCACTATGTTAAAAGTGCTGTGCTCCAAGACTTCACTGTCCATCAATTGAGAAAGATGGTAACACCTCAGCTGAGGACTCCAGAGTTTAGAATAATAGGGAAACAATTCAAAAAACCTTATAGCCAGTGGAGTCACAATAGGCAGCAACCAACAGCAGTCACAGGCCAAGCTGAGCAACATTCCATAGAAACAGCATCCCACAAGAGAGCAGCATTAGGACCCAAGTCTAGAGGGAATGATGCAATGACTTCACTGGAACAAAACATTTATGACTGGCTCAGCAAAACTGGAAATGTATTTCCCTTCTGCATGTGCAGTACAGCCATATGTTTCGTGCTTATCTTTTCATGTATGTTTCTTGCATCTACCAACTGTTTTCAATGATAAATGGAAGATAGATAGATAGACAGGCAGATAGATAGACAGACAGACAGACAGACAGACAGACAGACAGACAGATAGATAGATAGATAGATAGATAGATAGATAGTAAGTATGTGCCCCAAGTTTGGGAGATGGATTATTGCTACTTTTCCTCATGCTATTTACTCTGAATTGTGTCCTTTTTCTAAAGTATTATTTCAAAATTATATTTTCATATTTAGAAAGTATACATTATAATTACATTGTTATAATAGTAATTAACATTTATGTAGCAATTACTATGTCCCAAATTTACTATAACTTTTACTATAACATTTATGTAGCAATTACTATGTCCCAAAATTATCTTTTTGATCCACACAAGAACCATGAGAGGTAGGCATTATTATATCCTTATTTTACAAATAAGACTTGATCTGAACATGATATAATGGAAAGAAAGCTGACTGGCATGGTCTGGGCTTAGTTAGAGCCCACCAGAACTAGCTGGGTGACATCAACTGAGTTACTTGAACTCCACGAACATCTCTGTTTTCTCATCTGGAAAATGAGAGGAAGACAATTCAAAATATATTTAGGAAGAAGCCAAAGCTAACAGAAGTTAAGTGTCTTGTCCAGGATCACACACCAGAATATGTCTGAGGTCAAATTTGAATTCAGTCTTCCAACTCCAGGACTAGCATTCTATTTATTTAGCTGCCTCAACAACAAAATAACAACAAAAGTCAATGCATTTGGAGAACTTATGAGTTGGGTTTTTGAGTGAACTGGGACATTCCTTGAGCCTGAAGTTCCTTTTGTTATATAGCACTGACAATAAACACTCTAGTGATATATTTAATCATAGAAGAAGACTATAATTTCCAGGTGTGCCTGACTTAAGGACATTGATAAACTAAAGAGTGTCAAGAGGACAGCAACCAAAAAGATGAAGAACCTTGAGTTCACATCCTTTGGGAAACAGTTGAAGGAAATGGAAATGTTTATCCTAGAGAAGAATCCAGGAAGAAATGATATCTATATGTGAATGGCTGTCCAGTCAAATTGGGATCAGACATGTTCCGTTTGGCTCCAGGGAACAGAATTGGGAGCAGAAAGACGAAGTGGGGAAAAGGTCAATTTAGACCAGATATCAGGAAGAATTAAAAAACAAAAACTTCCTAAAAATTAGAGCTGACCCTTCCTTCACATTTTTTTCATTATTTCCCTTGATATTCTTGATCTTTTGTTACTCCAAATGAAATTTGTTATAGTTTTTTCTAATTCAGTAAAGAAGTTTTTTGGTAGTTTGATAGGTATGGCGCTAAATACCAGATATTAAACTATACTATAAAGCAGCAGTCATCAAAACAATATGGTACTGGCTAAGAGAAGGGAGGATCAGTGGAATAGACTTGGGTTAAGTGATGTCAGCAAGACAGTGTATGATAAACCCAAAGAGCCCAACTTTTGGGACATGAATCCACTATTTGACAAAAACTGCTGGGAAATTTGGAAAGCAATATGGGAGAGATTAGGTTTAGATCAACATCTCACACCCTACACCATGATAAATTCAGAATGGGTGAATGACTTGAATATAAAGAGGGAAACTATAAATAAGTTAAGTGAACACAGAATAGTATACTTGTCAGATCTCTGGGAAAGGAAAGATTTTAAAACCAAGCAAGAGTGAGAGAAAATTACAAAATGTAAATTAAATGGTTTTGATTATATTAAACTAAAAAGCTTTTGTACAAACAAAAACAATGTAGTCAAGATCAGAAGGGAAACAACAAATTGGGAAAAAATCTTTATAACAAAAAACTCTGACAGGGGTCTAATTACTCAAATATACAAGGAGTTAAATCAATTATATAAAAAATCAAGCCATTCCCCAATTGATAAATGGGCAAGAGATATGAATAGGCAATTTTCAAGTAAAGAAATCAAAAGTATCAATAAGCACATGAGAAAGTGTTCTAAATCTCTAATAATTAGAGAAATGCAAATCAAAACAACTCTGAGGTATCACCTCACACCTAGCAGATTGGCTAAAATGAAAGAAGGGGAGAGTAATGAATGCTGGAGGGGATGTGGCAAAATTGGGACATTAATTCATTGCTGGTGGAGTTGTGAACTGATCCAACCATTCTGGATGGCAATTTGGAACTATGCTCAAAGGGGTATAAAAGAATGCCTACCCTTTGATCCAGCCATACCATTGTTGGGTTTGTACCCCAAAGAGATCATAAATAAACAGACTTATACGAAAATATTTATAGCTGTGCTTTTTGTGGTGGCAAAGAACTGGAAAAGGAGGGTATGCCCTTCAATTGGGGAATGGCTGAACAAATTGTGGTATATGCTGGTGATGGAATACTATTGCGTTCAAAGGAATAATAAACTGGAGAAGTTCCAGGTGAACTGGAAAGACCTCCAGGAACTGATGTAGAGCGAAAGGAGCAGAGCCAGAAGAACATTGTACACAGAGACTGATATACTATGGTAAAATTGAATGCAATGGACTTTTGTACCAGCAGCAATGCAATGACCCAGGACAGCTCTGAGGGATTTATGGAAAAGAACGCTACCCACATTCAGAGGAAGGACTTCAGGAGAGGAAACACAGAAGAAAAACAACTGATTGAACACATGGGTTGGGGTGGACATGATTGGGGATGTAGACTCGAAACTACCACACCAATGCAACTATCAACAATTTGGAAATAGGTCTTGATCAATGACACGTGATAAAACCAGTGGAAATGTGCGTCAGCCATGGTTGGGGGGAGTGCAGGGGGTGAAGGGGAAAGGTGGAGCATGAATCATGTAACCATGTTAAAAATGAATATTAATAAATGTTAAAAAAAATTAGAGCTGACCAAAAGGAAAATGAGCTTCCAGGGGAAGTCTTGGGTGCTCCATCTTTGGAGGTCTTCAAGCAGAGAATTTTTAGAGAGGGCACTCCTTTTGTATGTAGATAGCTTCTAGATAGCTTCTAATGTCTCTTCTTACATTTTAATCCCATGGTTCTATGAAGTGCATAAATAGGATAGAATCCTTCCGGAGGGCATATTACCAAAAAGTGCTGGTTGAAGAGTGCTGCATGTAGAATGCCAGCCTTGACTTGGCTTTTTCTTATTTCCTTTTTAACTCTTTGTATGAGTTAGGAGTAATCAATATTGTCATATGGCTTTGGGCTCGAAGGTTACTAAATTCTTAGGGTCCTTTAAGAAGCAAAAGAATCATATTCAACCTGTTAAACGGTTGAAAATTGCTTTCAGAAAATATTATCTAGCCTTTGAATCAGAGCTCGGGTCAGGCAAATGATCTTTTGCATTGCAAGGGCTTACAAACTGTCATGTCTATAATAGGATTGAGCAGGCAGGTTAGCAGAAAAGAGGCAAGATGGGAACAAGGTAGAGAACCAGGAATATTTCCTTTCTGTCCATGTAAGAAAATAAGAGCCAAGATGTTTTGCAGCAGGGAATTCAAGAGAGAGGAAATAATCTAACCTTGCAAGGCCAGCTTGTGTGAAAACCTCCTTCTACCTGTTTGTGTATTCATCAGGCAAATTACTGGCAAATGCATAAATTATTTTATAGATCAAACAAAGGCAGTTCACTCTAATTACCCACAAAGCTACTTCTCTGAGGCATAGAGGCACCAACACCAGCACTATATCCTTTGCAATAAACTAGGGATAGATGAGATTTTGCTATTTCTTCCCACTCCTTTCAGTTCATATGTTCCCATCTAGCTTTTTATTTACAAGTGAAAATGTTTTTCTTACCCTTTTGTCAAATAAAGGGGAAACATTCTCAGAAGCAAGGGTCGGTTATATGTGGTTGGGGATATATTTGTTGGATAGCTGTGGCCAGGCATATAGGAGAACATACTTTTCTTTTTGACAACAGCTATTTAATAGCCTTACTAAGATATTGAGACACCTGCCTCCTGAGGCTGTGACACTGATGGGTGAGTCAAATAAGGTCTGTTATATGAAGGGCAGCTAGGTGGCACAGTCGACAGAGTGCTGGACCTAAAATCAGGAAACTGTTATTTAGTCATTTTTCAGTTGTGTCTGATTCTTTGTGACTGGAATCATTTGCCATTTCCTTCTCTAGCTCATTTTACAGATGAAGAAACTGAGGCAAACAGGGTTAAGTGACTTGTGAAGGGGCCACATAGTTAGTAAATGTCTGAGGCCAGATTTGAACTCAGGAAGATAAGTCTTCCTCACTTCAGGTCTGGAACTCTATCCATCACACCACTTAGCTGTCTCAGGAATCAGGGAGTCCCTGAGTTCAAATCTGACCTCAGACACTTACTAGATGTGTGACACTGAGCAAATCACTTAAACTGTTTGCCTCAGTTTCCTTATCTGTAAAACAAGTTTCAGAAGGAAATGGCAAATCACTCTAATATCTTTGCCAAGAAAACCTCAAATGGTTTCCCAAAGAATCAGACAGGACTGAAAAATAACTCAACAAAATCACATGAAGGGAGCAGCTTCGTTCAATGGGAAATTTGCCCACCCAGGTGACAATGGGGAAGTCATTTCACATGCCCATAGCGATATAACCTGGGTCTCAATTTTCTCCTTTGGAAAGTAGGAAAGTGGAATCATAGGGTTTCCAGTTCGAGATTTCTGAGCACCTTTGTCCTCTCACAATTCTCACAAAAGTTTTGTGCTATTGCACTCAGGAGAACCGCTTGTCTCTCTCGGTATTCTTGTAGAGAATGACTTACCTAGGGGTCTCAGCACTCATTTATGTGAGCCACATCTTGGGGCAGGGGACCCACAGGGAGGTGTGGATGGAAAAAGGCCTTCACAGGAAGGCATATCAGAATGAAGGTTCTAATCCTCTAGGGGTGGCCACAATGGGTTCCAAAGGCATGAGCAGTGCCATCTAAATAGATAAGTAGAAGCCTTTCAGATTAGCTCCCTATGCTTTAGACGCCCTCCTAACTGCAGAGGATGAAAAAAAATTCTATTTTTCAACATCCTCCTTCTGAGTTATGAATAAGATTGAAATCCAAAGGAAACACCAAAAGGCTTAGTTGAAAGGTGGAAAGAAATAGGGCAGATGTCCTTTAGTAAAACGTGTGACTGGCCACTGACCTCGGCAGCCCCTGTTCCCCTTGAATTGTAATGATATGTCCAGACACACCGCATCCCATGAAGGGGTCTCTGATCCTATCAGGGTCACAATATGTTTGTATTAGGATCACAATAAATACCTGCCAGAGGCAGGCAGCCTTACTGAGTTTGAATTTAATAAGGACAGCATGATTTTCACCTTTGTTTAACTGCCCAAGGAGAAGAGTCACAGGTAAAATGAGAAATAGGTTAGTTTTATGGATGGTGCTTTTCTGTTCCTACATTGCAGATCCTCAGAAGAAAATACATAAAGACACAGAGCTGGTCAAACAAGGCATTGTAGCTACCTGATCTGAACATGACATAATGGAAAGAAAGCTGGCCAACATGGTCTGGGCTTAGTTAGAGCCCACCAGAACTAGCTGGGTGACATCGACTGAGTTACCTGAACCCCACGAAGGTCTCCGTTTTGTCATCTGGAAAATGAGAGGAAGACAATTCCAATTCAAAATACATTCATGAAATAATTACAATAGTTCACATTTCACACATGCAATTTCCTCCAAATACCATGAGACAGTGTAGGTGTGATTAACGTCATTTTATAGATGAAGAAATAGAGGCAGAGAGATATTGGTACCTTGCCCAGAGCCCTATGCTGGGTCTGTGGGTGACATCAAATTTCAATAATGTATGGCCCCTGCCCTCCTGGGCTCTGCAGTCTAGTAGGCTAAACTACTCAAGAGTTTCTACAGCGCCCCTTCAGCTTTTGGCATTATATGATTCTGTGAAGGGAAGGACACCTATCTCAGGTGTCTATGTTGCTTCCTCAAACTCGGCATGTTGAGAAACTCATTTTCTTCCTTCTAAAACTTTTCCCTCTTACCAGCTTCCCTATTACTGTCAAAGGTACTACCATAGTCCTAGTCCCACATGCTCACAAACTCAGTGCCATCTTCAGCTCCTCATTCACTCCTCCCATTACACCGAACTCAGAGCCTAAAAGACCTCAGTTCAAAACCAGTTTATTACTGACTGGTTGGCCCTGGTCAAGTCAATGTCCTAATTTACTCATCTTTGTTATTAGGATAACAAAGCACCTCTTTCCCAGAGTAGTTGCGAAGATAAAATGACGTGATATTTGTAAAGCACTTTGCAAACCGAATCTTGAATGATGTCAATTCTAGCAAGCTATTATTTTTGTGTTTTCACAATATCTCTTGCATATGCTCCCTTTCTCTCCCATGTTGACTCATACATGAATTGGATTTAAGTGAGGCCGAGTTGCACAAAGTCTTCAACTCAGTCTCTCTTCTAGAGGCATTGAAGTCTAGTGTGAAGACAAAACATCAGTTTGACTGGTGATGGACTGAGATGTGGTGGATGACCCTAGCATCTTCCATGTCTCCAAGTGCTCCTCAGTGCCTGCTTCAGCTGCCTTCATGGCTATTGGAATAAGTTGTTCCCTCCCACTCTTTGAATGTGTACTGTAGACCTCTCCTTAATTTCCTAATGACTTTGTGTCTTCCACTTGGTTTAGCCCATCTGCCAAGACAGGTTTTTACCAAGGGATGCCCACTGGGCACGCTACATCTCTTTGGAGCTTCAGGTGAGAGTTGAGTGGCAGAAGGACACCAAAGAGGGATGAGCAGCCCTGAAACGACTTGGCAAGCCCTCACATCAGAGGTGCTAGTCCTCCCTGAATACCCACTTTCCCCCAGTAGGATAGAATAATCAGGAGGAGAAGAGAACAATAGCAACAATTGGTTTTAAATACTACTTTATTGTTTGTAATTGCTTAACATTTTATCCTCACAATAACCCTAGGAGGTGGGTACTATTACTTTGGGGGAGGTATAATTACTTTTTTAACCCCTTACCCTCCATCTTAGAATCAATATTGTATATTGGTTCCAAGACAGAAGAGTGGTAAGGTCTAGGCAACAGGGGTTAAGTGACTTAGGGTTAGCTAGAAATATCTGAGGCCAGATTTGAACCCAGTCTCTAAGCCTTGCTCTGAATTCACTGAGCCACCTAGCTACCTCCAATACTATTACTTCTACAGACTGATTTTACAGATGAGAAAACTGAGGCAGATAGCTTACATGTCTTACTGAGGGGCATATAGCTAGTAATTATCTGAGACTGGATTTGAACTCAGGTTTTCCTGACTCCAGGTCTAGCACTCTATCCAATGTGTCACCTAGATGACCTCCAAAGTCCCTTTGAACTCCAAACTTTGATCCCGGAATCCTATGAATAAATCACAGGAATGTGATAGTCCATAATGTATGCACTGGTTATGGTTTTAGAGGGAGTGAATATGCCCCCTCAGCAAGAAGCTTTCTGTGTGTCCTAGAGAGTCTACACCATGGGGAAGAGATGATGGAAATGAGCCAGAAGAGTGAATTACACACATATGAATTAATGCTGCTTCTGGCAAGCTGGAAATTATGAGACCATCATTTATAAGAGAGTCCATAATTGCTAGAGGAATTACTCTGTTAATCATCAAGGGACAGATTCAATAATTTTTTTTTTTACATCAGCGGCAGCCTAAGCAAGATCCTCCCAAATCAATTATTGGTTATTCTCTGTGGATGATTGGGGAATGATATCTGCTTAATTAGTTATTTTTCCATTTATGAAATTCACACGGCTCCCATTCCAGCCCACCCATACATATCATTCAGGAGGTCTGTGGCTCCAGTTCAGATCCCACTGAAATCCAAAGGCAGATTTTGCAGGACTTTGAGCTCAAAGAACGAGTAATGCAAAACACAATTCCAAACGCTTATTGGGGGGGTGGAGGTGGGAAGTGTCTTGTATTTGCTTGCTGTGTTTCCATCTTTGATGCTGGAATTGGTGAAGGCAAAAATTAGTCAAGACGAATGCTTCATTTGACTGGTTGGGTGAGAAGCCTGAGTTCAGTCACTGGACCATGCAACCCTAATGACAAGACACTGACAAGGTGACAAGTTTCAGAGGAGGAAAGAAAATCCAAACACAACAGCCAGTTTGTTGCTGCGGACATGTTTACTTTCTCTTCTGCTCAGTTTCCTTCTGTGAAACATTCCTGATAGTCTTAGTTTAAATAATTGGAAGAGAAAAAAAAAACATAAAAATAAATCACTTCTTCTCTGTGTGTATCTGCCCAGAGATAGATCAGTATACAGACAATCTTCATTGTCTGCTAATCAGATTATTTTTTCATTTCACAGATACGCCAAGTATGAAGTATGGACAAGGGCATGAGGTCCCTGTTCTCTCTGCTAAACATTTAGACCTGAATTGCTTTATTCCTTGGCTTCTCTATCAATCTTTCAAAAGTCTGCTGTTGTTGGACAATTGTCTCAGTCATGTCTGACTTTTGATGACCCCGGTGGGGTTTTCTTGGCAAAGATACTGGAATGGTTTGCTATTTCCTTCTCCAGATCACTTTACAGATTAGGAAACTGAGGCAAAGTGAAGTGACCTGCCCAGGGTCATACAACCAGTAAGTATCTAAAGTCAGATTTGAATTCAGGAAGATGACTTCCTGCTCTATGCACAGCACGACCTAGTTAGCAACCTACCTCACTTTACCTAAAGACAACTATGTGACTTTAGTACCCACTGCCCCAGGGCCCCTCCCTCCTTCTGGTTGGAGAGGGTGGAGGGTAGACAACAGAGAGCTCCTCCTAGATCTCTCAATTAAGGGTACCTGGCACAGTTGTCACATAATTTTCTACCTGGACTGCAAGATTTTATGATGTTCTCTTCCTCCCCACATTGTTTCTTCTCTCCTATTTTTCTGCTGTTTTTCAGGTTTTCTGCCCCGTTAGATTGTGAACTCCTTGAAAGCAGAGACTATTTTTACTTAGCTGTGCCTGGCATGTGGCAAATGTTTCATAAATGTTTATTGACTCTTGATCTAGAGTCAGAAAGTCCTGAGTTCAAAGCTAGCCTTAGACACTTATTAGCTGTGTGATCCTGGAAAATTCATTTAGCCTCTGTCTGCCTCAAATTTCCTTAAGTAAATGGAAATACTATTATCTTCTATGTCCCCGGAAGGTTATGAAAATCAAATGAGATATTTGTAGAGCACTCAGCACAGTGCCTGGCATATAGTAGACACTTAAAATGCTTATTTTATCTTTCCTTTCCTTCCTCCCTTCCTTCCTTCCTTCCTTCCTTCCTTCCTTCCTTCCTTCCTTCCTTCCCTCCTTCCCTCCCCCTCTTCCTTTCTCCTGACATTTTAAGATTACCATTTATAGCAAGACAGTTCACCTCCCTTGCCCTTGCCACACAACCAGCCCACTTTCTTTTTCTGTCATACATGTTTTTAATAACATAGTTGCTAAATAAATGAATGTTTGAGTGCCAAGACACTCCCACTTTTTAACCTTAACTCTAATTCATCCATCCTCATTTGGGAGCACAGTTTACTAAGGACACTTGGAATTGCATCATTTATTTTTGAGATCCAGATCTGTCACTGAATAATTTTTATTTTATAATTGTGAGTCGCACTGGACATACCACATTCTCTTTGTACCTGTTTTGTCATATGTAAGATAATTACACCTTCCAGAAATGTTGCAAGGGTTATGTATCAGATCACATATACATAATGCACTTCAGGTATACTGGGTTTTCACCTGCATTCATGTTAGCTCTTTTCCCATCTTACTCAATCTGTTATCTGACTGGCTAATTTTTATGGTTAGTTTTTTTTTCATTCTTTTTCTGATATATTATTAGAATTTGTCCCAGGATAAAAGATTATGCTTGCATATCAGTCTGAGTTTTACAAGTTGCTTTACAAGAGCCTGGGCACAGTGAGTTGATAGCTGACTTTAGTCAGAAATACTATGGTTCAAGGCTTGCTTCTGATACAGACTGCCTGTGACCTTAGGGAAGTCAAGTGATATCTCAGTGCTCAAGGCATCTCTCTAAAACAAAAATTTATAGACCAAATTTATAGCTTTTCTTGGTCAAGGAAGTTTCCTTCTTAGGAGTTAAGTATACCAATGAAATCACAGGTCATTTTTTTAATGGTTCTTTGCATCCATTATTTCATTTGATCCTTATGACAACTCTGTGAGTACTCGCAGGTAAGATTATTTTCTCTTATATTACCTTTTTAAACCTGTATAGCAATCTTTTGGCTTATCTGTAACTGTTTTAGAGACTTGCCTGAGACATTCAGCTAAGATGGCTGCTTGAATGTGTACAGACTACCCAGTTTTCACATAAATATTCCAGAAGAAAACCTGAAATTTATACCATAGCACATAAAAAAAATCTGATGGGGAAATATAAGTGACTTCTACCTCAAAAATGCACATAAAACATCTAGATAGAAACCTATTGGCAATAGGACCACCCAAGAAATTGGAACCAATGTAAGCTAACAAGTAGCAGCCTCTCACGGTGTCCAGAGAATGAATAGGAACCTTTGTAACATGCAAGGCTCAGTGTTAGGAGGCAATGAGAGTGGAGGAATCCCCTGAAAAATTCCCAGAACCATAAAAAATCTCCAAGGTAGGTCAAAAGTACCCAGAGAGGAACCATAAACCATTGTGGGGCACTTGGAAGCTCTGTGAAGGATCAGTGAACAAGTAAAGAAGAACAATGTCCTCAGACCAAAATATCAGATACTTAGGGGTTCTGAAGTCTGCAGCACTGTATTCTTAGAATCCACAGAAAACCTTGAAGATGCAATATTCTGAGCCTCAAGGATTTAGTTAAGCCTACCTTGTTAGTCTTCTTTCACCTATCCTCCTCATTCTTCCCTCATCTGCTCTAAAGGGACTACTTCCTTCACCCTGTATATTACCTTGTTTATCCCTATTAGCTAACTCTAGGAGGCATAGAAACCAGAGTAGGAACCAAGGTGAACCAGGGATAGACAAGAAGCACAGATAACCCCACCCAAAAAGTCCAACATGAGACAGAACCTGGCACTAACACAAATTCTCAATTCAGGGATTAAAACTGGAAAGACGAGTCAACTAAAGAAGACACTGACTAGAATAAAATAATCATAGATATAGACATCTCCCAAAAGAAGAAACAACTCCATAATTGCAAGCAGATACTCAAAAGAAAAATAGATTTTTCCCTAAGAACTTCATAAATGCTTAGAAGAAATGAAAGCAACAACTAATAAATTAAATAAACTCTCTAGGAAAATTGGAAGGAGAATACAGAGCTTAGAAGAGAAAGAAAACACTGGGTCTCATTTTCTGGATGAGGAAACTGAGGATTAGGGATGTCAAGTGATTGGCCTGTGCTTGCCTACATTCACGTCAGAATTCAAACCCAACATTGCACTATCTGTGACACCATGATTCTTCTCTAGTCAAAAGCCCCAACTTAGCATTTCACTAGGTAAATTCTCTGTCTAGAGCAAGACTGTACATGACCAATAGGTTATAAATTTGAATAATCAAGGTTCATAAAGAGAATTTCATGAGCCTCTGAACCAGTATACCATGGTCCCCAACACTCACCTGTATGTATAAACAGGCAATGGTGAATCTGGGCAGTTACTTATTTTAGTCATGGCCAATTCCGCTGCTGCTAAAAATCATTCTTTGTTCTTCATGCTTGAAGGTAATAGAATCTTATTATGTTCTATGCTCAAAAGACAAACAAGATGAAAATCACACTAGCATCTCTCAGCAAACATCCCCTCTGAAGAACATTTCTTTTTCTTACAATCATTTGTTCAATCAGTACTGAGAAGCGTATGTGTCTTCTTGTAAATGCCATAAGGCTCATCTCATCTACCCTTCGAGTTCTTCCCTCATCCACTGTAAAGGACCTTCTTTCATCCTGCATATACCTTGTCTATCCATAGTTGTCTACAAGATGTTTCTTCCATTTCACTGTAAACTCTGAGAGAAAAGACAATTCTTTGCCTACATTTCTACATCTAGCTCTTAGCACAGAGCCTAGTTCATGATAAGTGTTTAAGAAATTCTTATTGATGTAATTTTTCTGTTCAATATTATTTTGTTCTCTTTGCTATGCTTGAAGCATCACTTACTTTTTCTTAAATAAGTTTTACATCATGTTTACTCCTAAATTCTCTCCCTCCTACCTCCCCCTCTGCCATTCATTGAGAAGGCAAGAAAATAAAAGTGAAAATAAATTTGTGACAAATTTGTACAGTCAAGTTAAATAAGTTCTTTCATTATCCATATCTAAAAGTGGAGAGAGAGAGAGAGAGAGAGAGAGAGAGAGAGAGAGAGAGAGAGAGAGAGAAATGGTGTGAGATGGTACCTTGAATTTCTTTGTTACATTTCTCTATTAATAATTGAGAGTACCTTTTTAATATAGCTGTTGATAGCTTAGATTTCTTCCTCTGAAAACTACCTATTCATCTCTTCCCCCCCCCCCATTTATCAGTTGAGAAATAGCTTTTGTTCTTAAATAGGGTCCCTATATAATATCTTTGTTGAAACAGCCCTTTCAATTTACTCAGTCATCCCCTTCCTTTCCTTCTTACTCCTTCCCCATCATTTCTAATATGCAGGCAGTCCTAAAATTACAAGTAGAATGTATATGCATTAGTTTGGAACTCAGAATGCATTTTAGGCATAAACGGTGCTTTAAGGCATAGAATCATGCCATGATAGAGCTGAACTGGACCTAAGGTAAAATGTAGTTCCTTATTTTGCAGATGAAGAAACTCAGTCCTAGGGAGGTGAATTGATTTGCCCAATACATTTGGTGTCAGAAACAAGATTTGAAGTTAGCTCTTCCTCACTCCAAATTCAGAGCTCCAAACTGCTGAAAAAGCCCATTTTACCTAAAATATAACTGAAACTAACATGTTACTCCTTGAGTCAAAGACCTTTTTTTTCACTTTTGTGCTTGTATCTGCATTTTTGAGCACATTTGCTCAGCTTGTTTTTTGATTGAGAATTCTTTGAAGAATCTTTGATTTTTTTTATTGTCCTCCTTGCTTTTCCTCCTATGGAAATATGGTATAATGGTAAGAACAGAGTAAATAGATCCTGCATTATAGCTTAATGACTGAGTGACATTAGACAATTCAGTTAACCTCTACAAACCTCACTTTCTCCATCAATAAAATGTGGATGGTGATAGATGCAACATCTGTCTTACAAGGTGGTTGGTAGAATCAAATAAGCTAAAGTATACACTATGATATAATTGGACTTATAATTACATGGTACTCTTTAATTTTCCCCAACCAACAATTCTAGTTTTACTATATATTACTCATCTTTCCCCACTCTAAAATCTAGACAAAATTATTTTTCACACATGATGCTCCATCTCCCTTCTGCTGCACTGTCTCTCACACCTATGATGCTCTTCCTCCTAAATTAACACCCCCTTAGAATCTTTAGATTCATTCCCTACAAGGTTAAATCAATATTTATCTTCTATGTATAGCTTTTCTTTTCTTGATCTTGACAGCTGCTAGTCCTCTCCGTATGCCACCCCTAAAATCTTAATGATATTCTTTTTTTTTACAATGTGTTATCTGCACTAAAAAATGTAAACTCCTTGTGGACAGAAGCTGTTTCATGTTTTCCCCATATACTCATTTCCCCCCATTTCTCCACTTCCATTTCATTCATTAAAAATTTATCCCCTAAATTAACACAGTGTAAAGTATATAAGAGGAACCAAATGAAGTATTTGTTTAGTTTCTGAAGCACCCATCAGCCCTTTGGAAAAATCAATGTAGTATAAAGATTAATGACTTGGGAGTCAAGAAGCTTTGGTCTAACTTAACTTTGGTCTGATTGTTCTGCTACTACCAAGCTTTATGATTAATGGAAAGTCATTTTAACTCTCTAAGCCTTAATTTCATCACATATAAATAAAATGCATATTACCTTCTTAAAATCAAAACTATTTAATTGTAAGGGAAATCTAGTCCAAATTTTCAAAGATTTTTTAGTCCAAACTGAGATCCAAAGAGGTAGATTGTCTTTTACCAAAATCACTTTAGCCAGTAGGTAGCATATACCCAGTGAGTGGCATAATCAGCCATCAAACCTTTGTGTTTTCTGAGTCATGAGATTCATAGCACCAAGTTTTCATCTCTTCCCTTTGCAGAAGTTAGCATTGGTCCAGTAAGAACAAGTCATGCCACGCTGAAGTAATTTTCTAATGATTAAATGGTGGGTAGATCAAAGGAATGCCACAAATATAATTTGCCTGAATTTTAGTAAGGCATTTAAAAAAAACCCTTCATGTTAGATTTGGATAAAATGGAAGGATGTGAACCGGACAATAATATAGTTAGGTGGAACAGGAATTCTTTGAAGGACAAAACTGGAATAATGATAATTAGTGGAATGATGCCAAGTTGTGGGGAGGTCTCTAATAGTATGCTTTTGATCCTATTTTATTAAACAACATCATCAATGATTAGAATGAAGACTTTATAGCATGCTTATCAAATTTGTGAATGACACAAAGATGTAAGGATAGATTCTACAACTAATGAAAGAATTGGAACCTCCCCCACAAAATCTTGACAGCCTGTCAATTTAACAAGAAGAATAGAAATAAATGCAATATGTCATACACTTGGGTTAAAAAAATAAACTGCATATGTAAATGATGAAAAATACATAATTGGATAGCAGTTCATATGAAAAAAAAAATTCTGGGATTCTAGTGGATTGCAAATTCAATGGATCAGTAGCATACTGTGATAGCCAAAGAAGGTAACACTATTTTAGGATATATAGAGTTGTAGGATCCAAAACAAAGAATGAGATAGAGAGATAGACAAATGTAATAATACATGTGCATGTATACACACATATGTATATGTACACATATGCATGCATGTAAATAAATATATGTGTGTATAATTATTCTAGCTTATTCCACCCTGATCACATTATCACAGAATTGGAAAGGACCTCAAAGGACTTTCAGATCAATTTATATGAGAGTTCTCTCCACAGCATGATGACAAATGATGATCCAGAATTTGCTTATAAACCTCAAGTTGGTATAGGAGGAAAAGGGAACCTACTATCTCCCAGAACAACATATTCTACTCTTCAGCAACCCTATTAGGGATGGAGAACCCTGTTTTGTTTGGATTTGGGTTGTTTTTTTTAGGTATGTCAAGACTAACTGCTTGATTGCTGCTAATTCTACTCTGGGAAACCAAGAGATTTCCTCTTTCATGTGACAGGAAACCTTTAGTTTACCTAGGTTATTTCTATGACTTACCCAGGTTACCTCCCTTTTGTAGGACTCAGGACACAGCTTTATTCTCAGCCTGGAGAAATGATTTCTTGAGGGAAGTGTTTGAATCTCAGATAGGAATAGCCTAAAGACATAATTAGCTTCTGTTCTCACAGAAAACCAGCTAAGTTTTTTAGGAACCACATCTGAAAAGTTATTTTTAGTTCTGACTACATATCTGACCATCACATTCTGTGCCAAAAAGAAGCACATACAGAGAAAGGTGACCAGTTTGGTGAGGGCACTCAAAACCATGACATACAAGGAGTAGTTGAAGGAACAGTGCAATAAAGTGGCAAAGAGCTGTAAGATTTAAATTAACATCAATAACTCTAAGTATTATATTTTATAAAGTTTATTAATAATCAATTGAAGTAGAAAGATAATAAACCAAAAGAAATAGAAGTTCAAACTTAATTATCTAACAAAAAGTAAACCCATGTGTGTAGGTTCTCCTGCCTGGCATAAAGCCCACTTTCCCAATGTGATAAGAAGAAAAGAGGGGGGGGCAGAGCTACACAAAACTTATATCCTCCCTACATTTGCCCCTAATGTGAGAAGGAACATGCGAAGCTGGGAAAGAGACCCTGGGGAGCAAATCCTAATTATGCAGAGCCCTAGATT
The DNA here is from genome assembly GCF_016433145.1 of Gracilinanus agilis. NCBI lineage: Eukaryota > Metazoa > Chordata > Mammalia > Didelphimorphia > Didelphidae > Gracilinanus > Gracilinanus agilis. The sequence goes on from NC_058135.1 coordinate 53,341,675, forward strand.
TGGAGTTGAAGAGCTGGGATTTAAATACCACCTTTGTCACTATGTCTGTGTGACCTTGGACAAAACATTGACACTATCATGGACTCTGCTTCTTCATTTGTAAAATGAGAGGGTTGGACTAGATTTTGCCTAAGGTCTCTTCCAATTCTAAATCTTATTTCAACATGATCTCTGTTTACTATCCTAGTGCCAGGTTGCTACAGGTCATCTTTGGGGTTCTAAGGATGCTTTGAGGTCTTCAGATTTTCTCTTCTCTCATACTATTGACTCAAACCACCAATCATTGGCTCTTGCCCTGCTTCCATTTAACATCAACAAGATTTTACAAAGTGGTATTTACTTTTAAAATAAAACAGTGATAGAAGTACAAACATGCCTTCATATACATACCATAGAGGAACACTCTCCCCTATATCACCACTGAGAGGCATCTCAGTCTTGGTAGAGCTTCTCAATATGTATTCTTCATACCTACATTCATACTCAAATGCTTCACTGCTACTGGATGAGTCCTAGTTTCAGCTGTTATTGGGCTTGGTTTCAATGGACATTCCCTCATGCCACTCCTCGCTACTTAGGGCACTGATGTTGGGCTTGCCACAAAGCTCAGAATGGATTCTAATTTCCAGACTCATGTAGTTGCTCTCCTGTCCTTTTGAAATTTATAAGATTGAAATCTCCAAGCTGCTCACTGACAATGCTCAAGGAATCAATGGATACAGACCTATATTTATAACCCATGTGCTATTTTCAGTGAGGAGATGGTTCAAGCCCTGATATAGCATTGTCTCTCATGGGATACCATTGTAAAAAAGTAAAACTGAGAGAGTCGCAAAAGGATATGACTGAAGCTTTGAGTGGCTAATATTTTTGAATGCCTCTGTAGTGGATCGTGGAATGTCCTATTCACCACAGGATTACCTGACCATAACAAGTTACAAAATGTCTATGCGAGGACAGAACCAACATGGTATATTAGGGGCAGCCACCTAGCCGACCTCAACCAATATTCCTCTCCAAATTAAAATCTATTAAAATAGCTCTCCATATTGGATTTTGGAATGGCAGAGCCAACAAACATTAGGAATGAGATATTTTTCCAGTCCAAGGAAACTTAAGAGGTCAGTAGAAGTCTGTGACTCTGGGTTGGAGATCTGAATGAAGCTTACACGTGTAGCAACATGGATAATAGCTTTAGCTGTAGCAACAACTTGGAACTCTTAGCCCACAGACAAGGGCTCAGATAACTGGTCAGAAAGAGATTCCAGGGGAGAGGAGGGATGGGGTTTGGTCACAAAAGAGCAGATAGCCTGGGCCCAGTTCCCAAACAAGGAGAGCTAATGCTCATGGCTGCAAGGGATCAGAGGGCCTTCCTGGGTAAAGATCAGAATGCAGACCAGGAGAGCAGTGACCATATCTCTCCTTGGAAGCAAATAAAAAATTGCAGATCCCCAGAACCCTGAAAATAGCAAGCCTGAAGATTGGGACAGTAACTCCCCAAACCCAGGTGAGCAGAGTTCACCTTTAACATAAAGCTCAGAGTCGTTAAACAGAAAATGAGCAAAGAACAATAATCAAAAAAAGCATTTGATCATAAAAATCCACTACAGTGGCAGGGAACAGCTAGATATAGAAAATAATGTAAAAAAAACTACAAGAAAAACTTCAAAGAAAAAGAAAGAAATGAGTGTTAGAAGAAAAACTTGGAAAAGAAATGAAGCAATGTAAGAAATTTAAGAAAAGAGAATTATCAACTTGTTAAAAAGAGCATGTACACACACAACACTAAAGAAAATAATACCTTAAAAAGCAAAATTAGCCAAATGGAAAAATATTACAAAAAATCACTGAAGAAAATAATTTTTTGTGGTGTCAAAGAATTGGAAATCAAAAATATGTTCATCAGGGAATGGGTACACAAGTTCTAGCACATGATTATGATGTAGGATTATTGTGCTATGAGGATTGATGAGGGAATGGTTTCATAAAAACATGGTAATAACAATATGAACTTATACAAAGTCAAATGAGAACTGGGAGATCATTGTGCACAATAACATCAATGCTGTAATGATGATCAAACTTTGAGACACTTGGCTATATTAATCAAAACAAGGATCTAAGACACCTGATGAAAAATGTTCTCCACCTCCAGAGAGAGAGAACTGATAAACTTTGAGTGAAAATTGAAACATATTGCCTCTTTGTTTTTCTTGCTTTCTTTGGAAATATGGCTAATGTGGAAACATGTTTGCATGATTTCACATGTATAGAATAGTATATGTTGCTTGTCTTCTCAGAAACTGAAGGAATCATTTTGGAACTCAAAATTTGAAAAGAAAAAGTTAGAAATAATCATTGAAACTATTTACAAAATTTCTGTGCACAGTATAATGGCTCTCCAAAGCTCTTCTGTATCATTATGACTCTCCAATAAAGAAGCAAACCCCAAAGCTTTCTCTCCTCAGAAGTGCTCTCTTCATGTTCACTATGAAATTGGGACATGTAGTCTGGGGGGAAAATATGTGGAAGTGTTATGATAGCAATTCTGACATATTTAAAGAGTTGCCATGAGATTATGTCATTAGGCCTTTTCTTACTTGATCCAAAAGGTCAGAATTTAGCAAGTAGTGGTTCCTCAGAGGCATATTTCAGCTTAATAAAAAAAGAACAGTTCCTAATGATTAGAATAATCAATAAATAGAATGAACTGTTTTGGAATGGAGTAAGTTGCCCATCACTGGAGGTCTTCAAGTGGAAGTATTTTCCACCTGTCTGGCTGTAGACAAGATTCATTTTTCCATATAGCTATTAGATTAGCCAGTCTTTGGAGTCCCTACCCAAATCTAAATCTGAGATTCAATTATTTTCCATGTGCTATTTATTAGTTCATCTCTTGCACTCTCACATCTTCCCTTCCCTTCAATTCACACCATCACCACTCTATTTCAAGCCTTTTTTCTATCATATCTTTACTGCATTAACAATCTTGCTGGGTCTTTCAGCCTTCAATCCCAAAATCTGCAATTCATCTTCCAGATATGCAATTATTGATTATTTCATTCCATGGCTTATTACCCACCAATGGTTTGCCTTTTTTTAAAAAAAATAAACCTTTAACTTTCTGGGTTAATAACAACTCTAAGACAGAAGGGCAGGGGTTGGGTAAATGAGAGGCTTATTTATAATAATAAGTTTACATTTAGACTAGTCACAGAGCTAAGGTCAGATTTGAAGCCAGGTCCTCCTGACTCCAGGTCTAATGTTCTATCCACTGTACCATATAGTGGTATGTTAATTATTAATTTATTGTTAATAATATTAATTATTATTGATTGCATAATTAATAATAATAACTTTATGTTATTACCTTCTTGAAAAAGGTATAAACTAAGCTTGTTAGAGTCTCCTGATTTGCATTTGCTAATTTACCTTCCAAACCCTCCTTTCTAATAAACTCAGTGACAGCTCTCCCTACATCCCCAAAGAAAACACCTTGCTTTTGTGTTTGGACCATTTGACTCGCTTGGCACACCTCATCCTCTTACCTTCTCTTCCTATCCAAATCATTCAAGATGCAGCTCAAGTCCGCTCTCCTTCATAAAGCCTACTCTGACTATTCTTGCCTGCAAAGATTTCTCTCTGCTCTTAATTCTTATGGCTGTTAATATTTGCATAATACATTTGCCAATTAATCATATTCTGCATGGAAAAAAATTCCCCTTGAATCTTAGAATGTCAGAGCTGGTAGGAACTTTAGAAATAATTCAATCCAACTTCATCCTTCTACAGATCAAACAAAAACCATTTATTAAAGCATAACTAGGCAGGCACCTGGAGAAGGAAATGGCAAACGACTACAGCATCTTTGCCAGGAAAGCCCCAAATGGGGTCACAAAGAGTCGGGCATGACTGAAAAAATGACTAAACAAGTAGTAGGAACAAAATGAGAAAACTGTGGCCCAGAACATGCCCAAGGTCTCACACCTAATAATTGTCAGAAATGGAATTTGAACCCAGGTTTTACAGTTCAAACTCACTGTTGTTTGAACTATACCACACTGTTTTTATTTCTAACATTAACTTGAACTTGTAGTTATGTTTTCTTCATTACATATTTGCTCTTTTCTCCTTCCAAAGAGATTGTAAACTCCTTAGTGGCCAGAATGGGTCTCAACTTATTTTTATCCCCATAGCACCAACAGTTTGCCTCCAGTGAATATATGTTGCCTTCACAGAATCAAAGTTGTTTTATTTTGTTTTTCATATGTATTTAAGATAGAGGACTTAAGCTTTCTATATTTCTTTTAAAAAAATCTTTGCCTTCCATCTTAGAATCAATACCGTGTATTTGTTCCAAGGTAGAACAGCAATAAGGACTAGGTAATGGGGGTCTTGCCCAGGGCCACACAGTTAAGAAATGTCTGAGGCCAGATTTGAACCTATGACCTGCCAAATCTAAATCTACTGAGCTACTTCACTGCCTCCTGTTTTTATATTTCTAATCCAGATATCCTAACCACCTTTTGTGTTGGGAGCTCCCAAAGACAATCCCAAACAAGAAATATAATACCAAACTATTTCAAGTTATAGACTAAAGTAAGAAGTCTATTCTGTACACCAGTGGGTGTGCAAGTGGGTGATCAAGACCTTTTTACCTTTGGCACTCTACTGCAGATGAAATATGGTTTCAAGTTCCCTTTTGTACCACAGGATGGAGATCCTGTCTTCCCATCTCATCTATGATCCTCCTCTACTTGTTCTTTCAGAAGACCCTTTCATAGACTTTGAGCTGTTGCTATTGCTGGCTATTTTTTCCTTTTAAATCAGGAAAGTAAAAAAAAAAAAGTTTAAGTACTTACAATTTGTCAAGCATTCTGTTAAATGCTAGGGGTGGAAAGAAAGGGGGTTGGGGAACGGTTCTTGCTCTCAAGGAGCTTCCATTCTCCTGGAGAGAAGCTAAGTGGCAACAAGATATTTGTGGAAGAGACAGAGATTAATCTAAGAGGGAAGACGTTAACAACTGCAGAAACCAGAGAAGTTCTCTTGTAGTAGGTGAGATTTGAGCTGAGCTTTGATGAAAGTCAGAAAGTCAGGAAACTAAGAGGCAGAGGTCAGCTAGCAAAGCATTGCAGGAATGACAGAGTATGCCTGTTCCTCCATAATAACAAGATCCTTTCATTTATTTTGAGGCTGAATTCCCTATTGGAAGGGAAGATGGTGATTGCACCAACTCTTTTTTTATCACTCAAAATGACTAATTCTCAAAATATTTAACTTTTCAATATTAATCTTATAAGCATCAGGTCCATTTGGTTTTAACACAGCTGATTTTCCTTCATGCTTTAGACATTTCAGAAACATTTTGCTTTCGTGGCTTACTAGAACACAGTCTCTTAGAAAAGGCCCCAATGTCTGTATACTCAAACAAATGTGTGTTTGAATGCACAATTGATTAACCAGTTTTTAAAATAATTAACTTTTTAGAATTTGCATGTGCATTTCTTGCTCATTTGACCATATAACAATTAATTAGCATTAATTATAATGGATTGTGCCTTCACATTTTGCACATATTTTCCATTAGAGATGGCAGGCTTTTCTAATGCTTTAAATTTTTTTTTAGTCCAACAGGAAAAACACCCCCCAGGAAAGAACTAGTAACTGGAAAGAAAGAGGAAGGGGGGAAGCATGTCACATCTGCTAAAGTCGATATTTTGATTAATGAAGTGTTACAGTTATTTTTAATGTGTTTATTCAGTGGCACGCTCAGCAATATTAATCCTGATGGATGAAATGTGTTTAAAGCTCTGCTCACAGGATGAATGGTGTCTCCAATTTAATAGAGATATAAATGGACTTTAAAAAAAAAAGATGAAGAGAACTTGAAAATGAGTCAATCAAAATGAAATGCCTAATTCAAAAACATATCCAGAAGATACATTTGGGCTGCACCAGAGAGCTCAGGTAAAAGGAAGCTGACTGGCATCTTCAAAGGATAAGCAAGTGCCAGGCTATTTAGGGTTCCTTTCTGGCAAAGCACTTTGTGAATCAGAGCTCATTCCTATTTTTAAACTAATACCTTGGGTTTGAGCTCCTCCCAAGGAACTAAAAATACTATATAGAAGTGAATTGTCATCCTTGTGGAGGCTGAGTTGGTTCATGCTATGAAGAGAAAACATCTCCTCATTGCACCACTTCAGAGAGGTTGGAAGGAGAGATGGAAAATATGAATTAATGTCTTTCCTGATTCCCCCCATGTCCTAGAGCTATTCCTCCCAGGCCTTGAAAGACTTTGTATTTGTTTACTTTATTGGCATGCCATCTTTGGCATGCGTGCCATTGGTTCAACATCACCGACCTATAAGATGAGCAGTTAGACTAGATTTCCAAATAGATGATGTTCCAGGACCAACAGTTTAAGGCTCTATTATCTTTCCCACATAATGTGCATTTCTCTTATATTCCTGACGTGTATTTTTATATGCCCACATTGTCTCCCATCACATTGCCAGCATGATTTTATTCTTTGGGCTTGTATCCCCAGTGACAAACACTGCATAACACATAATATATCCTTAATAAATGTTTCCAAATTCATTGATTAATAAATTTGTGTTCTCCTAATTGTAGAAGGGCTACTGCAGCTTTCTGATGTGACTTTGTAAAATCCCAACTGCCAAAGACAACTACATAGGTTGAAGGGTGGCCAGCCATCACCTTTCATCATTCTAGTTCTCAGAGCATCATCCAGGGTCAGCTTTCCTGTATCCACTTACTCTGTGCTCCCTGGCAACTCAGAGCTTCCCTTAACAAGCCCTTTCTTGCTGGGGTTCCTAGGAGCACTTATTCTCCCTCCATTGACACTGAGCTCCATGGCCACAGGCTCTTTCTGACTTTCACAGTTACTCTGAGCCCACCTGATAGTATGACTTAGTTTGAGAGGAGGAACCCTGAGGCTTCTCTTGGTAGCAAAAGTGCTTTTTAATAGTTCTCTGGAGGATACCAGCTCTGTTGTCACTAACCTGTAATCAAATATTGCCTCTCTTCTCACTGCCTGTATATGTAAATGCAAGCTACGTAAATACCCAAAAGCTCAGTTTCCTTTTCTGTGAAATGAAGGCATCAACCTATATGGCCTCTGAAGTTCCTTTTGATCTATGATACTATTGAGAATTCCCCTACCTCTTTGCAAAGGAGTTATTTGGATGGATGGGGTGGGGTAGGTTTTAGAATTATAAATTGAGAATTGGAGAGAACCTCAGATGTCATCTAGAACACCCTTATTTCACAAATAAGGAAAATATGTCTTAGAGGGCTTAAGACACTTACCCCAGGTCACACAAGGAGTATCAGAGGTAGATTTCACTTCAGTTCCTTTTACTCCCATTCCACTGTACCATCATGTAGAAGATATGCTGGGTTTTCGAGGGGGAAAAAATGGGTGCATATAGGTCCTCAAAACAAGTTTTGTAACCTGTGCCTGACAGTCCAGGAAGCAGGGAGTGAAATGGTGGACAAATAAAGGACTATTCCTTTCTTACCTTCAGAGGAAACTAGGACTCTTTTTCCTTTAGAAAAAAATTATTTGTTCATCAAATTAAAAAACCCAGTTAACTCCTTCCCTTCCCTCCCTCCTTGAGAAAAAATGCAATTTGACAAAATGAGACATCTATATATAAAACTGTCTTCCTTATTTCAATTTATCAGTTCTTTCTCTGGAAGTGGACATACACAAGTCATTCTTTGAACAATATTTCTTGTGGGCTAATGAGTGTTGTGAAAATTTCTCAAGATAACCAAAGAGATTGTGGTGTATCTTGGGGAATATGAGAGTGGTGGTGGTAGTGGTTTAAGGAGAGGAGTCACACACATTACAGGTCTCTCTTTGTTTTACACCCTTTAAAGGCTCACTTTCTAACTCAGTGCCTACAACAGTCCAGGTACTGTGCTAGGTACTGGGGATGCAAAAATAAAATAGTCCCTGACCCCAGGGAGATTACGTTCTCTGGAAAGAGACATCATTTCTAGAGAACTAAACAAAATGATTCTAAATCTTGTCATGTGCCTAAGGTATGAAAGTAGGATACAAGGTTACTTAAGGAGTTAACATGTCTTTATGGCCACAGAGCAAGTAAAATGTGCAACTCTGACTAGACTCTGTGTCCTCTGATTCCCAGGTCCTAGCAGAAATAAAGGAAATGCAATTGGTGTGGATGCAAATAGAATGATGCCCTTTACTTCTGAAAACTATGATTTCTCTGTTCAGTGCTCTGATGAGGGCTATGCTTTGAAATTGGTTTTCTTTTGTCCATCCTGTATAAATGATAACTACAAAAATAAATATTTCCCCCTTCTTGTCTATTCTTCCTCATTCTTCTCTCCTGACTTTCTTCTCTCCATTTCTCTTTTTTCTCCTTTTCATCTTTCCTTTTCATTTCCCATCTTCCTCCCTGCCATGTATTCCTTTCTACCTACTCTTCTCTCCTCTTTTCTCTTCCTTCCTTCTCTGTATCTTTGTCCATCTTCTGCCTCTTTCTCCCCAACTCCCATCTTCTCCCCCCCCACTTCCTATCCTATCTTCTTTTCTCTCTTCTCTACTACCCTTCACTTCCTTCTTCCTCTTCTTACCCCCCTTCTCCATCTCTCACCTCTTTTCCCCCTCCTTACTGCAAAAGGTATACCACACTGGATTTAAAAGATGGCACCTAGATTCAGGTAGGGCACAGAAATAGTAATTCAGATACAAGGGCTCAAGTCAGATGACTCATCTGAAGCCAAAGTAGTGAAGCATCTAGGCTAGGAATCTGAGATAATAGGAGAGGGTGGGCAGAGAAAGCCAGAATGATTGTAGTGGTGACTCATCTGCCATCTGCTTCTCATTCAGAAAAGATAAGTCAAGGTACTGATAATAAGGAGCCCTTAAAATACCAAGAAAAAGCAAAATAGTCATTCTACTATTTTTAAAAAGCTAGGGCTGGGGATGGAGCTGGTAGAAGCCATTGTTGAGACAAGATTGAGTCAAATGAGGAGGAAAGGGGAAAGGAGAGGAAGGATAACAATGGAAGCCAGAGCTGGAGAAAGAGACCATCAGTTTCTTGAATATAACCTAACCCATAGCTTATTCTCCCAATCATGCCATATACTGCTCTGGCTTTCATAGGCCAGGACCAAGAAAGAACTTGATAAGGAGGCTAGCAACCAGAGAGAGTAGAAGATCTGTAGTAGTTCTGACTCCTCTATTTACTCTACCACCACTACCATATTCCTCAAGATCCACCATAGGCTCTTCAGTTGTCTTGAGAAGTTTTCACAGCTCACTCTCCTTTCCACTTCCAGATACATTCAGATTCTTCAAGGGGAGGGCACAAAGGCAGAGAGAAGAATACACAACAGAGGCAGATTATTGAGTTGGTCAACCAGAGACCTGTATTGAAGTCTCAACTCTATAATTTCGAGTCCCCAAAGAGTAGGGCCAAGGTTATTTAAGAAAATAACGGTGTAGCCTAAAGATTAACCTTAAAATTTACCTTTAATAAGCTACCCTAAATAACATTATTGTGCCTTCCAAAATCCTAACAGATTTTCACCTTCATATCAGAAAAATAATCTAGTCATGGCTGATTTGCTCTTAGTTTTACTTAATTATCTTTCTTTGTTTCAAAAAAAGACTTTGGGTTTTTCCAGGTTAAGATGGCGGCAGAGTAAGAAGCAGCTCTTAACCTATCCTGACCAAAACACACAAAACTCCTCAAGGGGACATAAAAACAAGTCCAGACGAACGGAGGAACCCCCACAACAGGGCACAGCGTGGAAGGTACGTGGAATCGAGGCATTTCCATGCTATAAAGGGGTGAAACAGCCCTCACGAAATCGCGGGCTGAGCAACCACCCCACCCCCAACCCCTCCACACACATCTATAGCTACAAAGCCAGCTAAAAAGAAATAGAGCAAGTTTGGGGCACCCATCGAGTCATTGGCAGCTCCGGGGCCTGTTCCTGAGAGCAGCAAGGCTTAGGACCCCATTAAGCCAAAAAACGCAGGCGAAATCTGAGCACGGGAGCAGGATGCAGGGCGCAGAGCGCAGGCTGAGCAGAACGCAGGCTGAGAGCTCAGGCACTGCGGAGGCGTGGGTGGAGGCAGACACAGCCAGGAACTAAAGCCTAAGTGGGGAACCAGTGCAGACGGGTATACGACTGTGGAAGCAGCACCCTGAGACTTGTAAAGGAACCTCTGGCAAAGGATCAAGCAAGGGGGTCCACCAGGGGGCTTGACCTTGGAAAAAAACAGAACTCAGACCTCAGGAGCCAATAGATCGCGGACAGACACTGAGCGCGAGGATAAATCTGAGAAGCTGCTGTGGTAACAATGGTTACTCAGTCTCAGGAAGTTCAGAAGAGAAAGAATAACAACAAGAAAAGGAAGTCTTTAACACTCGACAGCTTTTACACAGAGAAAATCCAGACAACTGAGCAAACAGAGGAGGAGAACAAACAAGCATCCGGACCCTCCTCAAATAAGGAAAACTCCTCACAAGCTATGGAAGAGTTCAAAACTGAGATTTTGAGGAAAATGGAAGAGATCTGGCAAGAAAATAACTGTTTAAAAGGTAGAATCATGCAACTGGAAAATGAGGCTCAGAAATTGAACACCAGAAATGACCAGATTGAAAAGGAATACCAGAAGATTATGGCCGAAAACCAGAAGATTATGGCCGAAAACCGAAAGATTATAGCCGAAAATCAATCCCTAAAGGCTAGAATTGAGCAAGTAGAAACTAATGATCTCTCAAGACAACAAGAACAAATAAAACAAAGCCAAAAGACTGAAAAAATAGAAGGAAACATGAAATATCTCAATGAGAGAGTGACAGACCAAGAAAACCAGTCTAGAAGAGACAATTTGAAAATAATCAGTCTTCCAGAAAAACCAGAAATTAATAGAAACCTGGACTCCATACTAACAGAAATAATTCAGCAAAATTGCCCTGAAGTCCTACAACAAGAGGGCAACATAGACATTGAAAGGATCCATAGAACACCTGCGGTATTCGATCAAGAAAGGAAAACACCAAAAAATATCATTGCAAAATTTAAGAGTTTCCAAGCAAAAGAAAAAATCTTACAAGAAACCAGAAAGAAACAATTCAAATATCAAGGAGCACCAATCAGGGTCACACAGGATCTGGCAGCCTCAACGCTAAAAGACCGCAAGGCGTGGAATACAATATTCAGAAAGGCAAGAGAGCTGGGCCTGCAACCACGGATCAACTACCCATCAAAATTGACTATATATTTCCAGGGGAAAGTATGGGCATTCAACAAAATTGAACAATTCAGGTATTTGCACAGAAAAGACCAGGGCTAAATGGAAAGTTTGATATCGAACCACAGAAATCGAGAGAAACATGAAAAGGTAAATAAGATACAGAGGGGAAAGAAAGAAAACTTATAATTTTTAAATTTGCTTTTTTAAGGGCCTCAGTGAGATCTAATTATCTGTATTCCTATGTAGAGAAATGTTATGTTTAATTCTCTGTAGTGAACTCTATTCACTATTATAATATTCACTATTATAGTAATCAGAAGAATAATTAACAGGGTGAGGGTGAAACACTAAATAATCTAAGATGGCATGGGGGATGGGAAAGAGGGGGTGAATAGCAGGGGACACCAAGAGAAACTTGAGTGAATAAGAAAATAAAATATTCTATTACACACAAAGAGGGCATGGGAGGGAGAGGGGACAAATACTATTATAAGAAGGAGAAGAAGAGAGCATAAAGAGGTAATAATCAAAATTTACTCTCAGTGTAATCAACCCAGAGAGGGAAGAGTAGCTATACTATCCATTGGGAAATAAAACTCTTATCTAACCCTTCTGAGAAAGTTAGAAGGGATAAACCAAGGGGAGCAGGGGAGTGGGGAGGACAAAAAAAAGGGAGGGGAGAAGGGGGA
>NC_058135.1:53358628-53408126 GCF_016433145.1 Gracilinanus agilis
AAAAACTAATTGGAAATTAAATAATATGATTCTCCAAAACCAATTTGTCAAAGAAGGAATCATAGAAACAATCAACAATTTCATTGAAGAAAATGACAATGATGAGACATCCTACCAAAATCTTTGGGATGCGGCCAAGGCAGTAGTCAGGGGGAAATTTATATCCTTGAGTGCATATATTAACAAATTAAGGAGGGCAGAGATCAATGAATTGGGCATGCAACTCAAAAAATTAGAAAGTGAGCAAATTAAAAATCCCCAGATGAAAACTAAATTAGAAATACTAAAAACCAAGGGAGAAATTAATAAAATTGAAAGTAAAAGAACTATTGAATTAATAAATAAGACTAGAAGCTGGTACTTTGAAAAAACAGATAAAATAGACAAAGTACTGGTCAATCTAATAAAAAAAAGGAAAGAAGAAAACCAAATTGATAGTATCATGAAGGGGAAATTAAGGCAATCATTAAAAACTATTTTGCCCAATTATATGGCAATAAATATAACAATTTAGGAGATACGGACGAATATTTAAAAAAATATAAACTGCCTAGACTAACAGCAGAAGAAATAGAATACCTAAATAATCCCATATCAGAAAAAGAAATTGAACAAGCCATCAAAGAACTCCCTAAGAAAAAATCGCCAGGGCCTAATGGATTCACAAGTGAATTCTATCAGACATTCAAAGAGCAACTAATCCCAATACTATACAAATTATTTGATATGATAAGCAAAGAAGGAGTCCTACCAAATTCCTTTTATGACACAAATATGGTACTGATTCCAAAGCCAGGGAGACCAAAAACAGAGAAAGAAAACTACAGACCAATCTCCCTAATGAACATAGATGCAAAAATCTTAAATAGAATACTAGCAAAGAGACTACAGCAAGTAATTAAGAAAATCATTCACCACGATCAGGTGGGATTTATTCCAGGAATGCAAGGTTGGTTCAACATTAGGAAAACCATCCACATAATTGACCATATCAAACAGTCTAAGAAACAAAAATCACATGATTATCTCAATAGATGCTGAAAAAGCCTTTGACAAAATACAGCATCCATTCCTATTGAAAACACTGAAAAGTATAGGAATAGAAGGACCTTTCCTAAAAATAATAAACAGTATATACCTAAAACCATCAACAAACATCATATGCAATGGGGATAAATTAGAAGCCTTCCCAATAAGTTCAGGAGTAAAACAAGGATGCCCATTGTCACCTCTATTATTTAACATTGTACTAGAAACACTAGCAGTTGCAATTAGAGAAGAAAAAGAAATTGAAGGTATCAAAGTGGGCAAGGAGGAGACTAAGCTATCACTCTTTGCAGATGATATGATGGTCTACTTAAAAAATCCCAGAGAATCAACTAAGAAGCTTGTAGAAATAATCAACAACTTTAGCAAAGTAGCAGGATACAAAATAAATGCACATAAATCATCAGCATTTCTATACATTTCCAACACACTAGAGCAGCAAGAAGTAGAAAGAGAAACACCATTCAAAATCACCCTAGACAATATAAAATACTTAGGAATCTACCTACCAAAACAAACACAGCAATTATATGAAAAGAACTACAAAACACTTTCCAAACAAATAAAACTGGATCTAAACAATTGGAAAGCCATTGATTGCTCATGGGTAGGACAAGCTAACATAATAAAAATGACAATTCTACCCAAATTAATTTACCTATTTAGCGCCATACCTATCAAGCTACCAAAAAACTTCTTTACTGAATTAGAAAAAACTATAACAAATTTCATTTGGAATAACAAAAGATCAAGAATATAAAGGGAAATAATGAAAAAAAATGTGAAGGAAGGGGGCCTAGCAGTACCAGATATTAAACTATACTGTAAAGCAGCAGTCATCAAAACAATATGGTACTGGCTAAGAGATAGAGAGGAGGATCAATGGAATAGACTGGGGATAAATGACATCAGCAAGACAGTGTATGATAAACCCAAAGAGCCCAACTTTTGGGACATGAATCCACTATTTGACAAAAACTGCTGGGAAATTTGGAAAACAATATGGGAGAGATTAGGTCTAGATCAACATCTCACACCCTACACCAAGATAAATTCAGAATGGGTGAACAACTTGAATATAAAGAGGGAAACTATAAACATGTTAAGTGAACACAGAATAGTATACTTGTCAGATCTCTGGGAAAGGAAAGATTTTAAAACCAAGCAAGAGTGAGAGAAAATTACAAAATGTAAATTAAATGGTTTTGATTATATCAAACTAAAAAGCTTTTGTACAAACAAAAACAATGTAGTCAAGATCAGAAGGGAAACAACAAATTGGGAAAAAATCTTTATAACAAAAAACTCTGACAGGGGTCTAATTACTCAAATATACAAGGAGTTAAATCAATTATATAAAAAATCAAGCCATTCCCCAATTGATAAATGGGCAAGAGATATGAATAGGCAATTTTCAAGTAAAGAAATCAAAAGTATCAATAAGCACATGAGAAAGTGTTCTAAATCTCTAATAATTAGAGAAATGCAAATCAAAACAACTCTGAGGTATCATCTCACACCCAGCAGATTGGCTAAAATGAAAGAAGGGGAGAGTAATGAATGTTGGAGGGGATGTGGCAAAATTGGGACATTAATGCATTGCTGGTGGAGCTGCGAACTGATCCAGCCATTCTGGCTGGCAATTTGGAACTATACTCAAAGGGCTATAAAAGAATGCCTGCCCTTTGATCCAGCCATACCATTGCTCGGTTTGTACCCCAAAAAGGTCATAGATAAACAGACTTGTACGAAAATATTCATAGCTGCGCTTTTTGTGGTGGCAACAAATTGGAAAAGGAGGGTATGTCCTTCAATTGGGGAATGGCTGAACAAACTGTGGTATATGCGGGTGATGGAATACTATTGTGCTAAAAGGAATAATAAACTGGAGAAGTTCCAGGCGAACTGGAGAGACCTCCGGGAACTGATGCAGAGAGAAAGGAGCAGAGCCAGAAGAACTCTATACACAGAGACTGATATACTGTGGTAAAACTGAATGTAATGGACCTCTGCACCAGCAGCAATACAATGACCCAGGACAATTCTGAGGGATTTATGATAAAGAAAGCTACCCACATTCAGAGGAAGGTCTGCAGGAGAGGAAACATATAAGAAAAACAACTGCTTGAACGCATGGGTCGGGGTGGACATGATTGAGGGTGTGGACTCGAAACTACCACACCAATGCAACTACCAACAATTTGGAAATTGGTCTTGATCAAGGACACATGACAAAACTAGTGGAAATGCGCATCGGCCATGGGTGGGGGGGGTGTGGGCGGGGGGTGTTGAAGGGGAAAGGTGGAGCATGAATCATGTAACCATGTTAAAAATGAATATTAATAAATGTTAAAAAAATGTATGAAAATACTGAAAAAAAATGGATACATGACCTAGGTATAAAGAGATATATTAAAAGCAAATTTAGAATAGCAAAAAATATTACCTATCAGATATATGGATAGGAGAAGAATTTACAAATAAACAATAGAAAGCATTGTGCAATATAAAATGGATAATTTTTAATACATTAAGTTGAGAAGTTTTTGTACAAATAAATCGAATGTAGCCATGATTAGAAGGAAAGCAATAAATTAGAGTGAAGTTTTTATAGAGATTTTCTTGGATAGAGGTTACATATGTAAAATATATAAAGAACTTTCTCAAATATATAAGAATATGAGCTGCCTAGTGAAGTGAGCAAAACCAGGAAAATGTTGTACGGAGTAACAATAATATGTCATGACCAATTGTTAATGACTTAACTTGATCAACAAAGCAAAGATCCAGGACAGCTCCAGGAACTAAGGACATAAAAGGATATCCACCACCATGGAAGGAGCAGAAAAGCAGATTGAAACATACATTCTACATTTTATTTTCTTCATAAATTTTTTATTGCGTAAGCAATGTTTGCCTTGCGTCACATGACAAATAGGGAAATATATATTATATGGTAATATATGTACAACTTATATCATATTACCTGACTTCCTGGGGATGTGGGAGGGATGTGAAGGAGGGAGAGAACAAGAATTGCAAAATATCAGAAAACAAATATTTAAAATTGTCATGTAATTAATTGACATGTAGTATAGAAAAAAATTAAAAAGAAATATGCTAATCAATCTGAAAAAAAAAAGACTTTGGGAGTGTAGGTGGGGATATAAGTTATTTGAGTTTATAAGTGTGTATGTGTAACTAGAACCTCTCACGTGAGGGTTTGCTGAGCCCTTCTCAGGGGTCCTTATCTACCCTTTCTGTTTGCCTCTTACCAAACTCTCACCTATGGCTCCAAGAAGCTATAGCATATACAGTAGACATGTCCCATTAGACCTATCTCATCTGGCTAAACCAAGTTGAGGGTACCTGACAGACCCCAAGGCAATGATGTCTACCCCAAGCATGTCTGAGAACAATTCGTTCCACTGGCCATGAAGGTGGTAGAAACAGGTATTATAGATTGCCCAGTTGTTGGTCAAAACTAGAAGACACCAAGGTCATCCACTGCACCCCAGGCCATCACCAGCTGCCTTGACTTTTGTCTTCCCACTGGACTTTGATGACTCTGCAAGAGAGATTAAAGCTACTGACTTAGTGTACCTCTGCCTCTCTTAAATCCAACTCAAACACAAGTCATTACCCTGTGATGCCATTGGTCATCTTCAAAACAAATAATGGACAAATAAAACAAAAAATGTGCGTCTTTGTATGTATGTGTATGTGTGTAAGTGATTGTGTTAAAACCAATTTGAAAAAGGTCAAGTTTTAAAAATACTCATACTGAAAAATCATAGTGCCAATTTAAGATGTGTTTAATTAGCTCTCTAGTCCAAGTATCAAAACCTAGAGTGAAATAATGTGAAATTTATAAATGGTAGAAGAGAAGCCAAGATCAATGGGAAGGCCAACAATAAAATTCCTATATGGGGAAGGGAAATGGATGGATAAGACAGTTGCCATTAAGACCTATAAACATTTGAAGTCATATTTAATCATTTTAGACTACAAGTAATAATAATTCACCTGAAGGCAAAGATGATTCATTTTTTGTTTCTAAATCCCCAATACTTGGCACCTAGCAGATACTAAATACTTGCTGATTATTCATTGATCAAATAACATTTTCAATTTTGCACAGCACCTTACACATGATATGTCTTTTAAAACAATTCCGATGGGCAGCTGGGTAGCTCAGTGGATTGAGAATCAGGCCTAGAGATGGGAGGTCCTAGGTTCAAATCTGGCCTCAGACACTTCCCAGCTGTGTGACCCTGGGCAAGTCACTTGACCCCCATTGTCCACCCTTACCACTCATCCACCTATGAGCCAATACACAGAAGTTAAGGGTTTAAAAAAAAACAAAAACTCTGAGTTTGCCATAATAATTAAATAATATTTATTATTAATTTATTAATTCCCATATTATCAATAGGAAAGCTGAGACCCCAAAAGATTAAGTACTTTGTAATTACCTGAGGCAAGTCTTTCTTACTCCAGTTCTAGGACACTACCTATGTCATGGGTACTCAAAGTCTGTTCCAATGACCCTGGGGCTCCCCCTCCCAAGGGGCCCCTGGAGTCAAAAGGTATTTTCATAATAATACTAACATATTAATTGCCTGTAAAAACTCCTTTCTTTTCTAACTACATTATCTGTGTGAGGCTGGATTTCCTTCCAAATTCTAATCAAAACAGCATATCACAACAGATTGAATGCAGAAGCAAATATGAGAATCCAACTGTCTTCTATTAAACCAGAAATTAAAGAGATTGGCAAAATTATATAAACAATGCTCCTCTTCTCACTAATATTTTTTGTTTGGAAATTGTAAGAATGAGTTACATAAAAGTTCTATTTAATGTTAGTATGATGTTAGTAGTTTATTTTTATTTAAAATGATAAGATAAATATTTTTCAATTTATCAGTTTAATTTTTAATATGGTAAACATTGATTGGTATAATCCAGTAATTTTTAGTATGGCAAACATTGATAAGTATAATCTTCAGCAATTTTAAAGAGTATAAAAGGGTCCTGAGACCAAAATGTTTGAGAACTGCTGTTATATATATCACCCTTCTTCCCTACCAAATCAACAAACTACTCCAATATGAATTTAAACTGTATGTGATTAAATAGACTATTTCTATACTCTTTTTGACAACTCTGTTCATTGCTGGAGATTAGGATTTGTGTATGTGGAATCACAGAATGTTAGTTACCTTAGGAATTTCCCAATTCAAACCCTTCATTTTACAAATGAAGAAACTGAGGTTTAGAGAGGAGAATGGACTTATCAAACATACATTGAGTTAGCAGTAGAGTTAGGCATGAAATACATGCTTCCTTATTCCTTATCCACTGCCTTTGCAACTACGTTGAAAGTCGTCTTTCAGAGAAAGAACTGCTGGAATCCAGAGAAAGAACTGTGAGAGCAGAAACACAGAAGAAAAACAATTGCTTGATCACATAGTTTGATAGGGATATGATTGAAGATATAGACTCTAAATGATAACCCTAGTACAAATATCAATCATGGAAATAGGTCTTGATCAATGACACATGTAAAACCCAGTAGAATTGCCCATTGACTATGGGAGGGGGGGTATGAGGAGGGGAGGAAAAGAACATGAATTGTGAAACCATGGAAAAATATTTTTAATTAATCAATTAAACAAAATCTTAAAAAAAAAAGAATTGTAGGAGTCATCTTTCACATCAGTGTATTTATGGTTGAATTTTGGTGTTTTGCTTATATATGAGCGTAATCTTACAACAATGACCAATATGGAAGTGTGCTTTACATGACAATAAAAAAGGAAAGTAGTCACACCTTAATCGTAACCTTTATACCGAAAATTACACTAAATTCCATTTGCCCTATTTTCAGCACCCACAAAAAAGGATGTATGGAGGACTTCTGGGTTAAGATGGTGGCTGAGTAGAAGCTGGACCACTTCCTCACCTTACCAACAGATATAGTATACATCCAAAGGACAAGAAAACAAAATCCAGATGAAAGAAGGGACTGCACAATAGGGCAAAGTATTCAAGGTACATGGGATTTAGGCACTTCCACACTATAAGGGGGGGAAATAGCTCCCATCAAAACAAAAGTGGATCAACCCTCCCCCACCCCACCCACATTACCAGAGGCAGAGGCTGCGTACAAGAGTTAGATCGAATGGGGGCACAAAATCTAGCCCCTAGGCAGCTAGCTGGCACTACTAAGAGCTTGCCCCTGAGAGCAGCAAGACCTGAGATCCCAGTTGGCTGGAAAACTAAGACCTTCAACACAAGAGTGGAGCTGAGAGAGGCAGCAGCAGTGCCCAGTGCGCTCAGACTCAGTGGAAAATCTCGGGTGAAGGAGCAAACTGAAGACCAGAAATGACCAGCTGGAAGCCTTGAAGAACCAGTTAGACCAGACTGAAAAGGAAAACCAGTCTCTAAAGGCTTGAATTGGGCAATTAGAAGCCAATGATCTTGATCTCTCAAGACAGCAAGAACAAATAAAGCAAAGTCAAAAGACTGATCAAACAGAAGGAAACATGAAATACCTCACTGAGAAATTGACAGATCAAGAAAACAGGTCAAGAAGAGACAATTTGAGAATCATTGGTCTTCCTGAAAAACCAGAAATTAACAGAAATTTGGATTCCTTACTAAAAGAAATTATTCAGCAAAAGTGCCCTGAAGTTCTACAACAAGAGGGCAATATAGACATTGAAAGGATCCATAGAACACCCTCCACACTAGACCTTGAAAAGACAAGCCCCAGAAATATAATAACCAAATTTAAGAACTTCCAAGTAAAATATAAAATATTACAAGAAGCCAGAAAGAGACAATTCAGATATCAAGGAGTGCCAATCATGATCACACAGGACATGGCAGCCTTCACAATAAAAGACTGCAAGGCTTGGAATATGATATTCAGAAAGGCAAGATAATTGGGTCTACAATCAAGGATCACCTACCCATCAAAACTGACTATATACTTCCAGGGGAAAGTATGGCATTCAACAAGATAGAAGATTTTGAAGTATTTGCAGAGAAAAGACCAGGACTAAATGGAAAGTTTGATATCCAACCACAAAAACTAAGAGAAAAATGAAAAGATAAATAAGAAACAGAGGGGAAAGAAAGAAAATTCTTATTCTTACATTTACCTCTTTAAGGGCCTTAATAAGATCAAATTATTTGTATTCCTATATGTGGAGAAATGTTATGTGTAATTTTCAAAAATTATATTCATTATTATAGTAATTAGAAGAATTATTCATAGGGAGAGGTTGGAGCACTAAATCAACAATTTGAAAATAGGTCTTGATCAATAACACATGTTAAAACCAGTGGAAATGTACATTGACCATGGGTGGGGGGAGTGCGGGGCATGAAGGGGAAAGTAGGACCATGAATCATGTAACCATGTTAAAAATGAATATTAATAAATGTTTTTAAAAAAAGAAAAATAGGATATTCTATTACACACAAAGAGGGCATGGGAAGGGGAAGGGACAAATACTATTATGAGAAGGAGAGGAAGAGAGCATTAAGAGGTAATATTTAAACTTACTCTCAGTGTAATTAACCCTGAGAGAGAAGAGTAGCTATATTATCCACTGGGATATAAAACTCTATCTAACACTACTGAGAAAGTCAGAAGGGATAAACCAAGGGGAGTAGGGGAGTGGGAGGTCAAAAAAGGGAGGGGAGAAGAAGAGGGAGGGAATTCATTAGGCCTTTAAAAATAAAAATAGGGGAATAATAAGGGAGGGGGTAGAAAGGGAAGGTAATCAAGGGAGGAGTTGAGGGTTGCCAGCTTAAAGCAAACCACTGGTTTAAAAGGAAATAGTGTAAGAAGAAGGCGTATAACTAGGGGAGGATACAAAAATGTCAGCAAATGCACAACTGATAATTATAACTCTGAATGTGAATGGGATGAATTCTCTTATAAAACGGAAGCAAATAGCAGAGTGGATCAGAAACCAAAATCCTACATATGTTGTCTACAAGAAACACATATGAGGCGGGTGGACATACACAAGTTTAAGGTCAGAGCTTGAGAAAAATCTTTTGGGCATCAAATGAGAAAAAGAAGGCAGGAGTGGCTATTATGATTTCTAACAAAGCCAAAGTAAAAATAGACATGATTAAAAAAGACAAGGAAGGTCATTACATCCTGATTAAAGGCAGCATAGACAATGAGGAAATAACACTGCTCAATATGTATGCACCAAGTGGCACAGCATCCAAATTCATAAAGGAGAAACTGGCAGAGCTCAAGAAGGAAATAGATAGTAAAACCATAATAGTGGGAGATCTAAATATTCCTCTTTCAGATCTAGATAAATCAAACCAAAAAATAAATAAGAGGTAAGAGAGGTAAATGAAGTCCTAGAAAATTTAGATTTAATTGATATGTGGAGAAAAATAAATAGGGGCAAGAAGGAATACACCTTCTTTTCAGCTGCACATGGTACATTCACAAAGATTGACCATGTAACAGGGCATAGAAACATTGCAAACAAATGCAAAAGAGCAGAAATAGTAAATGTAACCTTCTCAGATCATAATGCAATAAAAATAATAATTAGTAAGGACACCTGGACAGGAAAATCAAAAACTAATTGGAAATTAAATAATATGATTCTCCAAAACCAGTTAGTCAAAGAAGAAATCATAGAAACAATCAACAATTTCAGTGAAGGGAATGACAATGATAAGACATCCTACCAAACTCTGTGGGATGCGGCCAAGGCAGTACTCAGGGGGAAATTTATATCCTTGAGTGCATATATTAACAAATTAGGGAGGGCAGAAAGTAATGAATTGGGTATGTAACTTAAAAAACTAGAAAGCGAGCAAATTAAAAATCCCCAGATGAAAACTAAATTAGAAATACTAAAAATCAAGGGAGAAATTAATAAAATTGAAAGTAAAAGAACTATTGAATTAATAAATAAGACTAGAAGCTGGTATTTTGAAAAAACAGATAAAATAAGCAAAGTACTTGTCAAGCTAATAAAAAAAGGAAAGAAGAAAACCAAATTGACAGTTTCAAAGATGAAAAGGGACACCTCACCTCTAATGAAGGAGAAATTAAGGCAATCATTAACAAGTATTTTGCCCAATTATATGGCAATAAATATAAGAATCTAGGAGATATAGATGAATATTTACAAAAATATAAATTGCCTAGATTAACAGCAGAAGAAATAGGATACTTAAATAATCCCATATCAGAAAAAGAAATTGAACAAGCCATCAAAGAACTCCCTAAGGAAAAATCGCCAGGGCCTAATGGATTCACAAGTGAATTCTATCAGACATTCAAAGAGCAACTAATCCCAATACTATACAAATTATTTGATATGATAAGCAAAGAAGGAGTCCTACCAAATTCCTTTTATGACACAAATATGGTACTGATGCCAAAGCCAGGTAGATCAAAAACAGAGAAAGAAAACTACAGCCCAATCTCCCTAATGAACATAGATGCAAAAAGCTTAAATAGAATACTAGCAAAGAGACTCCAGCAAGTAATCAAGAAGATCATCCACCATAATCAGGTGGGATTTATACCAGGAATGCAAGGATGGTTCAACATTAGGAAACCCATCCACATAATTGACCATATCAACAATCTAACAAACAAAAATCACATGATTATCTCAATAGATGCTGAAAAAGCGTTTGACAAAATACAGCACCCATTCCTATTGAAAACACTGAAAAGTATAGGAATAGAAAGACCTTTCCTAAAAATAATAAACAGTATATACCTAAAACCATCAACAAGCATCATATGCAATGGGGATAAATTAGAAGCCTTCCCAATAAGATCAGGAGTGAAACAAGGATGCCCATTATCACTTCTATTATTCAACATAGTACTAGAAACACTAACAGTAGCAATTAGAGAAGAAAAAGAAATTGAAGGTATCAAAATAGGCAATGAGGAGGCTAAGCTATCACTCTTTGCAGATGATATGATGGTCTACTTAAAAAATCCTAAAGAATCAACTAAGAAGCTTGTAGAAAGAATCAACAACTTTAGCAGAGTTGCAGCATACAAAATAAATGCACATAAATCATCAGAATTTCTATATATTTCCAACACATCACAGCAGCAAGAGGTAGAAAGAAAAACACCATTTAAAATCACCCTAGACAATATAAAATACTTAGGAATATATCTACCAAAAAAAAACACAGGAATTATACAAAAACAACCACAAAACACTTTCCAAACAAATAAAACTAGGTCTAAACAATTGGAAAACCATTGGTTGCTTATGGGTAGGACAAGCTAACATAATAGAAATGACCATTCTACCCAAATCAATTTACCTATTAACGCCATACCTATCAAACTACCAAAAAACTTCTTTACTGAATTAGGAAAAACTATAACAAATTTCATTTGGAATAACAAAGGATCAAGAATATCAAGGTAAATAATGAAAAAAAAATGTGAAGTCAGGGGGCCTAGCTGTACCAGATATTAAACTATACTATAAAGCAACAGTCATCAAAACAATATGGTACTGTCTAAGAGACATAAGGGAGGATCAGTGGAATAGACTTGGGGTTAATGACATCAGCAAGACAGTGTATGATAAACCCAAAGAGCCCAACTTTTGGGACATGAATCCACTATTTGACAAAAACTGCTGGGAAATTTGGAAAACATTTAGATCAACACTTCACACCCTATACCAAAATAAATTCAGAATGGTTGAATGACTTTAATATAAAGAGGGAAACTATAAATAAGTTAAGTGAACACAGAATAGTATACTTGTCAGATCTCTGGGAAAGGAAATATTTTAAAAGCAAGCAAGAGAGAAAATTACAAAATGTAAATTAAATGGTTTTGGTTATATTAAGCTAAAAAGCTTTTGTACAAACAAAAACAATGTAGTCAAAATCAGAAGGGAAACAACAAATTGAGAAAAAATCTTTATAACAAAAAACTCTGACAGGGGTCTAATTATTCAAATATACAAGGAGTTAAATCAATTGTATAAAAAATCACGCCATTCCCCAATTGATAATTGGGCAAGAGACATGAATAGGCAATTTTCAGGTAGAGAAATCAAAAGTATCAATAAGCACATGAGAAAGTGTTCTAAATCTCTAATAATTAGAGAAATGCAAATCAAAACAACTCTGAGGTATCACCTCACACCCAGCAGATTGGCTAAAATGAAAGAAAGGAAGAGTAATGAATGTTGGAGGGGATGTGGCAAAATTGGGACATTAATGCGTTGCTGGTGGAGCTGTGAACTGATCCAACCATTTTGTCTGGCAATTTGGAACTATGCTCAAAGAGCTATAAAAAAATGCCTGCCCTTTGATCCAGCCATACCATTGTTGGGTTTGTACCCCCAAAGAGATCATAAATAAACAGACTTGTACGAAAAAATTTATAGCTGTGCTTTTTGTGGTGGCAAAGAACTGGAAAAGGAGGGCATGTCCTTCAATTGGAGAATGGCTGAACAAATTGTGGTATATGCTGGTGATGGAATACTATTGTGCTCAAAGGAATAATAAACTAGAGGAATTCCAGGAGAACTGGAAAGACCTCCAGGAACTGATGCAGAGAGAAAGGAGCATAGCCAGAAGAACATTGTACACAGAGACTGATATATTATGGTAAAATCGAATGCAATGGACTTCTGTACCAGAAGTAATGTAATGACCCAGGACAATTCTGAGGGATTTATGGAAAAGAATGCTAGCCACATTCAGAGGAAGAACTGCAGGAGAGGAAACATAGAAGAAAAACAACTGCTTGAACGCATTGGTTGAGGTGGACAAGATTGGGGATGTAGAATCGAAACTACCACACCAATGCAACTATCAACAATTTGGAAATAGGTCTTGATCAATGACACATGTTAAAACCAGTGGAAATGTGCATCGGCCATGGGTGTGGGGAGTGCAGGGGTCGAAGGAGAAAGTAGGAGCATGAATCATGTAACCATGTTAAAAATGAATATTAATAAATGTTTCAAAATAAAAGGACTCCAACAAGTGATCATGAGGGTTATTCATTATGATCAGGTGGGATTTATACCATGAATGTAAGGATGGTTCAACATTAGGAAAACCATTCACATAATTGACCATATTAACAAGCAAACCAACAAAAACCACATGATTATCTCAATAGAGGCTGAAAAAGCCTTTGACAAAATACAACATCCATTCCTATTGAAAACATTAGAAAGTAGAGGAATAGAAGGTCCTTTCCGAAAAATAATAAACAGTATATATCTAAAACCAATGGGGATAAATTAGAAGCCTTTCCAATAAAATCAGGTGTGATACCCTGTATTATTTAACATTATTCTAGAAACACTAGCAGTAGCAATTAGAGAAGAAAAAGAAGTTGAAGGAGACTAAGCTATCACTCTTTGCAGATGATATGATGGTCTACTTAAATAATCCTAGAGAAACAACTAAAAAGCTAGTTGAAATAATCAACAACTTTAGCAAAGTTTCAGGATACAAAATAAATGCACATAAATCATCAGCATTTCTTTATATCTCTAACACATCATAGCACCAAGAGGTAGAAAGAGAAACACCATTTAAAAATCACCCTAGACAATATAAAATACTTAGGGATCTATCTATCAAAACAAACACAGAAATTATATGAACACAACTACAAAACACTTTCCAAACTATTAAAATTAGATCTAAACAACTGGAAAAACATTGATTGCTCATGGGTAGGATGAGCTAACATAATAAAAAATGACCATTCTACCCAAATCAATTTACCTATTTAGCACCATACCTATCAAACTACCAAACAACTTTTTTACTGAATTAGAAAAAATCTATAACAAAGTTCAATTGGAAGAACAAAAGATCAAGAATATCAAGGGAAATAATGAAAAAAAAACGTGAAGGAAAGGGGCCTAGCAGTACCAGATATTAAACTATACTATAAAGCAACAGTCATCAAAACAATATGGTACTGGCTAAGAGACAGAAGGGAGGATCAGTGGAATAGACTTCGGGTAAGTGACATCAGCAAGACTGTCTGTGATAAACCCAAAGAGCCCAACTTTTGGGGCAAAAATCGACTATTTGACAAAAACTGTTTGGAAAATTGGAAAACAATATGAGAGAGATTAGGTTTAGATCAACATCTCACACTCTACACTAAGATAAATTCAGAATGGGTGAATGACTTGAATAAAAAGAAGGAAACTATAAGAAAATTAGGTGAACATAGAATAGTATACCTTTCAGATTTAAGGGAAAAGGAAAATTTTAAAACCAAGCAAGAGTTAGAAATAATTACAAAATGTAAAATAAATAATTTTGATTATATTAAATTAAAAAGGTTTTGTACAAACAAAAACAATGCAACCAAAATCAGAAGGGAAACAACAAACTGGGAAAAAATCTTTATAACAAAAAAATTTGGACAGAGGTCTAATTACTCAAATATATAAGGAGTTAAATCAATTGTATAAAAAATCAAGCCATTCCCCAATTGATAAATGGGCAAGGGACATGAATAGGCAATTTTCATATAAAGAAATCAAAACTATCAATAAGCACATGAGAAAGTGTTCTAAATCTCTAGTAATTAGAGAACTGCAAATCAAAACAACTCTGAGGTATCACATCACACCTAGCAGATTGGCTAAAATGATAGAAGGAGAGAGTAATAAATGTGGGAAGGAATGTGGCAAAATTGGGACATTAATGCATTGCTGGTGGATTTGTGAACCGATCCAACCATTCTGGATGGCAATTTGGAACTATGCCTGACTGCCCTTCAATCCAGTCATAGCATTTCTGGTTTTCTGCCCCAAAGAGATCATAGATAAACAGACTTGTACAAAAATATTTATAGCTGTGCTTTTTGTGGTGGCAAAAAACTGGAAAATGAAGGGGTGCCCTTCAATTGGGGAATGGCTGAACAAATTATGGTATATGCTGGTGATGGAACACTACTGTGCTCAAAGGAATAATAAACTGGAGGAATTCCATGTGAACTGGAAAGACCTCTAGGAATTGATGCAGAGTGAAAGGAGCAAGACCAGGAGAATATTGTACACAGAGACTGATACACTGTGGTAAAATAGAATGTAATGGACTTCTGTACTAGCAGCAATGCAAAGACCCAGGACAATTCTGAGGGATTTATGGAAAAGAACACTACCCATATTCAGAGGAAGAACTGCAGGAGTGGAAACACAGAAGAAACACGACCGCTTGAACACATGGATTGATGTGGACATGGTTGGGGATGTGACACTAAATGATCACTCAAATGCAACTATCATTGATATGTAAATAAGTCTTGATTTGATCATACATGTTAAAACTGGTGGAAATGTGCATTGGATATGGGGGTGGGAGTGAAGGGGGTGAAGGGGAAAGTAAAAACAAGAATCATGTAACCATGGAAAATTTTTCTAAAAAAATAAAATATGAATCTCAAAAAAATTAAATTAAAAAAATTAAATTAAAAAATTAAAAAAGGAAGCATGGACTGTTATGTCATCCTTTTGTCTCTGATAACTAGAACCTGAAGAGAGGGCATTTAGGTTGCCCTTCAATGGAAAGAGTGCCAGACCTGGAGTCAGCAAGACTCCTCTTCCTGAGTTCAAATCTGTCCTCAGACACTTACTAGCTGAGTGATCCTGGGCATGTCACTTAATCTTTTTTTCCTCCATTTCTTCATCTGTAAAATGAACTGCAGAAGGAAACAGCAAATTACTTTAGTATCTTTGCAAGAAAACCCCAAATGGTGGGGTCAGCAAGAGTCAGACACAACTGAAATGATTGAACAACAAAACCAGAAGAGGACTCGTATGCCATGTTAGTCCTATTTTAGGACAGGGAAAAGGTGATGAATTTGCGTTGCCACTAAAACATTTGTGTCTTGTTCATGCAACAAAGCCCAGTGACTAAGATTTAGTCATTCTGTTACTTCTGCGAAGCAGAGAAAAGGAACAGAGAAAGGAGAAGAGATGAGATTCTGAAGCAGGGTGGGTAGGAGTAGGAGTGAGGGAAAAGGAGGAAACATAAACGACAAAAAAAAATCAGGCCAGATGAATACAGTTCTTCTTAAAAGGAAACTTTCTTCTTGTCTTTTGCCTTGAGACCAGGATAGAGAGCAGTATCTCAGAAGATTCTGAGAACAGTGTGGGTAGGACAGGGTCAATAGCCTGGTTCATTTCTTCCAAAAACACTCAGTGTTTCATGTAGACTTGTGTTTTCAAATAGTCTTAATGCTTTGGGTCATCATTTCTTATACATAGCCTCAATATTTCAATTTAAATATCTGATCAAGCATTTCTCTACCTTCAATTATCCCTGCTAGTTATAACTCAGAAAGAAACTAAAGACCTTTAAGCAGTCATAAAAAATTAGATCTTGCTTAGAGACTACACATTTCTAAGAAATTTGGCTATCAACTGACACCTAAAAGTTAAAGAGACAGAAAACTTTATTAAGCAGACTCAAAAGTTCAAAAAGCATAGCAGGAGCCACTATTTAGTTTGGGTCAGTCAACCTTGAATAGTTCAATTAGAGCATTGCTATGTCACATCATTGTACATTTAAAGATAATTATAATAATGGCATTAAATTGTTAAGGAAAAGTTAAAATACATTGCATACACTAAATTATTAAATCAGTGTACTTTGAAAGATTTTCAACAAAAACACCTTTAAATCTTTTTAAAATATTGGCACTTAAATATTTCTCAGAAACTTATCCATCAAATAGCTTGTTTCTTATCAACACTGGATGAATGAGGCATTGCTATATACATACCTTTGTGTTAAATCTATGGAGTTTTCTGCTCCCTCCAAACAAATAAGAGGAATTGTTTTTTTCTGTTTATTGAATCAGCACAAGACTATCTTTTATGATGTGTTTGAAGAGTCACAGATGGAACCCAGTAGAGATATCTTGGATATAACTACTGATTGTTTTCTTTATCTAGCTGGTATCTTTCCTTATGGAATCCTTGAACCTTTCAATACCGAACTCTACAGATGGGAAATATAGTTATCAGTAATCACGAGAATATGAGAATTACCATTTATGGACCAGCAAATTTCTCAATTTTCAAAAGGAAAATTAATTACTTTGTCAACAATCTCAGCAATATTCTAGTGCAAATGATTGAACACTTGGAAGCAGTGATTACTAAGAGCAATCAAAGGGTACACTAAAATAAAACAAAATAAAAATCACTGCATTTTCTCTTCTTCAAAGACTTGCTACTAAACTGGAAGGTTAGTAAAAGACAACAGACATGGTGCACTTGGACTTCAACGAGAAATGTAATGATGTGTCTCATGAAAACCTACTAAAAAACAAGACCAAAAAAAAAATGAGCTAGATGATTTTCTTTTTACTAGATCTGTGGCTTGAAAGCTATTGGTGAGAAGACTGTGGATGAGGATTAGTTTGTTTTCAGTAATTAAAAGTCTAAAGAGAATGGGTGGAGGCAGCTAGGTGATTCAGTAGATTGAAAGCCAGACCTAGAAAATAGCCCCCATTTTTCAGCCCTTACTGCTCTTCTGCCTTTGAATTGATGTGAGATATTAATTCTAAGATGGATAATTCTAAGGGTGTAAAAAAATAAATAAAAGAGTTGGCTGAGTCACAGAAAGGTTAAGGGACTTGCTCAGGGCCATATAAGCAATATGCATTAGAATCACAGTTTGAACTCAAGTCTTCCTGACTTGTTACATTCTCCACTGGGCCATTCAGCTGACAACAATAATAACTCACATTTCTATTGCCATTTGCAAAGTACTTTTCTCACAATAACCCTGCAAGTGAAAGAAGCCACATAGTACTCTTCCCACTTAACCCATTCTCTGCATTTTACAATTGGGAAAAGTGAGGTTTAGAGAGAATAAGTGATTTACCAACATTCATCTAGCTGGCCAGTGGAAGACTGTGTTATTGGAAATTTTGTGCCTTTGAACTACATTTCCCAGGAGCCCACTGGCTTCCTGTAATTATGCACTGATATAGAAAAGGGGATAAACTGGGGGGGTGGGTCTTCCGTGGCTAGCTCTCTTTCCTTCCTGTGTCAGGATATGGTAGAGAGGGCTGTGTGAACAGATAGATTAGCCATGGTCACATGGTTTTATTTTGTTACCTTTTTATTTTGTTACTTCTAGTGATTATTAATAAATCTTATAAAATATAATATTTGAAATTATTGAATATTAATTTTAATTTTTACAAGACCAAGACCAAAATGGAGGCCTCCTGGTTCTTTATTTAAGGATTCTTCCACCATACTTTGCTGATTAACATGTTGACTTTAAATTGAAGATATTGGCTATTGTTATGCCACAGGTCTCTGTCCTCAATAGAACTAGGTCCCAGTTAATGAAAATAAAGAATCCCCTGAAGTCATATTAGCTGAAACAGTACTGCAATGTCCACTAGGCTAGAACCACTTACCATGTTTTGTATCATTTTAATTTCAAATAGTGCACATTCCAAAATATGTGACCCCTTCAGGGATTCATTATTCATGCTCATTGGGACTTACTGGTACAGCACTTAGCACAGTGCTTGATCTATAATAAATGCCAATGGAGGACTGCCTGACAATATAA
The DNA here is from genome assembly GCF_016433145.1 of Gracilinanus agilis. NCBI lineage: Eukaryota > Metazoa > Chordata > Mammalia > Didelphimorphia > Didelphidae > Gracilinanus > Gracilinanus agilis. The sequence goes on from NC_058135.1 coordinate 53,377,313, forward strand.
TCCTTGGCAACGTGTTTATCAATGGCAAAGGCAGAACTGCTTATCAAATTTTCAAATGACACAAATTGTGAGGAAAAGTGAGGATAGATGAGGAAAGAATAACAGATTGAGCATCAAAGTCAAGATTAGAATCTTCAGACTATCCATCAGTTGGGGAATGGCTGAACAAATTGTGGTATATGACGGAGATGGGATACTATTTTGCTGTAAGAAATGATGAACAGGAAAGACCTACATGAACTGATGCAGAGTGAAATGAGCAGAACCAGAACACTGAAAAAGTAACAACAATATTGTGGAATGCACAACTGTAAGAAATGGGGAGGGTAAGAGCCACAACCAGGGCAAGATCTCAGTAAGCTACCGTGATCAATCAGAGTTTCATTGACTTCCCCAGGGCAACATAGCCATTATATGTTAGTGGGAGGACTCGAATCTAGGCCTTATTTTCTCTGAGGCCACCTTTCTATCCAACATAACATAATTTCCTTTTTAAGGAGTTGTTGGGTTTTTTTTAAATAATTCTCTTTGCTCATCTACTCTTACTCATTTTTTCTCCCCTAGTTTATAAATAAGCTTCCTTTTGTCAGATACATGAGAAAATTCTGAGTTCTCAACTCCAGTCCTCAGCTTTAATTCTGAAAAGTGAACAGAAGCTCTAGAGGAGTCTAATGATAGGAAAGCCTATTTTTAGAGTCCAAGCCTGGGACTTCCCCTTTTGCACTGGCTGAGTCACATTATTTTTCCTGCTGTTGACACGATAACATCTGTTGCTGATTGATGATAGGACTATCTGGCTGATGTATATAAGTGGTTATTCATTTGTTAGCCTTGCTGAATCTCACCTTGGAACCCGACCAATTAGAAGATGTCCGCTGGCCAAAGAAGATAAGACTTGCTTTATTAAGCCCAGATACTATAATGAATGGAGAAATTCAAGACAATTTTCTTCTGTCACAACACAATCCAAGGTGCCTGCCTTGTGCAATCTTGCTGATTTTGAGAGAGATTATATATTTAGTCTGGGTACCTATTTGGTTGACATATGCCTTTAAACCACAGGTTTCTCTTGACTGGTGGACAAATTATGAAAAGAAGAAGTCAGAAGATGGTTTCAACTGTGAAATTATCAAAACAAATGAAGCATTCTGCTTAAATGGCAAAATCAGGAATGCCATAACTTACATTGGAAAATGGAATTATAGTAACACTCATTCAAATGTGGGAAAAGAGGTGGATTGCCTTTGTAGTTTATCACTACCTCATTCAAATGAGACAAAAAAGATTTTCTATAGGCCTTAATCCAAAATGATATGCTTTGTATGATAAAAAAAAAATCTCCTGATTTAGGGCGTGGTGTTGCTATAACTATCAGTTTAAAACTGGGCAAGATCTTTTTTTTTTCTTTTTTTTTTTTCTTTTAAACCCTTAACTTCTGTGTATTTGACTTATAGGTGGAAGAGTGGTAAGGGTAGGCAATGGGGGTCAAGTGACTTGCCCAGAGTCACACAGCTGGGAAGTGTCTGAGGCCGGATTTGAACCTAGGACCTCCCATCTCTAGGCCTGGCTCTCAATCCACTGAGCTACCCAGCTGCCCCCTAAGATCTTTATTTGAAAGAGAAAAAAAAAACCTGCTTCCTGATTCAGAAGAGAAATTACTGACCAAGTAACCATATCTAGTCTCTGCTGGTAGAATTTATAATACATTTATTTGAGGCAGGCTTCTCACATTCCTTCTGAGATCTTTCAAATGACCCTTCTGGTTTTCTAAAATATTGAGCTTTTCTATGCTACATTAGTACTGTGTGATTGCATCATAGAGAATTTTATCTCTAACACACAAGAAAGTGAAAATAATAAAAAATGAACAACATAGGCCAGATGAACATTAAGTAGGTATGGACTTCTTTGCCTCATCCTTATATACTAAGATAAGGGAAAATTTGAGCCAGGTCAGCTCAGGATAGTGGAGAGAAAAATGAATGATTATGGAAACTCATTAGCCTTAAAAGGCAATATTGTCAGGACAGGCAAACAGATTTTCAAATAAACTTCAGATGAATTTGTGAAATAGTCAAAAGTGGCTACTGTGGAAAATTAATATTGAATTGTAATAATTTTATATGAAACCTTTTTTGAAAACCTTGGGTTTTGAAGGTCCATCAGCTGCCAAGATAAAGTAATTTACTCTCAGAACTCAAGGCATTTCATTGGGAAGGCTTTTGTTTGAGGCAGGGTGGGACCTGCTCCATGTTTATTGTAGACAAGAACTTTCTTAGATGGGATGGGTCAGCAAACTCTGATTGCCATGTTGGACTGCAAGGATCCAGACACGTGGCATGAAAGAGAAGGTAAGTTGGTGTCCTTAAGACCCATCTCTTTCTGTGATGAAGTAGTGAGGAAGGAGTTGGGGTCTCTAAGTCTCCCTCCTCAGGAGCTATTTACAAATTAGAGATGTCTTGGAATGTACGATGGAGGAACTGAATGGTAAGTGTACACAGTGGGGTATATATTGGCCTGCAAAAGAGGTTCCCACTGTCTCCTGATGCTCTCGCTCTTTTGCCACACTCTTTCTTGGACCCAACTCTTTTGCCATGCTTGCTCTCATTGGTTTCTGTTCAGATTGTAGAGGGAGTCAATTGGCCATATTAGATAGCCTTGAGTTATCAATTAATTAACTTAAAATTTAAAAAAATATTGCCTCTCGAGAGTTTTAGTGGTTACACTACTAAGTAAAAAATGAGCTATCCCTAACCAAGGTGTGTGTTAAAGAGGATGTCAGTGTCTTCCCACAGTTCCCTGAAGCTTTTTATTAACAATAGGATCCTAGGTTGGTTGGGATCTAAATCTAATGAAGTATGGCCAACCTTATGTTCTTATATATAAGGCAGAATGATGTTGTAGAAAAAGAATCAATGTTAGAGAGTTGAACTTAAAGAATCATGGAGCCTGATTTCAAATCTGGAGCAACATTTAAACTCTGTAGAGGACAAAGAGAGGAAAAAATATGATAGACAAAAATGCAGGTAACAATTATAACTATGAATTTGAAAGAGATCAACACATACATAAAATGGAAGGAGACTATATTCTCCTTAGATTATAAAGCACAAACGATATATTTTTTAACAGATACACAATACAAATTTAATGGTTAAAACAGTTAATATGAGAATGATTGGAGCAGAATTTCTCATGCTTCTGACAAATTCAAAAAACAAGAGTCATAATCATAATCTTATGCATGTTCAAAGCAAAAATAGACATGGTTGAGAGAGATAAGCAGACAAGCTACATTATGCTTAAATGTAACATAGATGATAAAATAATTTCAATACTTTGCATATGCATAAAATATAACAGCACCTAAGTGTTTAAAAGAAAAGTTAAACAAATTACATGGAGAAATCAAGAGCAAAAACTAAGTTGGTTACTCAATATTCTCCTTTCACACCAACACAAATCAAACAAAAAGATAACAGAGAACTTAAGTTTCTGAATTGAAAATTTATATATGTCTCTGGTGATTATTGAAAATTGAAAATAGTAAGCTTATTTCTCATCAGTATATGGCAATTTTTAATAAAATGGCTATGTGCTAAAGCATAAATAAATGTAGAAAAGCAAATTTTTCAAATAACCTTTATTGACCACCATGCAATAAAATAATAATCAATAAGTATTGAAAGGATTCAATTCAGATTTTAAATAAGTGCTGAGTAATATTACCCCATGGAATATGTGGGTCAAAAAATAAAACAGAAAAAAAAATGATCGTTGACTTAGAGCAATAGATAATAAATCAAAGAAAATTACAGCAAAAATTTGGGATACTAGTATTTTTGTGACTCATACAAATCAGTCATTAGAAGAAAATGTATATCTCTAAACTCTTCCATTAGCAAAGTAGAAAAGGAAAAAATCAGTGACTTGCTATGTTATAAATATGAAAAATAATAAAGGCTGCTATAATAATATAAATTAGTATTTTGATTAAAGCCATGCTGATAGATAAAGTCATTAGACCACGCGCTTATAAGAATTCAAAACCGCCGCCCCCGCTATTATTGTCTCCTGTCTCCTCCTGAGTCTGCTGGCCAAGAGACACTCCCTCCTAACCCAGGAGATTATAAACTCTTCCCTGTGTGGAGACCTAGGTGTCCCCACGCCCAAAGAACCGGAACCGGAAACCCGTTGGACCACAGGAAATGTAGTTTGATAATGTCCATAGAAAATACATATATATACTTAAAGATGACATCTCCCAAATTTCACTTTTACAATGTGCAACTTTAAAAAAATTTTAAAAGCAACAACAAAAATCCCAACAAAACACAAAAATATAATTTTGAAAAATCAAAGACAAAAAAATTTTTAAACATACATTCACACACTGAACTTATCAATAAAAACTAGGATCTCACTCTTTTTAAAAAATAAAACAGGTAATCCATTTGGAAATTTGATCCACAAAGAAAAAGAAAACCAAATTTCCATTAGAAAAATGCAATAGAGAATTCATACTAGATGAAAAGGAACTATAGGAAATCATTATTTATCATTTCATCCAACAATGTTTCAACCAAAGTAATAAATTATAGGCAAAAGATGAAAATTTTCAAAAATACCAAATACTTAAATTAAGGGAATAAGAAATAGAGAATTAATCTAATCTAATTAAAAATGAATGGAACATGCTACAAATTAATTCCCAAAGGGAAAAACTGAGAACCAAATGAAATTACAAATGAATCTATCCAATGATCAAAGAATATTACTTCCAATATCATATAAACAATTTGGAAAATATAGAGGATATAATACTACCTACCAAAATTATTCTATGAAATTAAGAAAATCATGATATCTGAACTATAAAGAGATAAAGAATGAAAAGGGTACCATACACCAATAACATTTGTAATGAATGTCAGTCCAAAAATATTGAAAAAGAATAGCAAAGAGGCTATATAGCAACACCTTTTTTTTTTTTTAAGTATCCATGATAACCTGATTGCCTTGGTTTCTTGCCCTTGTTGCTGCTGTCTCCCTCTCACTTTCTATGGCTTTGTTGGTGAAACATGCAACGCCCACACTCAGGGAGCTGCTCAGTTCCCCCTCTTCCCAGCTCCCAAGGACATTTCTTGCATGCCCCACCCTTCTCTCTGGCCACCAAAGCAAGTATGTTCTCCCTCAACTCTCTCCAGGAATTGGGGCGGGGGACTCACCCACAGTTTGAATTTGCCTTCTGGGCACTCCAACTGGGAAAAGGTTCACCAACTCTGTCTATGGTATAAAAAGTCAAGACACAAGGTTTTTTCTAAAATGTGTGCGCTGGCTAATTCATCTAGATCTTCTGAGAAATCCTAGGAATAGTCAACAATACATATATTCATCCTTTTAATCATCTGAACTGAACAAGGCAAATAAGTTAGTACTGTTGAAAGAAAAAAAACAGGATTATGCATTTCTTTCCATTTTGTTTGAAACTATTTTTTCTGATCTGAGAGATTTTTAGTAAAGCAAATTGTTATATTGATTCCCATGTTTTAAAGTAAACACATCTTCGGTAAGCTTAATGACTAATTTGAAGGGCACTACAGTGGCTTTTCAATCTGGAATCTGTCTGGAACGGAATCCGAGCCAAATTTACCAGTGTCACAATCTGTGGAAGGGTAGGTACCAAGTCCTACACGACAAAACAGCCTAGAGATGTAAAAGAGAATAGGAAAAAATACTCTGAGTTGAGAAAGGGGGCCATCCCATATAGAAAGCCAGAGCATGGAGAGAATATTCAAACTGTGTAATTCTTTAGACTTGCATTCAACTGTATGGTCCAATAACTTTCTTATTCACTTCACAGCACAAATTAACCTACCCCTATGTGGGAAACCTATGAAATGGGGCCATTTTCTAATCAGATGAATGGTCCTAGCTTAAGTGAGCTAAACAATTTGATAAAGAAATATGGTTCCAAATGAGTGTTATTGTAGGGTCAATGGAAATGTTTTTAAAAACAAGCTAAAGTCCCTATTCTCCTAGAAGCATAGATAGGCATTCTTACCTCTATGCTCCTTAATGCCTGGGGAGAAAACGAGGATTGAGGATATAGGCAAACAGATAGGTAAACAGGCAAGCAGCCAACAGATAGGACAGAGAGAGAAATAGAGAGAATCAGAAAGAAAGAATCAGAGACAAAGACAGAGTTTCAGACGCATTGTCACAGAGACAGAGGCAAAGAGAAACAGAGACAAAGAAAATCAGAAACTGAACATTTCTGTGACTGAGAAAGAAGACTCAATTTATCAGGGCTGAATTAACCAAAACTATTTTATACAGTGCAACCTAATTTATAGAATCATAGCATTTAGAACTAGAAAGAATCCAAGAACCCTCCAAGCTTCTTATCTGATAAGTCAGGAAAGTGATAGCTAAGGAACTTACCTAACTTGCCTACCCACAGAGTCAGGAATTAAACTCCAGTTCTTTGACTCAAATATAATACTTATTATATATCATTATATATTTAGTATATGTGTATTTCTCATTATACATTGCCTCTCCTCAGTTACCTGAATCTTCTCCCATTCCACAGAGAAATAAGAAAATAATAGCAATTATAAAATTCTGATGTAAAAAATTTTTTCAAATAAAATTCTCCGAATATCTATCTAGTTCCTTCAGTACAGATTCAGATTAATGTACAAAAACATGAACCCGAGGCACTTAGGGGTCCTCAGTTACCAACAAATAATGCGCTTTGTTCTCAATATACTAAAGGAGACATTATAATAATATGTATTACTGAATTTCAGTAACAGTAATTAACTGGAAAATACAATTATCTAGAACATTTTATCCCCTAATTATTCTGATTATTAATTAGGGTTTTGCTCCATATCTGCTCGAGACTAAATATTTACATATATGCATATGTGTCCATTTATCTATATCTATCTGTACCCATGTAGATCTAGATGATATAGATTAGATATAGATATAGATATGTAAATTTTGTCTAAACAGTTCTTGAATACCCTAGAAGTGAGTTCCATTCATAAGAGAGTCAGAATGACAGATCACTTTTCTGACTTGCATTGCCACTACCCAGTTAGAGAACTAGAAATTTCTGAAATTAATGTAGGTCTAGATATTCTTTTGTTCTACATACTAATTAATTCAGACAAAGAACAACAAGTTCAACAGTAAGACATTTAATTGAGACTGAAATGCAAGATAACAGAAAACTTAATACATATTCCACAAATAAAGACAACTTAATCCCTATTTTTTTCCAGATTAGTTCAGAAAATAGCCTCCTCCAAATTCATAACTTCAGTATAAAATGCCTCAGAAAGTTTTCTTTCTATATCTAAAATTAGTATACTCTAGGAAGAGTGCTAACTTATATTACCATGAGGTACTAAGCCATTTTAGGTTATAGTCACCATTTTCCAACTTGGAGACAATTAAAATGTCTCACCTTGCTCCATTCCAAAGAAAATGCGAAGCCCAATAATACCAACCAAAACCTAGTACTGCCACCATGGATTCTTTTTTTTTTTAAGTTTTTATTGATATTTTCTGTTTCTTATATCACTATAGTATACCATGCATTCCCTCTTTCCCCTCCCCAGAGGCGTCCTACATGAAAAATATTATTTTTTGGAGAAGAAACAAAAAGACAGTATACTTGATCAATACATTGAAAAAGTCCAAAAATATGTGCAGTATGTAACACCTGTGGACTTTCCACCTCCTTGTTTTTCTTAAAATAGAAAATATGAAACCAATAAAGGTTCTTAAGCAGGAGTGGGGCATGGAATGATCAAACTTCTTCTTTAGGAAGATTATTTTGGCAGCTATGTGAAAAATGGATAGAAGTGATGGACTTGGACTTGATAAAGAAGCAATGGATATAAAGTTTATTTATTTTTTTATATAAAGTTTGATATTCTGCACCACTCTCTAGGCATCTCCACACCAATTTCCTATGCTGGTAAAACCTACTAGCAATATATGAAATGGGATCATTTTCTATTTTGATGAGTATTCATTCTCTGGTCTCAAGGATCCTGGAAAATATAATCATTCCCACCTTACCCATAACTATTACAAACAAAGAGAGATGAAAACAGTTAAGTCAATTAAAATTTTCATTTTTTCCAATAACAACTTTTCCTTCATCAGAATGGACATTATTTTTACCAAGGACAAACTAAAAAAATTATTACTTTATAGAAAATGGATAAGCACACAGTATTAATTACTAGAAAATGGATAAGCACACAGTATTAATTACTGTGCACACCCTCCTCTATTACCAAGCTCTTCCATGCTTATATTTGATAAGTAAACTTTTTTTTAACTACAGAGTGCTACATAAATATAAACTACTACTAAAATAATGTTGGAGGACCAATAAGTCAATGAGGTAGGCAAGTTCTCTTAAGGAATATACCTGGTATTATAGAAAGGCTAAAACACATAAAATGGAAATGCTCAGATTTAAGTTTAGGATTTTCCACTTCACATTTGTGTGATATTGGGCCAGTCATTTATTTTTCTGAACTTTGGTTTCTCAACCTATGACATGAAAATAATAATAATACTTTCCTCAGAGAGTTATTGTGAGGAAATCACTTCATAAACAAAATGTCAGCTACTAAAGGAATACCAAAGACCCTTTTTCAGTAAGCAAATATGGAAGAGAGAAATGCCTTCCTCCATTCTTTACTGGGGTATAGTGGAAAGAGCCTTGAACTGGGAGTCAGAAAACCTATATTCTAGTTTGTGACTCCTCTATTACTGCCTGCATGATGATGGGCAAGCATCCACTTTTCTGGACCTTATTTTTACCATCAATAAAATGGGGGTGACGAAATAGATGAGCTCTAAGATTCTAGCACTATCTGATTGTATATTCCCTCATTCTCTTATTGTATAGGAATAAATCTACTTGAATTAGAAAATTGTCACCAGTTAAATATCACCAGTGACTTTTCCTATGTTACACCTCAATCATATTTCTTTTCCAAGTTGTACAGTCAGTGTCTTGAGGAGGTATATCACAGTGTATCACAAGCAGAGACACCTGAATGGACACATGCCATATATTGATGTTTGCCATGTGCTCGTTCCACAATTAGGTATATTCTTATGGCCTTCCATTTTTTGATGAAAATGATGAGGATAAGGAAAAATTAAAATTAAAAGGCATCCTGGCTAGGAAACAGGAGGCATTGACTGTCTATAAATAGGGGGGAAAATTGCCAGGTGTCTACAAATTTGTAAGTATCACAACAAATATCAATTTGTCATGAATACATTTGGTATATTGGCAAACCAATCATGACAGGAATAATATACTTAGCCATAGAACATCATATGGATTCTATATACTTGGTGTCAAATGAACCTGAAAACAACACCAAAGAATGTCTTTAGAATAGTGATAAAATGGTTCATAAACAATTTGAGCAATAAATGAACAATGAGCAAGGAAAATTTCTCCCCTTTCTTATTTTAATATATTTTTCCATCTAAAGTGATCTTTGTTATTCCAAAGAGGAAGCTAGACAAGTTTCTCAGAGTTCAGATTAATTGCAGATACCCTTTCTAGAGAGTTTGCCTAACCAAACTAGACCACGGAGAGAAGAGTAATTTTGGCACTGGTCATGGTTATGCCATAGAAGGCATATCATAATAAGAAATCTCCCTCAAAATCAAAAGTCTTTTATTTCCTAAGAGCTCATATTTCTTAGGATCACAGATTCAAAGTCAGAGGGGGCTTTAAAGGAAATTAAATCTGGCTCCTTAATTTTACAAATTAGGAAACTGAATCCTAGAAAAGTTGACTTCTCTGAGGTCACCCAGAGTGGCAAATAATGTCATCATAGACTATACACTACAGGATAGCAAGAATTCAAATGCAAAAATAAAAATGAGAACTAAATACCTCATCCTTATATCCTTATACCTAACTTTCCCAACTTGCAGGTATAGTTTCCCAATTAAGGACATTAATGTGACAAAAATAGAGAATTCAGTTTCATGGGCACAATTTTTAAAAACACCTTCAGAAAATAAAGCTGCAGCACTGGAGTTTTTAGAAGTTTCACTTGTGTGTTGTATAATGCAAAAGATTGGGCTGAATTTAAGATGAAAGTTAAGCAGATTAAATCCAAAATCCCAAACAGGTTCCATAACTGCTATAGAAATATAACATGGTTGAGACTGGGTTCGACAGGAGTTTTGAGAAGAAGAAAAAAAAGACCTCTCAAAACTATTCTTCACTCACCTGACAAAACAATCATCCTAAATACATCTGCCACTCTCATACTTCCCTCCTCTGACACTGCCACCTCTCTGCAGCCCTCATCACCTCATGCCTGGACTATTCATCTGGTGGTTGATCTTTCTGAGTCAAGTGTATCTTCACTCCAGACCATTTTCCAGTCAACTGTCAAATTGTTCTTCTAAAAGTACAATCCTGACTCTGTTACAATCTATCTCCTACTCATTATACTTCAGTGGTTCCCTATCACCCCCAAGATCAGATGTAAAATTCTCCCTTTGATGGTCAAAGCACAAGCACCATCTGTCCCTATGCCACTTTTCCAGGGTCCTTACTCCTTAAAGCCCATTCCACTCAACTCTTCCGTGTAATGAAACTGACCTCCTCATTCTTCCTGGACAAATCATTCCAATTCCTAACTCCAGCATTTTCACTTCTTTGTCCCCCATGCCTGGGATGCTTTCACACTTCATTTCTGCCTCCTGACTTCCTTGGTTTCCTTCTTCTAGTCCCAGCTAAAATCTTACTTTCTATAAAAAGCTTTTCCTGATTCTGCTTAATTTAGGGCTTTCCTCTGTTGATTATTTGCTATTTCTCCTGAATGTGATATCCTGAAAAAATAGCCTGAAGATATTTGTTTGTATATAGGTATGCTATCTTCCCCATTAGAAATGTGAGGTCTTTGAAAGCAAGGACTGTCTTGGATCTGTCTTTGTTTCTCCAGCACTTAGCATAGTGCTTGACACATAATAGGGGCTTAATACATTTTTATTGACTGACTGACTGACTGACTGACAGACTATTCATTTAATGACTCCCTAAGATCTCAAAGAGGAAAAAAAGGCAAACTTCTGTTTCACACTGAATATTCTTCATGATCTGGTCCCATCCAAATTCTAGGACAATTTCACATAACTCCCTTTCATGCATCCTACGTTCCATCTAAAGGATACAGGGGATCTAAAAAGATAAAGTAGACAATTTCAATTATATGAAATTAAAAGGCTTTAAAAATTGATGATGCTTCACAGCTGTCTACTGGGGAAAATTATTCACAACAAATACCTCTGCTAAAAGTCTGATATGCAAGCTATATAGGAAATTGCCACAAATATACTTGAACAAAAGTCATTCTCTATTAGAAAATTAGTCAATGGATATGAAGAGTTGTTTTAAGTAATATTAACAATCATGTGAATGCTCCAAACTATTAATAATAGGAGAATTGTATTTTTTAAATCCTAAACATTTTGCTGATGCCCATTAAATCAACATAGATGACAAAAAATAAAAATGCCAAATGTTTGCAGAACTTTGGAAAGAGGGGATACTAATGCACTATTTGTGATGATATGAAATTATCTAACCATTCTGGAAAAATTCTATAATTACACTAGAAAATTATTTTGGCCTAATATTACTCTTGCTGGACAAAATACACCAAAGAGGTTGGAGACAGAGGAAAAAGAGTACCATATATTTTTTGAAATATTGCAAAGTGAAGTGAGCAGAATCGGGAAAAGTCTGTACAGAGTAACATCAAGAAAGTAGGTTGATCAACTGGGAAAGACAACTATTATCAGCAATGCAAATATCAAAGACAACTCTAAAGGACTCGTGACCAAAAAAAGGCTATCCAGTGCTATAGAAAAAACTGACAGTCTTCATACAAATTGAACTGTATAATTCTTGACTTTATTTCCTCCATGAATTTTTCCCCTAGTATAAGCAGTATGTGTCTTCTTTCACAACATGATGGACATGGAATTATGTATTATATAATAACTCATATACAATTTATATAATATTACCTGCCACCTTGGGGAGGGTAGTAGGAGGGATGGAGAAAACATGGATCTCAAAATTTCAGAAAATGAATATTGAAAATTGTATTGACATAATCTGGGGTAAAATTGAATAAATTAACTTCAAAACAAATTAAAATTCAAAAAATTAAATAGCAGAACTTTTGTGGTAACAAAGAAACTGGAAACGTAGTGGGTATATAGCACATGACTAATAGACAAATTACACTATATGGATATAAAGAAATATTACTGGGCTTCTAGGTGCTTGATAAAGGCTTACTGCAAGAAACAATGGGTATGGAGGATTCAGGGAAACTTGGGAAGAGCTGTTGAAATAAGTAGAACAAGGATAACATTTTACAAGTTGGCACAAATATAATAGAAAATAACCTTCAAAGACACAAAAATTCTGAACAGTGGAGTGTCCATCATCAGAGGACCAATTATGAAACATACCAACTGCCTCTAAGCAGAGAAATGATAAATCTATCATATAATAATATATGATAAATTATAAATATAAGGATATAATGAGGCAAAGGTTGTCATACACAGCCAGTATGTTGGTTTATTTTCCTTAACTGTACTAAAATGAAATTTCTATTGTGGGGGAAGGAGGAATAAACTCATTGGGAATGGACAACAACAAAGAACATTAAAACAGATTTGTTTGCTATTTCCTATACTCCCTATACCTCTATCCTCACCTGTACCTCTTTGAATTCCTAGTTTCATTCTGGTTAATCATACTATCTCTCTCCCCACATTATTTTGTAAATCCTTATCCATTTACTTGTTATATCCCCCACTGTTATCTAGAATTGTGCTCTCAAAAGCCATCTAATTGAATACCCTCTGCTATATTTCTGGTAAGTGGTATCTACTTATAGACCTACAGTGATCAGTCAATCACCAAGCATTTATTAAGCAACAACTTTGGGTCAGGTACTATGTACTGGGGAATACAAAAATGAGTGAAACCATCCCTGCTCTCAAGGAGCTTACATTCTAAATGGGGAGAAAATAAGTGTGTGTGTGTATATAATATATGCACATATATATATGCATATATATACACACACTTATTATTTAATTTATATATACACACACAAACATGTGTGTAAGTGTATGTAGAGTCAGAATAAATATAAAGGGAATAAATATTAAGATGCAAAATAATAAATGGTAGTTGGGAAGAGAAGCACCAGCAGTTGGGAGGATCAGAAAAGGTTTCCTGTAAAAGGTAGTATAAGAATTGTGCCTTAAAAAACGTGAGTGCTTCAAACATCCTGCTTTTGAACAAATCTAATTGCTAGGAAATTGCTTCCCCTTCCAAGCTGAAATTTACTTCTAGGCAATCTCCACCTATTGCTCAGTTACATCTTCCCCTGAAATTTTTTTTTCTTCTCCAGGCTTTAAACTTCTATTCTTTCCTAATTTCTTTCTTTTTAAAACTCTTACTTTCCACCTTAAAATCAAGACTTTGTATTGGTTCCCAGACAGAGCAGTAAGGGCTAGGCAATGGGGGTTAAATGACTTGCCAAGGGTCACACAGCTAGGAAGTGTCTGAGGTCATATTTGAACCCAGGACCTCCCATCTCTAGGCCTGACTTTCAATCCACTGAGCCACCCAGCTGTGCCTCCCGTGCAACCCACCCCCACCCACCCCCTGCCTTCTCTAGTTCTTTAAATATTCCTTTTAGTTTTTAATTCTTTTGCCCTCCTTTTTATCTTCCTAGATTTCTTCAGATTGTCAATATCCTTTCTATTAACCTTCTGCTATTCTAATATGTAGTGCCTAGTACTGGGCAAGGCACTTTCAATATGGCCCAACCCAAATAGAGTACAATGGGCTCATTTCAATTTTGCTTCAGTATCTATTGCGGTAGTCTAATATCTCAAAAGCTAATTTGGTAGCACTACCATATTTGTTGACATAATTTCCATTTTTTTAATTAAATTTTCTTTTTTATCATGAACTTAAGAATGATCAACAACCAAAAACCTTTCAGCACACAAAAGGAATGTAAGTTAGAGTAAGAAACTGAGCTTCTTTTATGTAGTTTTTTAAAATGTTAAATTATATTTTTTCCCTGATTACAAGTAAAACATTTCCAACATTTTTCAAAGAATGTTGAGTCTTGGATTCTTTCCCTCCCTCCCCTAAACCCAGCAACCCATTTGAGATGGTAAGCAATCTCATATAGATGTGGCATGTGCAATCATGTAAAACACTTTTCAATGTTAATAATTTTGTAGAAGGAAATTCAAATATAAAAAAATTAAGAAGGTGAAAAAGCTGCTTTGCTCTAGATTCAGACTCAATTCTTTTTCTCTGGAAGTAGATGCCATTTTTTATTATGAGTCCTTTGGGATAGTTTAAGATCATTGTATTATTGGTGATATCAATTATTAACAAGTTATTTTTTTTCACTGTGTGCAATGTTCTCCTGGTTCTACTTATTTCACTCTGCTTCATTTCATGTAGGTCTTTCCAAGTTTTTCTGATCTCCTCCAGCTTGTCATTTGTTGTAGTGAAATAATATTCCACTACAATCATATACTACAACTTAGCCATCCCCCAGTTTATGGTATACACTCACTTTCCAACTTTGCCCCCATAAAAAGGCTGCTTTAAGTCTTTTGTACATATAGATCCTCCCCCTTCCTTTTTTTAACCATTTATTAATATTCATTTTTAACATGGTTACATGATTCATGCTTCTACTTTTCCTTTCACCCCCCGCACTCCCCCCAACCATAGTGAATGCACTAGTTTTAACATGTGTCATTGATCAAGACCTATTTCCAAATTCTTGTTATTGCATTGGTGTGGTAGTTTCGAGTCTACATCCCCAATCATGTCCACCTCAACCCATGTGTTCAAGCAGTTATTTTTCTTCTATGTTTCCTCTCCTGCAGTTCTTCCTTTGAATGTGGCTAGCATTCTTTTCCATACATCTCTCAGAACTGTCCTGTGTCATTGCATTGCTGCAGGTATAGAAGTCCATTGCATTCGATTTTACCATAGAATATCAGTCTCTGTGTACAATGTTCTTCTGGCTCTACTCCTTTCTCTCTGCATCATTTCCTGGAGGTCTTTCCAGTTCACATGGAATTCCTCCAGTTTATTATTCTTTTGAGCACAATAGTATTCCATCACCAGCATATACCACAATTTGTTCAGCCATTCCCCAATTGAAGGACATACCCTCCTTTTCCAGTTCTTTGCCACCACGAAAAGCACAGCTATAAATATTTTCTTATAAGTCTGTTTATTTATGATCTCTTTGGGGGTACAAACCCAACAATGGTATGGCTGGATCAAAGGGCAGGCATTATTTTAAAGCCCTTTGAGCATAGTTCCAAATTGCCAGACAGAATGGTTGGATCAGTTCACAGCTCCACCAGCAATGCATTAATGTCCCAATTTTGCCACATCCCCTCCAACATTCATTACTCTCCCCTTCTTTCATTTTACCAATCTGCTAGGTGTGAGGCGATACCTCAGAGTTGTTTTGATTTGTATTTCTCTGATTTTTAGAGTTTAGAACACTTTCTTATGTGCTTATTGAAACTTTTGATTTCTTTACCTGAAGATTGCCTATTCATGTCTCTTGCCCATTTATCAATTGGGGAATGGCGTGATTTTTTTATACAATTGCTTTAACTCCTTGTATATTTGAGTAATTAGACCCCAGTCAGAGTTTTTTGTTATAAAAATTTTTTCCCAATTTGTTGTTTCCCTTCTGATTTTGGCTGTATTGTCTTTGTTTGTACAAAAGCTTTTTAGTTTAATATAATCAAAACCATTTAATTTATATTTTGTAATTTTCTCTCACTCTTGCTTGGTTTTAAAATCTTTCCTTTCCCAGAGATCCAACAACTATACAATTCTGTGTTCACTTAACTTATTTAGTTTACCTCTTCATATTCAAATCATTCACCCATTCTGAATTTATCATGGTGCACAGTGTGAGATGTTGATCTAAACCTAATTTCTCCCATATTGTTTTCCAAATTTCACAGCAGTTTTTGTCAAATAGTGGATTCATGTCCCAAAAGTTGGGCTTTTTGGGTTTATCATACACTGTCTTGCTGATGTCATTAACCCCAAGTCTATTCCACTGATCCTCCCTTCTGTCTCTTAGCCAGTACCATATTGTTTTGATGACTGCTGCTTTATAGTACAGTTTAATACGTGGTACTGCTAGGCCCTCTTCCTTCTTATTTTTTTTCATTATTTCCCTTGATATTCTTGATCTTTTGTTATTCCAAATGAAATTTGTTATAGTTTTTCCTAATTCAGTAAAGAAGTTTTTTGGTAGTTTGATAGGTATGGTGCTAAATAGGTAAATTAATTTGTGTAGAATGGTCATTTTAATTATGTTAGCTTGTCCTACCCATGTGCAATCAATGCTTTTCCAATTGTTTAGATCTAGTTTTATTTGTTTGGAAAGTGTTTAGTAGTTGTTTTCATATAATTCCTGTGTTTGTTTTGGTAGATAGATTCCTAATTATTTTATATTGTCTAGGATGATTTTAAAAGGTGTTTCTCTTTCTAACTCTTGCTGCTGTGATGTGTTGGAAATATATAGAAATTCTGATGATTTGTGTGCATTTATTTTGTATGCTGCAACTCTGCTAAAGTTGTTGATTCTTTCTACAAGCTTCTTAGTTGATTCTTTAGGATTTTTTAAGTAGACCATCATATCATCTGCAAAGAGTGATAGCTTAGCCTCCTCATTGCCTATTTTGATACCTTCAATTTCTTTTTCTTCTCTAATTGCTACTGCTAGTGTTTCTAGTACTACGTTGAATAATAGAAGTGATAATGGGCATCCTTGTCTCACTTCTGATTTTATTGGGAAGGCTTCTAATTTATCCCCATTGCATATGATGCTTGTTGATGGTTTTAGGTATATACTGTTTATTATTTTTAGGAAATGTCTTTCTATTCCTATACTTTTCAGTGTTTTTAATAGGAATGGGTGCTGTATTTTGTCAAAGGCTTTTTCAGCATCTATTGAGATAATCATGTGATTTTTGTTTGTTAGATTGTTGATATGGTCAATTATGTGGATGGGTTTCCTAATGTTGAACCATCCTTGCATTCCTGGTATAAATCCCACCTGATCATGGTGGATGATCTTCTTGATTACTTGCTGGAGTCTCTTTGCTAGTATTCTATTTAAGCTTTTTGCATCTATGTTCATTAGGGAGATTGGTCTGTAGTTTTCTTTCTCTGTTTTTGATCTACCTGGCTTTGGAATCAGTACCATATTTGTGTCATAAAAGGAATTTGGTAGGACTCCTTCTTTGCTCATTATATCAAATAATGTGTATAGTATTGGGATTATCTGCTCTTTGAATGTCTGATAGAATTCACTTGTGAATCCATCAGGCCCTGGCGATTTTTCCTTAGGGAGTTCTTTGATGGCTTGTTCAATTTCTTTTTCTGATATGGGATTATTTAAGTATCCTATTTCTTCTGCTGTTAATCTAGGCAATTTATATTTTTGTAAATATTCATCTATATCTCCTAGATTCTTATATTTATTGCCATATAATTGGGCAAAATACTTGTTAATGATTGCCTTAATTTCTCCTTCATTAGAGGTGAGGTGTCCCTTTTCATCTTTGATACTGTCAATTTGGTTTTCTTCTTTCCTTTTTTTTTTAGATTGACCAGTACTTTGTTTATTTTATCTGTTTTTTCAAAATACCAGCTTCTAGTCTTATTTATTAATTCAATAGTTCTTTTACTTTCAATTTTATTAATTTCTCCCTTGATTTTTAGTATTTCTAATTTAGTTTTCATCTGGGGATTTTTAATTTGCTCGCTTTCTAGTTTTTTAAGTTACATACCCAATTCATTACTTTCTGCCCTCCCTAATTTGTTAATATATGCACTCAAGGATATACATTTTCCCCTGAGTACTGCCTTGGCTGCATCCCACAGAGTTTGGTAGGATGTCTCATCATTGTCATTCTCTTCAATGAAATTGTTGATTGTTTCTATGATTTCTTCTTTGACTAACTGGTTTTGGAGAATCATATTATTTAATTTCCAATTAGTTTTTGATTTTCCTGTCCAGGTGTCCTTACTAATTATTATTTTTATTGCATTATGATCTGAGAAGGTTACATTTATTATTTCTGCTCTTTTGCATTTCTTTCAAATGTTTCTATGCCCTGTTACATGGTCAATCTTTGTGAATGTACCATGTGCAGCTGAAAAAAAGGTGTATTCCTTTTTGTCCCTATTTATTTTTCTCCACATCTCAATTAAATCTAATTTTTCTAGGACTTCATTCACCTCTCTTACCTCTTTCTTATTTATTTTTTGGTTTGATTTATCTAGATCTGAAAGAGGAATATTTAGATCTCCCACTATTATGGTTTTACTATCTATTTCCTTCTTGAGCTCTGCCAGTTTCTCCTTTATGAATTTGGATGCTGTGCCACTTGGTGCATACATATTGAGCACTGTTATTTCCTCATTGTCTATGCTGCCTTTAATCAGGATGTAATGACCTTCGCTGTCTTTTTTAATCATATCCATTTTTACTTTGGCTTTGTTAGAAATCATAATAGCCACTCCTGCCTTCTTTTTCTCATTTGATGCCCAAAAGATTTTGCTTAAGCCCTTAACCTTAAACTTGTTGTATGTCCACCCGCCTCATATGTGTTTCTTGTAGACAACATATGGTAGGATTTTGATTTCTAATCCACTCTGCTATTTGCTTCCATTTTATGAACGAGTTCATCCCATTCACATTCAGAGTTATAATTATCAGTTGTGCATTTGCTGACATTTTTGTGTCCTCCCCTAGTTATACGCCTTCTTCTTACACTATTTCCTTTTAAACCAGTGGTTTGTTTTCAACAAGTAACCCTTGTACCCTCCCTTGATTTACTTCTTTTTCCACCCCCTCCCTTATTATTCCTCTCTTTTTTATATTTATGGCCTAATGAATTCCCTTCCCCCTCTTTTCCCCTCCCTTTTTTACCTCCCTACTCCCCTGATCCCCTTGGTTTATCCCTTCTGACTTTCTCAGTAGGGTTAGATAGAGTTTTATATCCCAATGGATAATATAGCTACTCTTCCCTCTCAGGGTTAATTACACTGAGAGTAAGGTTTAAATATTACCTCTTAATGCTCTCTTCCTCTCCTTCTTATAATAGTATTTGTCCCTTCCCCTTCCCATGCCCTCTTTGTGTGTAATAGAATATCCTATTTTTCTTATTCAATCAAATTTCTCTTGATTTCCCCTACTATTCACCCCCCTCTTTAACACCTCCAATGTCATCTTAGACCATTTAGTATTCCAACCTCTCCCTATGAATTATTCTTCTGATTACTGTAATAGTGAATACTGTAATAGTGAATAGATTTCACTACAGAGAATTATACATAGCATTTCTCCACATAGGAATACAGATAATTAGATCTTATTGAAGCCCTTAAAGAGGCAAATTTAAAAAATATGAGGTTTCTTTCTTTCCCCTATGTTTCTTATTTACCTTTTCATATTCTCTTGATTTTTGTGATTGGATATCAAACTTTCCATTTAGTCCTGGTCTTTTCTGTGCAAATACTTGGAAATCTTCTATCTTGTTGAAAGCCTGTACTTTTTCCTGGAAGTATATAATCACTTTTGATGGGTAATTGATCCGTGGTTGGAGACCCAGTTCTCCTGCCTTTCTGAATATCATACTCCAAGCCTTGCGGTTTTTTAGCGTGGAGGCTGCCAGATCCTGCGTGATCCTGATTGGTGCTCCTTGGTATCTGAATTGTCTCTTTCTGGCTTCTTGTAAAATTTTTTTTCTTTTACTTGGTAGCTCTTCGATTTGACTATTATATTCCTGGGGGTTGTCTTTTCTGGGTCTAGTGTAGAGGGTGATCTATGGATCCTTTCAATGTCTATATTGCCCTCTTGTTGTAGAACTTCAGGGAAATTTTGCTGAATAATTTCTTTTAGTATGGAGTCCAAATTTCTATTAATTTCTGCTTTTTCAGGAAGACCAATGATTTTCAGATTGTCTCTTCTAGACCAGTTTTCTTGATCTGTCACTTTCTCATTGAGATATTTCATGTTTCCTTCTATTTTATCAGTCTTTTGACTTTGTTTTATTTGTTCTTGCTGTCTTGAGAGATCATTAGCTTCTAATTGCTCAATTCTAGCCTTTAGGGACTTGTTTTTGGCTATAATCTTTTGGTTTTCCTTTTTAGTCTGGTCATTTCTGGTGTTCAATTTGCTTATCAGTTCATTTGATTTCTGAGTCTCACTTTCCAATTGCAAAATTCTGCCTTTTAAACTGTTATTTTTTTTCATGATTTCCTTTTGAGCTATTTCCCATTTCTCTAGCCAAATCTTTTCCAACTTTCTCGTCATCTCAGATTTGAATTCTTCAAGAGCTTGTAACCAGTTTTCGTTATTTTGGGAGGGTTCAGATGTGATTGCTTGTTTGTTCTCCTCTTCTGTTTGCTCAGTTGTCTGGATTTTCTCTGTGTAAATGTTGAGTGTTAAAAATTTCTTCTTCTTGTTGTTAATCTTTCTCTTCTGGGCTTCCTGATTCTGGGTTGCCATTTTAAGCCCAACACCTTCTCAGCTTTATCCTCACACTCAGGGTCTATCTGCACTCTTTATGCTCCTGAGGTCTCAGGTCTGGTTGTTCTCAAGGTCAAGCCTCCTGGTGGTCCCCCTTGCTTGATCTTCTGCTGGAGGCTCCTTTACAAATCTTAGGGCATTGCTTCCATAGTCGTATACCCGTCTGCACTGGTTCCCCACTCAAGGTTTCAGAGCCTTTGCTCGTGCCTGCATCTGCCTCCACCCACACCTGCGTTCAGTGTCAGCACTCAAAGTCCGCATGCATTCTTTAGCCTTTTGGGGTCTTAAGTCTTGCTGCTCTCTGGAGCAGGCCCTGGAGCTGCCAGTGACTTAATGGGTGCCCCAAACTTGCTCTACTTCTTTTGAGCTGGCCTTGGAACTGTAGGTGGTGTGGGGGGGAGGGGGCAGGGGGTTGCTCAACCTGCGATTTAGTGAGAGCTGTTTCACCCCTTTATAGCATGGAAATGCCCCAATTCCACGTACCTTCCATGCTGCGCCCTGTTGTGGGGTCCCTCCGTTCGTCTGGATTTGTTTTTATGTCCCCTTGAGGAGTCCTATATGTTTTGGTTAGGAGAGATTAAGCCACTGCTTTTTACGCTGCTGCCATCTTAACCTGGAAGTCTCAGAACATCTCCCTTCCTTTTTTAAATCTCTTTGGGATACCAACCTAGTAATGGTTTTGCTAGGTCAAAGGATATTTATTATTTATAGCCCTTTGGGCATATATCCAAATTGTTCTCCTTATGACAGAAAAGTGTCCCATTTTTTCCTATATGCTCTCCAAGTTTTGTTATTTTATATTTGTTATTTATATTTGTTATTATGTTATTTTCCTTTTCTATCATAATAACCATAATAATTGGTATGGGGTAATGCCTTAGAGTTGCTTTAATTTTCATTTCTCTTAAATAATAGTGATTTAGAGCATTTTTTGCATGACTATAGGGAGATTTAAATACTTTGAGAAATGCCAGTTCATATCCTTTGACCATTTATCAACTGGGGAATGACTTGTAGTCTTTTAAGTTCAACTCATTTCTCTATATATTTTAGAAACGAGTCCTTTATTAGTGTAGTTATTAATTTTCATAATTAATATATTAATACAATGTATTCATATATTACATAATAAACCTAATAATAAATTAATTAATTCATGTATTATTAGAGATTTGTAAAAAATTTGTATCATTATGATTACTGTCTATTACAGTGGTGGCAAGCCTTTTAGAGACAGTGCTGGGCCTCAACCTCACCACACACCCTCAAGACCATGCTTGCCACTCCCAGAGATCATGTGCCATGCCTCTCCCCCCCATACATGCTAGGTATTCCCTGCCCCCCTTACCTCACACAGGGAAGTGAGGAAGAACTCCTATTGGGCTGCTGGGCAAAGGGGAGGGTAAAGTGAAGAATGCCCTCAGTGACTGTAGAGAGGGAAAGGGGAGCCACTCGAGCCAAGGCCCTTTGACTTTTTAGTAATGAACTCAGGCCTGGGGGAGGGGGGAGGGGGCATGCCCACAGAGAAAGTACTGCTAGCCTTTTTTGGCACCTGTACCATAGGTTTGCCATCACTGCTCATGGGCAACTAGATGGTATAGTGGATAGAGTGCCAGGCCTGTAGTTAGGAAGACTTCATCTTCCTCAATTCAAATCTACCCTCAGACACATACTAGCTGTATGACTCTGGGCAAGTCACCTAACTCTATGTGTCTCAGTTTCTTCATTTATAAAATGAACCAGAGAAGGAAGTATCAAGCCACTCCAGTATCTTTACCAAGAAAACCCCAAATGGGGTCATGAAGAGTCAGTTACAATTAAAAAACTTAATTTTTATAGTGTTATTTATAGTTAATATTTATAATAGTTAAATACCTTAATTGTACAAATAGGCCTATAAAGGCCAAATGACTTGCCCAATATCACAGAGGTAGTAAGTAGCAGTCAGAATTAGAACCTAGATCCGAAGACTACCAATCTAGTGCTCTTTTCATCAAGCTAGGCTGCATGACTCAGCAGAGAGTGAAGTTAAATGGCTTGGCTTTGGTGACAGAGGCAGTATGTGTCACTATATCAAGATTCAAGGTCAATTCTCTATTATCCACTATGCTATGATGCTGACTGCCTCTAAGTAGTATAAGAAGAAAAGAGAACTCTCCCACCTCCATCACAAGTAATATGGATTTTAAAATTAATATCCAATATTCCAAGAATTATATTTAAAAAGTTTATTAATAATAATTAAAGTACGAGACCTAGCTATTCAGCCCACTCACGAGAGCAAAAGAGAAGGAGTAAGGCGGAGCCTCAGAACTTATACCCAACTTGTGAAGACACAAACGTACATGAAGGGGAAAGCATTGTGGGTAATGTATGTTTGGAATTGGGGAGATGCCATTTAAAAGTATGTTATAAATTTCCTATGGACACATGGGGACTGTGAGACTACATTTCCCGTGATTCCAATGGGTTTCTGGTTTCCGGTTTTAGGTGACTTACCCAGAGTCATACAGCTAGTACGTGACGTCAAACGTCCCCACTGTAATGCAAGGTGGCTAACAGAAACTTTTTGCTTCTGAAATTTCTAACAGTCACAAAACGTCAGTTAAACGCATAGAGCAGTTTAAATTCAGAGGAGGGCCTAGAGAAAGCAGATTGGGTTTCCTGGTTAGCTGGCTGGCGTACGAAAGAGAGAGGATGGGCAACAGCGGTAAATTTAAAGATAGTCAAGCGCGTTCATAGATATTTCACCAACAAGGCCATGGCTATTAAAGTATTAATTTCTCTTATACTATATGTCTATCATTTTTAATTGTAACATTAATACAGAAAAGAATTTTGGATAATGTAGTTTTAGGGGTTCAAGATTTTCCAACTATACATTATGAATAATTAATCCTCTGAAATGGTCACATATATTTGAATTCACATTATTTGAAGTCATCATTATGTAAAAGATATTTTTTGATTTCCAGTCCAACAGAAGTGTGTAGTAAGAATTCATATAATAAATACGATGTACTAAAGTTCTGTATTAAAGGAATTAAATACCAGAAAAGATAGATTAGAACACAAGATCATAGCTAGACCCCAATTAGTGATAGAACTGTCATCAGAATCCCCTGCTCCCATGTCCCAGGTATCCTCTCAAATCAAATAAGAGAACTTATCCCAAGTGACTCCATACTCTTTATTGACAGTGTTGATCCATGACTCTGATGCATTATGCTTTGGAGAGCTGTGTGTTTTTAATACACTGAGATTTTCTAAATGCGAATTTAAATGTCTGTCAGTCTATGTGCCAATAACAGAAAACAGATTGTAAATGTAACAGGATGCAATCAAGTCAAACAATTCCAATGAGAGCACCAGAAGGCTTAATATTAGGACTACTGGTGTTCACAGTCTTTGCTAATGACTTAACAATTGTTTGTGCTGATTTCTAGCTGGCATTGATATGCAGACAACAACACGTTCAGCTAAAAATTCAGCCCACATGTACAAAAAAAAATAAAAAAAATAAACCCAAACCTGTGCCTGAATCTTTGTGTCTTTGCAAAGAGCAGATCAAAAGAACCTTTTTTTTAGACTAATGAAATGGGGGAATGGGAGGGAATCCAAACAGAGTCCTCAATTCTAAATTTAAGATGTTGGCTGAAATTTACATTTTTCCTCCTTGCCCATTGTTTTGTCATCTAGTGAGGAGCCTCGATCTTGATGGCTTGGATGGATTTGTAGCTAAAAACTGCTTAAAATCTTGGGCTTGGCCTTCCAGGATGAGAGGCTTGTGTTGAACTCCTGAAGTGTTATTGCAAGTCCAACTTATCTAACCTTTCCTACAGAGAATACGAAATGTAAATGTGCTCCTGCTGTTGTTCCCATTTACTGTGGGGGCCGAGGTTTTTTTTATCAAGCAGCACCTGCCTCTCTATTCAGAGATGCCTGTGTGAGAGGATAAGTGGGAACAACAAAGACTGCTTCTGTGGTAGCGTCTGCATCGTTTTCTTGGAACTTGTCATTATGCTTCAGGTCAGAGATTGAGGTTTGGTGCAGGGAATGGAGCTTTTAATAGGAGGTGAATGAATGGATTTTTCTAAGAGGATGGGAAGCAGTGGGTCTTAGGGAGAAAATGGTGCTTTAAAAATAGTCACATTTCTTTTGTACTGCAATTATCAGTGCATGACGAGTCATTTTTTTATTCAGCTATGTGTGGGCAATAGGAAAGATCCAACCTCTACCCATCTCTTCAGTATGGTCATATTTTTAAAAGTCCCTCTTCCAATATTTAATCTTTCTTTGGAACACAAAATTGACTGAGCAAACTGATCCTAAAAACTTTGAAGGGATAAACCACTAACTGTGGAGCTAGATAATGAGACCAGCTCATCAATTTGTTCTGGATATAACCCGGGGCTGGAACCCAGGTTTCCCAATTACCTGTCTTGTGTTTTTTTTAGTTATCTGTCTTTGCCAGAGCTACTGAATTTGTGATCTCTGCGTGTTTCTGAAATACAGAGGTCTTGTATTTGTCATGGAAGACAAAGTAGAATCTACATTTCTGAGGAAGGAGAATTCTAGCTCCCAACATTTTCAAGTACCAGAATATCTCCCCACAGTGTTATTTCTCTAAGACTAAATTACTGTAAATCCTTCCAAGCCATGAAGATCTTGGCTTTCCAGTAAATGACAAAAACAATAGAAAAAAAGGGGGGAGTTATGTAAATTTCAGCCATCTTAAATTTAGAATTGAGGATTCTGGATTCCTTCCCACCCCCAATTTTCTCTAGTTTAAAAATAGTTCCTTTTTAGTTCCTCTTTGCAAAGACAGCAAATTAAGACATAGGTTTAGGTTTTCTTTTTATTTTTTGTACAAGTGGGCTGGATTTTCATTGAATATGTAATAAGCCAATCTGAATTGGGAGAGAGGAATTTGGGAGAGAGTAATTCTTTGTACTTGATATCACCATTCCAATAAAAAAAAATGGTATCAAAAACTCAGTGATGAGTTTTTAAATTTAAATGAATTTAGATTTGATTTGTTGAATCAGAATCAACCCTCACTAGAAAATTAGTAATAAATATCCATCAATCAGCAAGCCCCTATTACATTCCAGGTACTGTGATAAAAACGAAACACTCTCTCAGGAGTATGCTGATAAATGTATAACCTCAAGAGAAAGGGAAGTAAACAATACACTTAAATTTAATCTACTTCATTGACATTTGCTCCTTTTCTTTCTTATGTAGGACTTTTGTGTAGCATTTGCCTATTCCTAAAAGGAACATGCTCATATTGAATATTTAACAATTGGCTCTCACTACCCTTCCTGGCTTTCTACAGCACATCTCTGTTACTTTCTCTCCAGTAGATTACTTTTCACTGGGGGGAAACAACATGTAAATATGTATGCAAGATATAATTCGATCTAAAGAAGGCTCATTTATTTAATTATAATACAAAGTCATGGTATCTATTTTTTGAATCCTAAATAAAAGTCCTTCATAAAGTAATATTCCCAAACTTCTTCACGGACTGAAGTTAACCTCCACTTCTCAAAACTTATACTAGCCTTGCTCAGACTGGAGATTAGTAGACTAGCCATTTAGTAATGAACTATTTGGCCCTAGCAACTCATGAAACAAAAAAAGTGACCTCCTGTCCTAAGACTATCGACTACTTCTGTGATAATGGTGACCAAGTGGCAGGAAGGAGATAGGAAGAAGGGATGAAGATCTCATGCATCGAGACCATCCATAAACATGTTGTTAATTAATTAAGTTATTAGTACAATAAATGGGAGCTACTTATCATCAAGGAATGACCATACTACTAAAGAAACTGAATTGTGTCACTATAGATACTATCACTATAAATGAAATAAGAAAACAGAAAAAAATTGCAGTTAATTGAGAG
The DNA here is from genome assembly GCF_016433145.1 of Gracilinanus agilis. Classification (NCBI taxonomy): domain Eukaryota; kingdom Metazoa; phylum Chordata; class Mammalia; order Didelphimorphia; family Didelphidae; genus Gracilinanus; species Gracilinanus agilis. The sequence continues at coordinate 53,403,947 of NC_058135.1, forward strand.
AATCATGCACAGATTCTCTTTGTAGAAGCAAAGAAAGAAGGTGGCAGAGTTGGATCTAACATGGTTGCAAAGACAACAAGCTAATCATTTAAGGAACCATTTTTTGTTGAATTATTTCATTTGTATCTGACTCTCCATGACCCCATTTTGGCTTTTCTCAGTAAGATAGTGGAGTAAATTACCATTTTTTTCTTTAGCTCATTTTACAGATGAGGACACTGAGGAAAACAAAGTTAAGTGACTGCTGAGGGTCACGTAGCTAATAAGTGTCTGAGATCAGATATGAACTCAGGAAAATAAGTCTTCCTGTCTCCAAGCCTGGCACTCTACCTATCATACCACCTAGCTGCTCTAACAGAACATTTGACCATCTCTTATTGCTACTAATAAATATTTGCAAAAAGATTTCCATGAAAATGACTTCAGATTATGCACCAATATTTGTGGGAGAGGATGAAGAGATAGCAAAATTCTATGAAAATTTTGAAAAAAATATTCCAAATTAAATCAGCATATACTTAGTGTAGGCATAGGTAAGAATTAAATTTTTAAAAGAATATGGGTTATAAAAAAGGAATGAGATGTGAAAAACATTTAGAATACATAGAAGCTTCCTTCCCCTGAATCAAAAATATCTTCTCTTGACAAAAGAATTAAAATGTGAGATATGGATAAACTCTGAACAAAACAGTATAAATATTAAACTGATTCAATTTTAGTAGACAGAAAAAAATGTGCTCCTGATCTGGGAGTTATTTCTCAATCATCTGTATGCATTCAAACCTCTCACTTTTTGAGAGGTAATGTAGTACAATAGAATGTTCATGGTATTTAGAGAGAAAAGGACTAAGGTTCAAATCCCTTTTCTGGAACTTATTACCTGAATGACTTTGGTCTAAGCCATTTAGCCTTTCCAGCCTCCTTTACCTCATCTATAAAATGATTAATTTGACATAGAAAGTCTCTGTAGGACCCTTTCCTTTCTAAATCTATGATCCCATGAAAATAAAATTAATAATAAACTAAAAAAAAATAATGAAAATAGAAAATATACATATATGATATGCAATCAAAATAACTTCAACCTGACCTTTTAAAATAAGTTATTGAGGCAAAAAAGTAAGAAATAGAAAAAAGAAAAGACATTGATATAGAACATTTTTTTAGAAAAGTTTAAATAATGTAAAGCGACTGCCAAAAAGAGACCATAAAAGCCTGGAAACTGTCTTAGTCACCAAAGAGTTAGCCTATTTGGCAAGCAAAGTATTATGAGATCCAAGGGACCAACAGCAGTTTGGAAAAAAATTATTATATAAAATCTTACAAAGAAGGATGATGAAAGATGGCGAACAATTTTGCCTGACAAAACTGTATAAAACAGAAAAGTTCAAGTTTAAAGAAAGCTAGTGAGAGATCCAGCTGTTTAGTTGGACGAGTTTGTTTAAAATCACCCCTGAGAAATTTAAAAATAAATATGAAGGAGGATAACAAAGAAAAAATTTGCAAATATTTTAAAACAAATTCTTTTTACCATTAAGGAGAGGGAACCACCATATTTGGTTTTTGCATTAAGAAATAGGTTCTAAAAGTATCCACAAAACGGGATCTGATGACAAAAACATGGTAAAGTCTGAGACCTAATTACTGTAAAAAGAAGACAATCAAGAAAACATCAATGACTATGGTCCCATAATGCCTACATTTCTATCTACTTAACATTATTATCATGAATACAGTGTACCCACTTCAAGGCCATCTGTGATAAGGGCATTAGATCAGAAAAGATAGTCCTAAAAAAGCAATATTCCACAATAGAATAAATTGAAACATGTAGTGATTATAAGACTCTAGTGTGCTTATTACTAGTTGACTATAAAAATGTAGGGCAAAGCACTGCCTTAAAACCATCCCTGAATTTTCCCAGTACCTCATTTAGATACTTTCCAGAGATCAGTTGAATAGACTCAAAAGAATTTCTACATGAAGGACTATGGCTCAAAGGCAGAGATTATTAACCTCTTTGGGGTTCTGAACCCCTTTGGCAATCTGGTGAAATCTATGGATCCCCTTCTCTGAATATCTTTAAATGTCTAAAATAAAAGGAAATTACAAAGAAAACCAATTATATTAAAATTGAGTTAACAAAACATTTTTTAAAATGCAAATTAGTAGGTCTCTGGCTAAAAGGTTCTGAGAAAGATGATCTCTAAGATCATAACATTTAGATGTGGAATCTCTATTTATTTACTTGTATACATCATAGGATCTCACATTAGAGCTGAAAGGAATCATAAAGGTCATCCAGTCCAGTGTTGTCAAACACAAATAGAATGGGATCCCTTCTGGCTTCACATTGATTTAGAAAACTATAAATTAACATTATCTATGTTGTATTACATTTTTCATTTCTTTCATAAAATATTTCCCACTAGCATTTTAATTTTGTTCTACTGACTCAGCTACAGAAGCACATCCTTCGTGACTTTGAAAGCTCTGATCTAATTCAACCTCCTGAGATGAAGAAATCAAATGAAAATTATCTGTCTTCAAATTCTAGTTTTTCCTTTTAATACCTCATTAATACCTTTAATGACCTCAGGCAAGTTGTCTGATCTCTTTGAAACTCAATCTATAAAATGAGGGGATTATAGTAGATGACCCCTATATTCTCTGCTGGTTGATAATCTATGAAATATCCCAAATTTCCTAACTACAAATGCAGAAATCTCTCCCCTGAACCACACTACTCATGACATAAGTCCCTCATAAAATATAAAGTCCTTACAACTAGGACTTTTTAATTTATGTATTGTGCCTTGCATTGATAGGATCTTAATAAATATATGTTTAATTGAATTATAGGAGACGTGGAAGGAAAGCCCTCATTTTTTCATTCTCTTGTCAGAAACATGATTTTGTAGCTCATGTGGTATAAGAACAAAGTCAGTTAATGCCCATTCAACTGATCTCTCCGATCTATGTAGAAAAAGCCATTTCTTCACCAGAAATTTTCTCCTTAACCCAGAATAATCTGGTTTCTTTTTTCAAAATGCTACTAAAATTGCTTTCCCAACTGTTATTAATGACCTTACCAAACCTAATTGCCTTTTTCTTAGTTTTCGTCCTCTTAAGCCCTTGAAACATTTGACAAAATTTGTCATATTCTTGAAGCAGATGAACTCTCCTTAAGAGTTTCCAGTCTCTTTTGAAGTATTCCCTTGCTTCTCTCACTTGTGAACTCAACTCTTTGTTCCTCTCTACATTCTCTTACCTTGATCCTGAAGTAAACAAAGGAAATAACTTGAGCCCTAACTTCCCTCCTAGTGTCCTATCCTATATTTTCAACTCCCTTCTGGGTATTTCCACTTGGACTTCCCATCGTCACTTTTGCAGCTCATAATCTGACTCATCTTATTCATTGATAATATATCAGACGTTAAAGACTCAGATACATAGCAATACTGAAAGGGATCATATATCATTTCAAAGTTCACAAATGAAGCTCTAGGGAAACTACAAGTGGTTGATGCTCTCGAAGACAAAGTACTCTATCTTAAAAGAGAGTATGAGGAAGTTAAATTGTGACTTTCCATTGGTATTAAAAACCCTTCACATGCTGGCTCCATGCTCTTTTTCCAGAATTATTATTCATTACTGCCTTTCACACACTCTTCTGCAAATCTAGACAAGACAAGGCATCTAGTATTTAAGTGCTTACTATGTGCTGGGAAATGTGCTGAGTGTTATGGATACAAAAGAGCAAAAAGAAACATAATTTTTAGCTGAAAGAAGCTTACATTTTAATGGCCAGACAGCAAGCAAAAAAGAGATGAAAAGGGGATAGAGAGAGTTTAGCAAAACTGGCTTTCTTGATGTCACAGGACTATTGTGGGATCAAATGCAATTATATATATATAATACAATGCTGGATGCAGAGTATATATAATGTACTTATGTGGACTTATTTCTTTCTCCTTTTGCTTCTAAAAAGTATAGTGATTGGGGCAGCTGGGTAGCTCAGTGGAGTGAGAGTCAGGCCTAGAGACAGGAGGTCCTAGGTTCAAACCCGGCCTCAGCCACTTCCCAGCTGTTTGACCCTGGGCAAGTCACTTGACCCCCATTGCCCACCCTTACCAATCTTCCACCTATGAGACAATACACCGAAGTACAAGGGTTTAAA
>NC_058135.1:53408402-53455205 GCF_016433145.1 Gracilinanus agilis
AGAGAGAGAGAGAGAGAGAGAGAGAGAGAGAGAGAGAGAGAGAGAGAGAGAGAGAGAACAAAAACAATAGCAAATGGTAATAAATCTGTCATAAGTGACAGCCTCTGGGCTTCCTGAGGAGGAGGGGGGAGGGACACAAGTTAATTAGGAAAATGTCCTTCCAGAATACCAATGCCCTCCCTGGTGCTCTCCTTAGCTTGCCTGGGGCCTCAGGCTGCCCATTGTCTTCCTGTGTAAATCTAAATTAGCATCTGTAGCCACTCTCCTGGTAATGAAGTCTTTGGCTCTAAAGCTTTATTCTGAACAATCACCAGTCTAGAACAGAGCGAGAGGCATGAATGAAGTATTATTTTGAGGTTGGTAATCAGTGGGCAACTGCTCTGACATTGGAGTCCCTTGGGGAGTCTTAGACCCAAGGCAGTCTTAGATCAAATAGTGTCGTAGGGATGTTCCAGTTTAATAATAATGCCTTGCTTCTGTAATAAGCCTTCAGACTCTTTCCAGGGAGCCTTCATATGTATCATCTCATTCTTAGTCTCCTTTCCAAAGTGATATTACTAAAGCTCAGGTCAAATGATAATCACTTTTCTCCTCAATAAACTGCAGTGGCTCCCTACTACCTCTAGGATCAAATACAAACTCCTTTGGCAATTAAAAGCCTTTACAGTCTGACTCAAGTCTACTTTTCAAATTCATCCCTCCCCTTTGCACAGGCTAAGGTTAGCCAAAATGATCTTTTTGTTATTCTCTCCAGACATCTCCAAACACTATATCTTTTGCACAGGTCCCCTATGCCTAGAATACAATCCTTCACCTCTCTCTCCTAGGCAGCTAGATGGCTCAGGACACAGAAAGCTGAAGTTAGCATACAGATGAAAGAACTGAGTTCAAATCTTGTTTCCAGTTCTTATTAGGTATATGACCTTGATCTTTTAAATGACTTCATTTGACTTCTCTCAGTGAGTTTCCTCATCTATAAAATAGTGGTTAGAAGAACACCAACTTTAGAAATTAGTAGTGAAGTTTAAATGAGACCAAATATAAAATGCTTTGCAAACCATAAAACTATCAAATACCAGCAAATGTTATTATTAAAATCCTTCCTTTCTTTAAAAACTAAGCTCAAAAGTTAATTCCTTTTCTGAAGCCACCCAACTGTTAGTTACTTCCCTTTAAAATTATACTGCATTCACTCTGCATAATATTTCATATTTTTGTGTACATATATATGTATATATTTATTCAAACTTGCATGTATACATTTGGTTTTTTTCCCCAGTGGAATGTAGGTTCCTTGAGGACAGAAATGGTTTTGTTTTGTCTTTATATCTCCAGTTCCAGACACAAAGTAGACACTTAATCAGTGTTTTTGAACTGAGTGAATGACTGCATCAAGAAATTTAGTCTGAAGTAAGCATATCTCTCCATCTCCATTTTCTTATTAGAAGGAGTGCCACTAAAGCAAAAGCTCCCATTATTTGCTACATTGAAGTAGCAAACTTATAACAGTGTAACAAACAAATGTGGAATCCTTTAGAATTCAGTAAATGAAATTCAAATAACATCCTCCTCATCACTAAGTCTCTCTACAGCCTCAGCATCTTTTTCATCTTCTGTGTCAGGGTAGAGCTGTGGCCTTTGGCCAGTCCCACTCTGTTTCCTCTAGGATCATACTCCCCCATTTATTCCTCTTCCTTATCATTTTCAATCTGCCTCTCCTGGCTCTTTCCTCAACATCTAATATGTTCATCTCCCTTATGCTAAAAGTAACTTCAAGGAAAAATTACCACTGATATCTCCATTTTCTCAGTGCCATCTTGATCATTAGACTATGGTAATCTAGCTTCCTTCCCTCCAACTATAATTCAGTTCAAAGACCAATTACAATCTACCAGGTATTCTGCTAAGTACTGGGATAATTTTCACAAAGGTCACCATTGCTTTAAAAAATTATTATTAATTAATAAATTATAGGTATGTATAATTATAAATTATTATATGCATGATATAAGAATTTACCATGAATTGTGTGTATAATATAATAATTTATCATAAATTATGTGTATAATATAATAATTTATCAAAAAATCATTATCAATAATAAATTAATGAAATACATTATTGATCTGTTTTGTTCTTACATGACCTAAACTTCCCCCTGTATCTTACCCTTCCCAGGGCCTCATGCTATATAATAAAAATATTTTTAAAAAGGAAACCAAGAAAACTCAGCAAAACCAAACAAAGCATAATGAAAAAAAATCTAGCATTATACACAATGTTTTATGCTAATGCACCTCCCCTTCTACAAAGGCAGAGCATCTTTTCATATCTCTTCATTTGACCATACTAATTGTCTGTAATTTTGCAATATTCATTTTTATCGTTTTGTGACTATCATTCCTTTGAATTACATTGTTGTAATCATTGTGTATATCGTTTAGGCTTTACTTACTTCACTTTGTATCATTTCACCCAATTCTTTCCATGCTTCTCATAGTCATCATTTCTTATAGGATAGTAATATTGCATTTTATTCATATACCACAATTCCATAATTTTCTGGACATAATCCAATATTTGACTTTTAATTGTTAAAATCAATCTTTGGCACCCTTCTCCACCCCAGGCCTCATTTTTTCTGTAGCATTTCAAGCTACTAGTTTAGAGACAGCAAAGAAGCATGATTGATCGACTATTGGACCTGGCATCCAAAAGACCTATGTTCAAGTCTGGCTTCAGGTAATAATTACTTGTGTGATACTGAGCAAGTCACTTAACTCCTCTACCTCAGTTTCTCAACTGTAAAATGGGAATAATCATAGCACCTATCTCCCAAAGTTGTTGTGAGTATCCAATATATAATAGTTATAAAGTTCTAAGCGCTGTGCTTGGCACATAGTAGACACTTCATAAATTTTATTTTCTTCCTTCCTACTGATTCTCTACTTCTTTAGGCTTCTACTTTGCTCTAACACTGCTAACTCTGGTTACATGTTTGACCATATGCACATTGTTTCATAATCTTTAAATAGGTTTTCCTGCAAAACTTTATTCTTGGACCTCCAGGAAGTGATGCAAAGTGAAAGGAGCAGAACTAGAAGAATATTGTACACAGAGACTGATACAGTATGGCACAATCGAATGCAATGGGCTTCTCTGCTAGCAACAATGCAATGAATGATCCAGGACACTTCTGAGGGACTTATGAGGAAGAACACTATCCACATCCAGAGAAAGAACTGTGGGAGCAGAACCGAAGAAGAAAAACAACTACTTGATCACATGGTTCGATGGGGATGTAAACTCAAAATGATCACTCTAGTGCAAATATTAACAATATGGAAATAAATCTTGATCACATGTAAAACATGTAAAACTCAGTGGAATTGTTCGTTGGCTATGGGAGGGGGTAGGAAAGAATATGAATCATATAACCATGGAAAAATATTCAAAATTAATTAATTAAATAAGTGAACTTAATTAAAAAAACGTTATTCTTGACTCTTTTCCCTTCTGTCTCTATGGTCTCTTTGATCTGTCCTTTGGCATTTGCTCCCTCATGTCTTCTATTATCACTAACACATAAATGATTCTAAAATCTATATATCTAACCTTAATTTCTTTCCTAAATTCCATTATAATAATTCTAAGTGCCTACTATATATCTTGATCCAGATAATTTGTTTGTTAACACCTTAGATTCAACAGGCTAAAACTGCTTATCATTTCCCCACCTAAATTTTCTTCTGCTTTCCTTATCTTAAAACTAATATTTTATTTAAAATAACCAAAGACATGGGGGAAATTTTTTCAGACCTTATTGAGATAGGGACTAGGGAATAAGCCTGTGATTTCATAGGTAGACAGAGCTGCCAGTAAAGTATTCTACTGATTAAGGTTAAAAAGTACCTTTACCATTGCCTAGACCTCTAAAAGATTAAGCAATTCACCCAGGTTCTCACTGTCAGTTTGCCTGGTTCTTAGTCAAGTGCTCAAAGTGCAGCTTACTATCTACTATGGCACACTGACTCTTAGCAGAGTTCTAGATTCAGAGAACCTAGGTTCAAATTCTCCTCTGGTAGCCTTGTGACTTGGAGCAAGTCACACCTTATTAACACTTAGGGGGAAAAGGTGATGGGAAGAACAGAAACAACTACTGACTTTTAAACCCATCCCAATCTGTGTGACTTTTTGTGAACATCTCTCAACATCCATTACTGGCATTTTAAGGAGGGTATTAGTAATAAATAGCTAAGTTTTCAAAAGTGGTATTCCATGGGGCAGCTGGGTAGCTCAGTGGAGTGAGAGTCAGGCCTAGAGACAGGAGGTCCTAGGTTCAAACCCGGCCTCAGCCACTTCCCAGCTGTGTGACCCTGGGCAAGTCACTTGACCCCATTGCCCACCCTTACCAATCTTCCACCTATGAGACAATACACCGAAGTACAAGAGTTTAAAAAAAAAAAGTGGTATTCCACAATAGACTCTATCTTGACCATTGTATAATTGACTAAACATTCCATTGCAGAGAGGACTGGCACCGCTGGTGTGAGGACTTGTTAAGACCTTTTCAGAACTGTTCACTTATCTTTAGGAACCCAAAAAACTATAGAATGCACAGCAGTCACACCCTGCTGAAAGTATATACAGAGAAGGTTGAGATTAACTGGCAGACCTCAAATTCATCAGTGAGTCAAGGGGAGCATCTAGATCAAGCTTGGGAAGATTTTCCCTGGCAGAATAGGTAGATGAGAACAATTTATTCCAATAGCCATGAAGGCAGCTAAAGCAGGCATGGTGAAGTACTTAAATCACTTAGAAGATGCTAGTTCATCCACTGAATCTGTGGCCATCGCCAGGTATTTTGACTTCTGTCTTGCCACTGGTTTTTGACTTTGGAAGAGATAGGGAGGCTGCCTAACTTAAATCCTATTTACATATAAGTCAACACATCACCCTCTAACTTCATTAGCCCTCTTTGAAAACAAAGGATGAACAACAACAAACAGTATAAAGATACAAGATTTCACTTTGCTTAATATTTATTTAACACAAAATTACTCAATTTGGTAAAGCAAAATGCCATTTTAGAGCCTCATTTTCAATAAGATTCTTCCTATACATCAAAATTATTCAAGATTCCTAGAAATATATAACAACAAAATAGCCTTCCCTCTAAACATAAACATCAGGTAAAGTATAAAACAGAAAGATTATATAGCAAAGATGACTATCAAAAGGAGGAGATCCTGGGGGGCAGCTAGATGGGTCAGTGGACTCAGAGTCAGGCCCAGAGACAGGAGGTCCTAGGTTTAAATATGGCCTCAGACACTTCCTAGCTATGTGACCCTGAGTAAGTTACTTAACCCCCATTGCCTACCCCTTACCACTCTTCTGCCTTGTGCCATGTGAGAACTTGAAAAATGTTTTATCAGTATTCTTTTTTCCTCTATGTCATTGATGCTTCTCTATTCCACCTCATCTGTTATAGAACCATCCCTGATAACAAATTGCCATTATTTCTTATAGTTTATGTGACTGATAAAACCATCCTCCAAATCACCCAACATGTTGATCTGTTATTTTTCTCTCTACTACACCTTCTACTGACAATGAGTTGGCATATCCTATTGATTCTACCTCCACAATATGTCTCATCTCTGTCTCTGCCTCTCTTATATTTCAGGTGTTCATACATTAGTCTGATTGGTTGTTTGCAGTTTTTGAAGAATTGTGTGTATTTTGGAAAATTCATTTTAAAAAATGTTCATAAGTTGCACTGATATTTTTGGAATGAAATGTCAAACAAAAAATGGTGAAAAAAGGGAGGAATTCAAATGGCAAACTTCAAAGGAGCCATTTGTAATGAATGAAATTCTCCAGATGTCATATATATTAAATTTTAAAACTAGTTTGTTAAACAACTCAAGGAAATATAACTAGCCAAAGCACTCTCTCCATAGTCCAAATGGAGGCCAAAGAATTTGAAGAACTCGAGGTGGGAAAAAAAGCAGGGTCCAAGCAAGAGCAACTGGGCAGGAGAGCTGGTCAAGAGAGTGAGAGCATGGCCAAAAGAGACAAGCAAAGGAACATGACTTCCTCTGATACATGTCTTATATTCTGCTTGTTATATCATCATGCAGGGCCTCCTCAGGCTATCTTTAATTGGAAAATAGTCAAAGAAGAAGTAGTACTCAAAGACCTCAACTTCTCCCTTATTGCTTCATTACAGGAACAGATAGGTGTCCTAAAGTTACCAACATATCAGGAAAATTACAACCCACTCTGCCACTTGTGGGGCCAAAGCACTCCAAAATGGGGGCATATTTTTAATGAGGGATTGTTTGGCTGGCTGGTCTTGCCCTTGATCCTGTCCTCCCTAACAGAGATCTATGCAAAAGAAAAGAGAACCCAAGCAAGTTTAGTAGCCTAGGTGAAGAAAAGGAAGCTTAGCATCATGAGTGATGGCAAAGGACAAAAAATAATTTTACAAAAATATCACAATTCAATATTAATTTTCCACAGTTTCACATATTAATAAGCAAAATTCCAGAAGTTCCAAAGATGTAGAGGGGAGAATCTCTCTGAGTAAAGCCTTACTCAAGATCAAAGGTTCTTAACCTGAGGTCCATGGACCTTATTGACAATGCATAGATTTCAGTGGACCTAATAGCTTGGGTTTTTTCAATATAATTCAATATAATTGCTTTATAATCTGTGAATTTTATGTTCTACAATATTATTCTGAGAAGAGAGGAGTCTATTGACTACCAGACTCCCATGGGAGTCTGGGACACAGACACATATGATTAAAAAAAAAAAAGATTCAGAATCTCTGATTTAAAGTTAAACCTAAAACACTATTACATATTTAAAAGTATGCTCATGTTAGGAAATCCAGGAAGAAAACAGGAAAGCATGATAGAGAGCATTTGGGGGAAGAATTTTAGACATTAAAATAAAAGTGACATTGTTATTGTCAGAATATACTACAAACTACTTGGACAGTAGGGGATGAGAATGTCCAGAAACAAATCATAATGCAGTTATGATATAATAATTATGAGGCACTTCGGGTATCCTGATATCTATTTTAAGCTCCTTATCTCTCCTAAAAACAGAGCAGTAATTATTTCCTTTTTTTAAAATATGAAGGTGGCAATAAGGGGAAATTCTATTGATAGGTTCAGATATGTAGAACTGGAAATGACCACAGTCATTTGGTCTTCTCTAGTGCCCCTTATGTGACATTCTTGTTTCTAATCGTCCCCTCCCCTTTATTCAGCTACACAATTGTCATCCAGTGATGGGACAGGATTTTGTTTTTGTTTTTTTCTTCCTTGCACATAAGGATGCTAGCAAAGAACGCCAGGTTGTGCCCCTTGTCCTCTCCCTAGTTAACTACTGCCATCCTGAGGCTTAGGAAAGCATCAGGAAAATTGGCAGATTAGGCTACTAGTTTTTTGGTTAGCTATGGTGGAAATGGAAAAGGAATAGACCAAGAGGGATGGGTGTGGATGTCCCCAGATCTAGAGAGGAAGCAAGAAGTAGAGATGTTATAAGAAGTAGTATTGCTAGCAGACTGAGACAAAGAAAAGGGGATAAAAAGCATTTAGGAGTGAAGGTCAGTGAACCCCAACCAAATGAGATTAAAGACAAAGAACAAAATGAAAAAAGAGAATATATGAAAACAGAAATGATGTTAAAGGAAAAGAAGAGGAGAGGATGATTTCTGATTGGAGCAGCTTCTTTGGATGACACTTAGGTGAAGTGGCAAGGCATAAGAAAAGTGAACTCAATATATATAATATAGCTCAGTGGTGTGTAGCCTGGAAAGGCTAATACAAAAGAGCCTTGACAATGGCCCTCAGGCATGTAGCCTAGAAGGGCAAAAGTTAAAAGAGCACTAACCTAGAGGGGAAAAAAAAAAAACAGGGAAAAAATTGGATCAAAGCTTCTCTGTACCATAGAAAAGAAATCTGAGATAGCAATAGCAGAAGTTTGGGGCCAGGGCAATCACTATAGAGGTAAAGCTGTGTGGTATTCATAGCAGTGGAAGCACAGCCCTACTTTCACCAAAGTGAGTGCCAAAGGAGCAAAGACCTTCTTCCAGAACTGTCCAAGCAACATTTTAAGGCAACCCTTCCTTCATTTGGACCAAGATTCAAGAGCTATCCAGAGAGGTGTTCAATAGTAGCAGGATGAGTACTCTCTTCAGCATCTTCAGAGTATATTTTCGAACCTGGTTATTAATTCATTTTTCTTACTGGCATGGAAGGATGTTGGGGTGGCTTATTAAGAGATTTAAAAAAAGAATTCCCATAAATTTCTCCATTAGTATGAATAATAATTTTTTTTGTTTTATTTACCTTATCTTTGTTCTCATTTGCCCATTCTGCCAGGGGAAGTTTTCATATTCTTGAAGGTAGCTCAAGCAGGTACTGTAGAGTGCTTAGAGCTTGGTAAGACATCAGACACCAATTTCTGGTCATCTTGCCTTTTGTCCTGCCACTAGAAAGGCCAAAATCCCTGAGCAACTCTGCTTCACTTAAATACAACTCATGAGCAAGTCAACTCTCATTGTCTCTTGTGTCAAACTGCATCAATCAGATTGACACCACTCTCATGTCATTTCTACCCTTCAAAAACAAAGGAGAAATAACTCTTTTCCCTCCCTACAATTAAACCTGAACATAGAAAGGAAATCCTAGAAGAGAGAAAGGGAGAAATTCCCACTATAGTCCTAAATAACAGGTTTGAAGATGTCCTCCTCTACTCAAAAATCTTCAGAGGCTCCCTACTACCTCTAAGATGAAATACAAATTGCTTAATTTAGAAGTTAAGATTTATCAGAATCTGAATACAATATACCTTTCCAGTCCCATTTCACACTAGTCTTCATTTACTCTGTGTATTAGCAAACTGGTCTACCAACCAATCCCAAAACCTGTCCTGAACTCTCCCACATACATTGTAGTTACACCATGCCTGGAAGCTACTCTTTCCCTGTGTCTACTTGTTGAAATGCTCCTCTTCTTCCAAAGCCAAGCTCAGGTGCCATAGATTTTTGTAAAATATTTTCCTCATACCAAAACTGAAAGTGTGTTCTTAGTGTTTTAGCCAGTTTACTTCATCCTCTAACACATTCTATCTTGTATTATATTTCACCATGCCCAACATCTCATCCTACCCCTGGTACTTCAATTAAACTGGAAGTACAAGAGCAGAGACTTTATCTTTTCAATATTCATACCTTCAGCCACTTGTAAAATTTAGTGAACAGAGCAGAACTTTAACAAATATCTGTTAAATTTTTAAAGTTACTTCAATATCCCTGATTGATGAAGGGATAAAATTGTGCTTCACCATTAGCAGGTCAGTTTGGGGTTTGTGATTTTTTTGTTTTGTTTTTTTACTTCTTTCCTATTTTGGTCCCTTGGTAAAATGCAATCATGAGACCAGATGAATAAACTATCTAGCAACATGTAAGCAACAATAGACTCAAAATCAAGATCATGTAATATCTAATTTGCCAAAGAATCTTGAGGGGGAAGAAGACTTTGGGTGGCAGAAAGCATTAGATATTATATGTACTGTATTGTATATTATTATGATTTTACTGACAAAGGGCACCCTTGGTAAGGAAACATGTACATTTTTGCAGACCAGTAGAGTTGTTTGGGGGTACTGGGAGGTTAAACAACCATTTGAGAGACCAAACACCAGTGTGCATGGGAAGCTAGACTTAAATCTAGATCTTCCTGCTTCCACAATCAGCTCTCTAGTTCTAGTACCACCATAACCTTTTTCTATATTGTTTAAATTTGAAAGTAAAATTAGTAAACTAAAAACGCAATACATATAGATATATACACACACATATATATATAGTTATAACTATTTCTAAAGTACTATCCAATTAAAATTTTTATTGTTCAGTTGTTTTGGTTGTGTCTGACTCTTTATGGTCCCATTTAGAGTTTTCTTGGCAAAGGTACTGGAGTGGTTTCCCACTTCCTTCTCTAGCTCATTTTACAAATGAGGAAACTAAAGTAAATAGGGTTAAGTGACTTGTTCAGGCTCACACAGTTAGGAAGTGTCAGAGTCTCGATTTGAACTTAGGAAGATGAATCTTCCTGACTTTCAGGCTCAGCACTGTGCTACCTCCATTTATATAGCATTTTAATACTTCAAAGGGCTTTCTTTCACATTTTTATCTGTAGGGTAATTTACTAATATCATTTTACAAATGGGAAATTTGAAACTTGGAGAGATTAAATGACTTTTCCAAGGTCATATAGCTCAAACTCCAGTAGAATTTTTACCTCCCACTCCTTTGGTCTTTCTATTTTTCTACTTAGATTCTTTCAAATGAACTTTCACCTGTATCATCTCATTTAAGAAGCAGCAGAATGACGAAAGGGATAGAGGGCTGACACTGGGTTCCAAAGGCAAATTCAGCCCCAGACTTCTTTTTCAAAGAGGAAACTAAAATGAAGAGAATGTTTTTCCCCAAGGTCATAAAGTTCAGTCAGGAGGCAAATTCAGATCTCTTGACTACTAATCTGATTACACCCGTCACTTATATACACATGAAAAGTTGTCCAGACTTAATATTCTTCCTCCTACCCCCTTCCATATATAAATTAATATTTTCTTATTCTTCTTATACTTTCATCTGCTCTTTCTATTTTTATTATAGAAAATTTTTTGAATTTATTTATTTAGAATATTTTTCCAAGATTACATCTACTCTTTCTAAAACAGTATATACACTCAAATCTATTAATTAAAAGATTCAACATGTATATTAGGAAACATTATATGAATCCATCTCTGTTTACAAAGAACAAAATAGGTATTTGGCAATTAATTAATTAATTTGAAACATGCAAACATGAAACTGTCAAATTCATAATTCTAGTTCCAAAGTAAGATTGTGGTAACTTGATTAATTGTACTACCTTGTGCTGAAGGCAATGGATAGAAAATGAAAAGGTCTGAAATCTCCTGTCCCTATTTCTGATTGGTTGATTAGTTTCCTATAGGGTATGAGAAGGACAAACAATAGCTCCTGGAAGGGAATCTGCATATAAAACAACCAAGGAGATTGTCAATCTGTCTTTATGGTCTACACTGAGTGAAAAGAAACACAGTAAAATATGATCAAAGTGAATATTTTAAAATTAAATGTTTTTCTCCAAAACAAAATCTTTTGAGGCTACATCAAATCCACCTATGCTCTTTTCTCCAATTTTTTTGGGGGGGAGGACATCATATCACATTTTCCATTAATGTGAAAATTAGAACTATTTAATGGAAGTTCATACTTATGCCAGGATGCAGCATGCATGGATAATAGATGAATTTTTACTTCATTTTATTTATTTAGTTAACCACTCTTTATAGGAAAAAGCCTTTAAAATGTCATTAAGGCTCATCTTCATTATCTTAGTCTTAGTCTTTGATACCATGCTTATTATATCTGAGCTCTGACATTTAATCAAAAGACTTAAAAATTTACTTAGGCTTTAAAGCAGATATACAAATAAATATTTGAAAATAACAACATATATTGTTATATTTTACATGTAACAATAAACACATTACATGTAATAAAATATAAGAATTAGTTCTTGGCAAGTATTGCTTTGGTATCCAATTGCTTTTCTGTTCTAATGAATATATATGTTCTTATGTACTGTGGGCAAAGAAAATGTTACACAATTGTGGTCTGTTCACTATATCCCTTCTGGACACACTATGACCTTGAATAAAGCTGGTCTTTATCCACATAGTTCTGGAACCACTAGTTATGGCTTTATATGGTAGTAATATAAGAAGTTCTCTTCAATTTCAGTATGCAATAGTATTCTATCACAACCATATAGCACAATATTTTCATCCATTCCCCAAGTGATGGACAATCTCTCAATTACCAATTCTTTGGCACTACAAAAAAAGTTGCAAAAAATATTTTGGTATTGGTAGATCCTTTTACTTTGTCTCTTATCTCTTTGGAATACAGACCCAAATAGAAGCAATATTGGCTAAAAAAGGATTTACATAGCTTTGTGGCCCTTTAAGCTTATCTCCATATTGGCTTATCTCCATATTGCTCTCCAGAATGGTTATATCATTTTAGTTCCACCAATAGTGTACTAGTGTCTCAGTTTTCCCACATACACTCCAACATTTATCATTTTCCTTTTTAGTCATGTTAATCAATCTGGTGAGTGTGAAGTGGTATCTCAGAGTTTTTTTTAACTGTCCTTTCCCCTGATTAATAGTGATTTGTAGCATTTTTCGTGTGACTGAATATTTTAAATTTCTTTTTCTGAGGACTGCCTGTTCATATCCTTTGACCAGTTTTCAATTTGGAAATGTTTTATATTCATATAAATTTGACTCAGTTTTCAATATATTTAAAAGAGAAGTCTTTTGTCAGAGATACTTGCTATAGGTTTTTTCCCCCAAAATTTGTTGTTTCTCTTCTAATCTTGGTTGTGTTGTTTTTAACTGTTCAAAAACATTTTAATTTAATGTAACCAAAACCATCTATTTCATTTTTCATAATGTTCTCTATGTCAAATTCTTCCCCTATTCATAAGTCTGACTAATAAACTTTTCTACATTCCCCTAATTTATCTATGGTGTCATCCTTTATGAAGCCATCCACCAACTCCACGAAGATTCCTAGTGGGTAGGAAACTCAGAAAGGGGAACTAAGGACTGAGAGAAAATGGGTTATGGGTTAAAGTCTAATAGAAAGAGAACATAAGGCGAGAATAAAGACACACAGACAAGAAACTTCTAGTATAAGGTAGTCAGACAGTGAGTAAGTTCTGATGGTCAAGAGCTTCCATGGTTCAGAGCTTAGATGGTTCAGAGCTTAACCCTTAGCTGACATACTGCTCTTTTATTGGAGTTACAACAGTATAGGGAGAAGGGAAAAAACAAGTGGTCTGATACATTGGCACTATGAGGTAATCACCACAAGATACAAACTGTGGGAACCTAAAACAATAGGGAGAGCTAACACCTAGATCAGGAGTTCATATGGCCTCAGGCATCTACAGTTGTTTGATACATATATTAATTGATTGTTTTAGGTAAAATAAGGAGACTGAGATAACTGACCAGTATTCCATAGTGTAGCCTTAGGGAAGGGCTAGGAATTTGGCAAGGTGGAGGTTCAATTTAACTCAAGGTTACAGAAATCAATCATAAGCAATACAAGAGTCAGTTTTTGAGCACCCTTAAAATAATATCCAGATTAATGTAGACCTGGATTGCTACACTTTATTTCTAGATCTAGTATTCATTTTGACTTTTTATCCTGGAGTATAGCATAAGATGTTAGTCCATGTCTAGTCCCTGCTATATGGCCTTCTTGTTTTTCCAGTAGTTTTTGTCAAATAATGAATTCTTTCTCCAAAAGCTTAGATCTTTGGGTTCGCCGAATATTAAGTTGCTATGGAAATTAACACCCATGTGTTGATTTCTTAATCTATTCCATTGATCCACTACTCTAATCCTTAGGCTGTCAGATTATTTTAATAATTACCACTTTATAATATGGTATGAAATCTGGTAAGGCTAGGACTCTGTGTTCCATTTTTTTTTTTTTTCATTAATTCCCTTGGCATTTTTAGTCTTTTGTTCTTCTAGATGATTGTTGTTTTTTCTAGTTCTGTGAAACATTTTTGGGGGTAAATTCAGGTAAATACCTGAATAGGTGAATTGATTTATGTAGGATTGTCATTTTCACTATATTGGTTCAATCTACCCATGAGCAATTAATGTTTCCCCACTTGTTTAGTACTTAATTACTTCTTTTTTTTAACCCTTAAATTCCATCTTAGAATCATGACTGTAAATTACATTCAAGGCAGAAGAGCAGTAAGGGCTAGAAAATGGAGATCAAGTGACTTGACCAGGATCACAGAGCTAGGAAGTGTTGGAGGACACTCATCTCTAGGCCTGGTTCTCAATCCACTGAACCACCTGACTGCCCCCCTTAATTACTTCTTCTTTTTTTTTTTAATTTTTCTTTAATTAATTAATTAATTAATTTTTTAAACCCTTGTACTTTGGTGTATTGTCTCATAGGTGGAAGATTGGTAAGGGTGGGCAATGGGGGTCAAGTGACTTGCCCAGGGTCACACAGCTGGGAAGTGGCTGAGGCCAGGTTTGAACCTAGGACCTCCTGTCTCTAGGCCTGACTCTCACTCCACTGAGCTACCCAGCTGCCCCCTTAATTACTTCTTGATAGTCAATAGTCAATAAACTTTTATTAAGCACTTACTTTGTACCAAGTACTGAGCTAAGTGCTAGAGATACAAATTAAAAAGGAAACAGTCTCTGAGTCCATAGAGCTTACACTCAAATGGGGGGAAATCTACACATAAAAGAAAGTCAAAAAATGAAAAGGCATAGTACAAGTCAAAGAAGTATAAAATGAGTGCAGCTGTATGAGAAATGAGCAAAAATGTCTGTTTTCCTCATTTTTATTTTCTATTTATCTACTTTTCTACTTTAATAATTCATTTAGATGATGTCAATTCATAAGATTTTCTGTTTCATTATTTCTCTTGAGATTATAGAGATTTTGTTCCTTAAAATTAAAATATTATTTGTCAAGTTCTCTAAAGTAACTCCTTGGTGTTTCAATTGATATAATAATAAATGTATAAATGAAAAACTATAATTCTTTCTACTAAATTGGCTCATGCCAATCATAAACACTCTAATGACCTCTCCAGTTCTCTTCTTTGTATTTCTTCAAAGAATATTTTGTAGCTATTTTTCTATAAGTTTTGCATATGACTTAATTGGTTATATCAAAGTATTTTATTCATTTTGTAGTTATTTCATTTTTAAAAGATTTTTAGCTGACATTTCATTTTTGTCACCATTATTTTATATTTCTACCCATCTCCCTCCCAAAAGCTATCACTTTTATGTTTTTTTATTTTAAAATGTATTCTTGAGTTTTGTTCTTACATTAAAATATTTATAGGATATTCTTACTTCACAGAAAGGTCTCATAAAACAGTTAAAGAAAACTAATTGAAAATTATCTCATTTAAAAGTTGCATTCAACATTTCTTATCTGTATTATGCTCCTATCTCTATATCCATAAGAGAAAAAAAAGGAAATTTTGCAAATAAAAATAATTATAGAAGCCCTTTTCTGGGGGCAAAAAAAAAAAAAGACTAACAGGATTCCACACAATTGAGGAATGGCTGAATAAATTAGAGCATATGAGTGTGATAAAGCACTATTGTGCTATAAGGAATGGGAAAAATTATTTCAAAGAGATATGGAAGAATATTTATTAACTAATGCAGAGTAGAGTGAGCAGAACCAGAAGAAAAATTTGTATGATAATACAAATATAATAAAAGTTAGCAATTTTGCAGAAAATTCATGTTTTAAAATGGATATAGAATAAAATGAGCAGAACCAGGAGAATAATGTATATTATAAAAACAAAGAAATTTGAAAGCTGAAAGTTCTATGATCAATACAATGATTATTCATAATCCAATAGATCAATGATAAAATATATTGTCCATTAGAGATATATAATAGATTTAGAGTACAGAATGAGAAATATTATATATGTACATATATATGTATATAGATAAATGTGTGTGTATGTATATACACACACAGCTATTGAAAGAATTTGTTGTGTCTGACTATACCTATTATACTTATACTTATACTGACTATATTTGTTACAGGAAATTTTTCTTTTTTTCCCTCAATGGTGATAGGGGAGAAGAAAGGAGAGAATGAACTAAAGTTGTAACAAGCAACTATTATGTACCAGCAACTGTGCTAAATGTTTTACAAATATAATTTGATTTGATCCTCATAATAACTTGGAAAATAGGTTATCTTTTCCCCATTTTAAAGATGAAAAAATTGAGGCAAACATATTAAGTGGCTTGCCTCAGTTTACACAGCCCCTATGTTTCTGAAGTTGAATTTGAATTCATATCTTTTGGGTTCAAAGCCCAGCTTTTTATCCATTTCATCCCTTAGCTGCCTCTGAGGGAGGAAGATAAAATAGATTTCTATTAATTTTTAATAGCACTGTGTAATAAGGAATTTTAGAAAAAGAAATGAGAAAGTCAGGCCCACAAAACCCATCACTATATAGTCTCCTACTTATGCAAAATAGAAGAAAGATAGTTTTACCTCTGTTCTGCAGGTTGAGACAATTAAAAATTGACTTCTGGGTAAAAAAATCAATTTACTGATTAGGCTAGCATTCATCAATAAATTAATTTATAAGTGATCTCTCCCAATGATCAAAAACTAGAAAGGCCCCTTATGTAGATTACAGACAATTTTGGGAACTCACAATTCAGTCCCTCCTTTGGTCATCCCAAGATATCTCTAATTGGCAAATAACCCAAAAGGCATAAAAACTCAATTCTTCCCCATCCCCTAGGAGATGGCAGGCAGTCATCTACAAGTCTCATGTCCCCCAACTACTAGGAATTTGAGACCAAATTCTACCTGGTTAAGACTGATCTCTGCAATGATGCCTAATAAGAGATCCAAAAGCTCATTTTTTGCTACATGTATGAACATCTGGTATAAGCTGATTCTATTTACAGAGTAAGACAGATCTCACAATCTCTTTCATCATCTCGCCTTTTTATATATTCTACAATGGAAGAAGTTCTTTGGGTGGGCCACAAAAGAATATCTTTTCAAAGGCCAAAGTGTATCATCATCATTTTGCAGTGTTCAGTTTTTTAAATTATTCTTCATCATTTATATTATTTTAATTATTAAATATCTTATTTTCATGGTTCTGCTTATTTCATTTTTCATCACATCTTGCCATTTTTCTGTGTTTCCTGTATTATGTTATCACTTCATGCTATGTTTTGCTACAAATGTAGTTTTTCTTAAGAGAAACTCTAACCCAGTAATTCCCAAAGTAGGCACCACCGCCCCTGGTGGGTGTTGCAGCAATCCAGGGAGGTGGTGATGGCCACAGGTGCATTTGGGGGTGGTGAATAACTGTAAGGGGGGCAGTGATAGTATAAAAGAAAGAAGAGAAGATTTAGAAAATTTGATTCCACTCATACGCTCAATTTTTCTTTGAACAATGTACTGGACATTGGCTCGGTTCCGGATACTCCCTCACTTGCATTAAGGTTTGTGCAATCTCACACTGCTAATGTTCATATGGTGCCTCTGAATTGCCTTTTCAAAAGACGTGAGCACTACAAGCATTGCTGTGGGTAACTGCCACTCATGCAATTGGTTGATCGCAAGGCCAAAGCCTGGAACAGCAGCGGTAGTACTGGCAACTGGCAGTCCTACCAGCAGATTTTGGAGCACACTATGAATCAGATTTCCCATAATTATTACGTGTAATATAACTCAAACAAAGGTTAGATCGTTGTGATACTGTGACAAGTTAAAGTTAGCTAACAAATAGTGCAACTATAATTGGTGAGTATTATTTATTTATTTTGTAATAATTATATGCGCTTTACAATTAATAATATCATGTTTATTTATTTCATCAGTATTTATTTTAGTTTGTTTTTTACAAAAATATTTCAAAAATTATTTTTAAAATATTATTAAAAATACCTCCATAAAACTTTTATTTTTTCTTTCTACAGATAATAATGGCTAAACCAAAGAAAAAATGTATTGTAGACAATATGATATCGAATATTTGAAATATGGTTTTATTGAGTCGCCTGTAAATAATACATTACCAATGTGCCTTATTTGCCAGAAAATTTTATCAAACAAAGCTATGAAGCCTTCCAGACTACAAGAACATTTGACTAAAATTCATGGTGATAAAATAGATAAGGATTTATCTTATTTTCAACACTAAAAGAAAAATTTATCAAACAACCAACATTGGCAAAATTCTTTTCAAGTGCAACCACACAAGATGGCGATGGCTTGCTTGTTTCTTACAATATTTCATTAATGATTGCCAAATTGGGAAAACCTCTTGCTACTGGTGATGAACTAATTATACCGGCTATAAGTGAAATAATATGTGCTGTGCTACACAAGCCAGCATCTGATATTATCAAGAAAATTTCGTTGAGCAATAATACAGTGCAAAGAAGAATTGATGAAATGGCTCAAGATGTTGAAGATTCATTATGTGGATATTTAAAAACATCTTGGTTTTCTATTTAACTTGATGAGTCAACTTTGCCAGGAAATGAAGCTTTACTTTTAGCATACCTGCGGTTCACAAAGGAGGAACAAATTTGCCAAGAATTATTATTTGCAAAATATTTGAAAACTGATACTAAAGGAGAATCAATATTTCATGCATTGGGTGAGTTTTTTAAAGAAAAAGAAATACCTCTGAGTAATATCTTATTACTCAGACCACAGACAGTGCTCCAGGGATGGTAGGACGCAACAGAGGTTTTCTTGCATATTTAAAAAAGGAGGTGCTGAATGCATTCACAGTACACCGTATCATCCATCCTCAACATCTAGTTGCCAAAAATTTAAGTTCACACCTACACAATTCATTACAATATGTAATTAAAGCTATCAACACAATCAGAAGCAAATCATTGAATGACAGATTATTTAAACAGCTTTGTATTAAAAACGATGAAGAATTTAATCGTTTGCTGCTTTATACAGAAGTTCATTGGTTGTCAAAGGGTGCCTGTTTGGATAGGTTTTATAAACTGTTAAACTTGGTGCTGGAGTTCTTGAAAGATAAAAATGATGCAAATTTTGCAGATAAAAACAATCCAATTTAATTCAATCCAAAAGTGACATCGGTTACTTGACAGACTTGTTTCAAAAATTTAATGAAAGCAATTTTCAGCTTCAAGGTGATAAAGTGAATTTAATAAAAACAAAATCTGTTATTTCCGCATTTGTGACAAAACTTCTGTACAAACGAAACTTTGGACGAGGGGAATTCAACCAGTTCCCAAATTTATCAGGAGCAGAAAATAAAGATGAAGACATACTTTCTTATTGTGAGCACTTAGATGCTCTCCATTCAGATTTTAATCAACAATGGCTATAGAATTATTTGTTGTAATTAAACCATGCTGTACTTGCCTCTAGCTTGATCTCTAGCCTCCTTTGGGAAAGAGAGTGTTGCCTTCCAATGAATGTTGATTATCCTCACCTTGGCCATACCCTTTACATCTGAGTTATTCCGAACTTCTGTAGGACATCATCCAAAACTGATTCCCAGCTCTCTACCACTCAGTTCCTTATTTCCATTTCCCTTTATTCTCCCACCCCAATGTTCTAACCAAGTATCATTGGGTTCTTCTATCATGCCTTCTGGAAAGCCTGTTGCACAGGCAACAAACTTCCTTCCCTTCATCCTAAATCTTTTTCTCTCCCAATTTTTCCATATGCTAGCTATTACTGAAACCTGGCTCACCCTATATTACACAGTCTCCCACACTCTTTTCAGTGCTGGTTATAGTTTTACTCTGTATTTTTACTCATTTTTCTCAGCTCACTGGTTAAGACAAGAGTTGGAATACCCCTCACTTGCCATTACTAATTCCAAGTTCTCCCATACTTCAATAATTTCTCCTCCTTTGATGTACATACTATTCATATCTATCACCCAATCAAAATCCTGGTAGCTGATGTCTACAAACTTCCATAGATACACACCCAGGTCATTGCCTTTCCTTCCTCAGTGAGTTTGGTAAGACTCACAATTTGTCATTCTTCTTCAACTCTTGCCCTTATACTCAGTTACTTCAATATAAACATTGATTCTTCCTCAAATACCCTAACCCTAAACTTATTACTTTCCCAAGAGCTACTCCTCATGAACTAGTCACCCGTAAAAATAGTCATACCCTTGATCTTGCCATCATACACAATGCACCACCTCCATGTTCAAGAATTCTGAAAGCCCTTTATATGACCACAATCTATTGACTTTTCATCTTTCATCCACACTATGACTGTTCATTCTTTGACCCCTCAATTTTATCCCTGGTCATCTCCCTTGTACTAGCCATTTTCTACTCTTTTCCTCATCTTGACATCTTGGCAAATCAATTCAATTCTACATTGTCCTCCTCTCATGAATGCCTAATCCCCTTATTATTTCACAAGTTATGGCCTACCATGCCTCAGCCTAAGATCACTCCCACATTCATCACCTTTGCTCTTACACATGCTCTTACACATTACTACTGAATGAAGGTAGAGAAAGTCATATAACTGTTCTGACTAGGTCCATGACAAATTTATATTACACAAACTCAACTGGACCCTCAATGCTGCTAGACAGTATTTCTATACCTGTCTTATCAACTCACTATCCTACTCTCTACAAGATCTCTTTCCAATTTTTTCATCCCTCTATCTCCCAAGGTTATCCTTTCCACCCTTATCCTCCCAGTAAAGGACCTTGACTCCTATTCTACATTACAAAATTCAGCTATTCATCATGGGCTCCTTCTCTCTTCTTCTTCAGTTCCTATCACTCAGATGTCTTCTTCCACTCTCTCCATCTTCACTTCTGTCTCACATGATGAAATAGCCTTACTCCTTACCAAGATTAATCCCTCTCCCTACTCAAACAATCCCATTCTATCCTACTTCTCCAATATATTGCCCACTCTATAATTTATTTTCAGTCTTATTTGCCTAAATTGTTAAATTCAATTGCCTTTTCTCAGTCCTCATCCTTCTTGACCTCTCAACTGCCTTTAACACTGTTGATTACCTTTTTTTTCCCTTGAGACACTCTTCTCTCTAGGTTTTTGGGACATTAGTTTCTCCTAGTTCTCCTCCTACCTATCTAATCACTCTATCTCTGTCTTCTTTGTAGGAATCCTCCTCCAGATTATGCCCACTAACCACAGATGTCCCTTGGGGTTCTCACTTGGGCCTGCTTCTCTTCTCCTTCTATGTTTCCTCACTTGGTGATCTCATCAGCTGTCATGGATTTAATTACAACCTCTTTGTTGATGATTCACAAAAAAAAAAAAATCCCAACCCAACCTCTTTACTAAATTTTATTCTCACATATCCAACTTTCATACATCTCAAACTGCATATCAAATAGGCATCTTAAACTTAACATGTTCAAAACATTATTTTCCCTTTAACTCTTTCTCCCTCCCTTCTCTTTTATTGTAGAAGGCAATACTCTCCTCCCAGTCTCTCACTCATCCCCTATAACTCATTCTTGACTCCTCACTGTCTCACCTCCCATAACTTGTTAGCAAGACCTGTCAACATCACCTCTACAATGTCTCTTGAATGTACTTTTTTCTTTCCTCAGACACTACTAACATTTTAGTGAAGCGCCTCATCACCTAATTCCTGGACTACTGAAATAGTCAGCTGGTGGATCTGACTGCCTCAAGTCTCTCTCACTCTAATCCATCCTCCATTCAGCCAGCAAAATGATTTTCCTAAAGCATCAGTTCAATCATATCATTCTCCTACTGAGTAAACCTTAGTGGTTTCCCATCATCTCCAGGATCAAATAGAAAAAAAAAAAATCTCTGTTTAGCATTCTAAGCCCTTCATAATCTAACCTTCTCCTACCTTTTCAGTCTTTCTATACCTTACCCCAATCACATACACATAGATCTAGTGACCCTGTGCAAAAACAAGAAATCTACCACTTGGTTCCAGACATTTTCTTTGGTGATTCCCCATGCCTAGAATATTCTCCCTCCTCAATTCCCAACTGACTTCTCTGACTTCTTTTAAATCTCAATTAAAACTCATGTCTTTTACGGGAAGTTTCCCTCAAATCCTTTTTTTTTTTTAAGCCCCTTATCTTCTGTCTTAGAATTGATACTAAGCTTCAGTTCTGAGTCAAGAGAGGAAAGGGCTAGGCAATAGAGATTAAGTGACTTGCCCATGGTCACACAAGTAGGAAGTGTCTAAGGCCAAATTTGAACACAGTATCTCCTGTCTCCACTGAGCCACCCAACTGAACCACTCCCCCCAAATCCTCTTAATTCTGGTGCCTTCTCTGTTGTTTTTTTTTCCTATTTATCCTGTCTTTTGTCTCTTTTTGTGTTCCTAATGTTAAGCACAGTGGCTGGCACACTTGTTGTTCTTCTGTCAGTTCAGTCTTGTCTGATTCTTCATGACTCCATTTGGGGTTTTCTTGGCAAAGATACTAAAATACCATTTTCTTCTCCAGCTCATTTTACAGATGAGAAAACTAAGCCAAATAAGATGATGTGACTTGCCCAGTGTCACAGAGCTAATAAATGTCTAGGGTCACATTTGAACTCAGATCTTCCTAGCTCTATGCCTGACACTCAATCTACCACTTTACACTTAATAAATATTTAAGATTGATTATTGTTAAAGTCCCCATCATGTTGTGTGTATATAAAAATGTATCCATCAATTTTATGACCTGGGGCATCGATCTACCAAACATATTGTTATAAGGGTGCAAATGGTGAACCCCTGGGTTCGGGAAGGAAACCTTTCTCAGGAATGAGAGGACTCCAAACTTGGCTTAAAAGTAAAAAGAAAGATTTATTAGTAAGATAGGATTAATGGCCAGCAAGACAGCATGAGTGGAACAGCCATGAGAGGCTTCTCCCAGAGTCCCCCAGTTCTGGGCTTTTTATCTTCTTTCCTGTAGTGTGGACGTGACTCCTCGCACTCAGGCATTCAGTGGGTACCAGGTCTCTGGGAGACCTTCAGGGCTTAGGCTATCCAGGTGTGTCCTGGAAGTGTATCTCTTTTGTCTATCTCAACTTAAAGGACACCCAAGGATAATGGCCTTTGCCTCAGGAGTCACAAGGGCAGGAAGGGGGAAGGGAATTTCTCAGTTCACAGCCTGCCTGAGTTAAGGGGTACAGGGTCCCTGCCATTTCTGCACAAAGCCCATATCAATATCACATGTGAGTAATTCCATCAGTATCATTTAAATTCTACTGAGTATTTGAATATCAAAACAAAAACAAACAAAAAAACCCCCAAACATTCCAGGTTAATGTAAAGCTTAGGGAGATATCTTGAAAATCAATAATCAATCAATAGGGATTTATTAAGCATTTACTAGGTGTCGATGCCCTAGAAATAGTACTAAGAGCTGAGGATAAAAATTTAAAAAAAAATTAAGTGAAGAGTCCCTATTCTCAAGGAGCTTAGAGTCTGGCACATATTTGCTGTATGACTAAGAGTGAGTCAATTTAACCTCTTAATGCCCAAAGCAAATCTTTAAGGCTATAAAGTTGCTGAGAAGGTGATAAACCACACGGATAAAGGGAGTTTCCTCATCTGGGAGTTCCCTACATCAATGAAATCACAAGCCAAGTTTCAATGCTTCCCCTCATGTTTATTCATGAAATATGAGGAGGACACCCATTAGTGGACCGTAAGTACTAAAGGATCTCTTGTTGCATGTTTCGGAATGACTGATGGCCTGAAACGTGGTACCACCAAGAAAACAAAACAAAACAAAAAGGCAAAAGAATGATGTTTTAAGGAGACTAAAAGAAGCACTACAGGCAACAATCTGGCATGACTCTGAGCTGCTAGAGACAGACAGACAGAAACAGATAGACACAGACCCAAATATGCGTGTGTGTGTGTGTGTGTGTGTGAGAGAGAGAGAGAGAGACAGACAGACAGACAGACAGACAGACAGCGACAGACAGATAGAGAGAGAGAGAGACAGAGAGACAGAGACAGAGACAGAGACAGAGACAGAGACAGAGACAGAGACAGCGAGAAATAGGGCAGGAAAGAGAAAGGAACAGCAAGCAAATGGCCCTGTCCTACTATGGAGCAAACACAGGTGGGAAGCTTTTTTGCTGAAATGCTCTGAGCAGGCAGTGCATCTGAAGAAATTCTGAATATTCTTCATGTATTGGGGACAATTCCTCTTCCGGTATAAGAACTCTGAATCGAGAACAAAACTGTTTAGCCTGTAACAGAAGAGAGTCAGGATAGCCAAGGAGTAAGCACCCCCGTGACTATTCTTCCTGCATATGGGCATTTTGCATGATAGACCGTTCAAGTTCCAACCATCCTTCATACATCAGTGGCCTCATGTTTAAGGAGTGGAGGTGGGGGAGGGCTGGAGCCCCGCCAAATACTCATAATCATTAGTAGCAGCTGGGTGCCATTCCCAGTTCTCCTTATTACTTGCTAACCAGTCCTGCTATCTTTTGCCATTCCTCGCTTATGCTCTCTATACTCCTGACCTAATAGGGGCTCCAAGGGTTGGTATCCATAAGTCCTTTGGACTCACCAAGTAAATGAAAGGCATGAGAAAAATCCCAAGTGTCCTCCTTATCCTTTCTCCTGGCTTCTGTGCTCCTTAGAAATGTAGCTCTAAGTGGTAGGTAAAGGGTGGGGCAGTTGCTCCTTTCAAATGCAGTAGGAAGGCAGGAGAGCAAAGGAAAAATAGCCAAGAAGCAGCTTGCACTACCATTCTCTGGAGTCCCAATAATCTTTGTGGGTGCGTTAGCAGGCAGCCAAATGTATTCTTACCCCCTAGATATCTGGGTGTGGATGTAGCAGCCCTCTCTAAGCACCTCTCAGGGAATGTGGTAGGCAAGGGAAAACCTTCCCATTTTGTCCTCAGTTAAACTCCCATGATCCCTATCCTTACTTAGCCTGTGAGTCACAGGCTGATATGCATCTGCATGGATCACTTGTGTTTGAGTAGGGGATTTCAAGCTACTGCCTGTCTGTAATGGGGAAGGGGGTGGAGGGAGAACTGAGTTCTGTGCAACAATATCTCCAGATGCTAGATGGTAGGCAGCTAGCAGAAACTGGAGGGCATGGGGCTGATTTTCTTTGTCAGGGCCACCCCCAAATTAAAAGCCTTGCAATATTTTCCATTCTCTTTGTGAACTGTATTTCTTTGTGTCCAAGTCAGGCTGTCAGGGAAAGTTTCCTGTGAATATGTAAGCATGCTTTGTGTTTATTTTTATTGCTTTTCCTCTGGTTTCCGGGACTGTAAGCAGACAGTCCCCACCAAAACTTTGATGGTTATAATATAATACAATTAACTGGCAACCTTTCTGTTCCTATGTAATGAAAATTATTGAGGTAAATCCTAAGATTTAGAAATGGAAAGGACCTTAACATTATCGAAGGTGTACCTTTATCTTTTTTTTGTGTTTCATAAGCCCTGTTTTTGCAGTTTGATGAAACCTATAGACTCTTTTTCAGAGTGATATTTTTTTTAATGCATGAAAAATATACAGGATTACAAAGGGAACTGATTGCTCTGAGATACAATTATCAAAAATATTTCCTTACAATCAAGTTTATGGACAGCAGGATAAGAGCCCCTGAGTGAATCCAACTCCCTAATTTTATGATTGAGGTAACTAAGATCCAGAGAAATAACTTGACCAAGGACACACAGATAATACGTAATAAAAGCTTTGATTTGAACCCCTGCCATCTAAAACCAGCCCTTGCCACTTATTCTATGCCGGAAGCATGATATTTCCTAAGGCAGTCAAGATTTTAACTCACCAAGGGTGCTAGAAGGGCCAAAATGACCTAATCTCTAGATAAAGAGCCAATCAGTAGAATTAGGTTGGCAGAGAAAATGAACATCAAAAATGTCCATTCTATTTCAAGAGATTTTCTTGAGCTCTCAATTCTCCCACTACATCTGAAGTGACATTCTCCATTCTCTTCTTTGTTCCACAACCCTTCACCTATCTCCCCAAGAAGGTCCCCAGCACCCAGTTTCCCCGCCTCTACCAAGTGTCCTATTCGGACAAATAAGTGACCCACCATTTTATAGAAAAACAGACTTTACAGAAACTTGTATGCTAGGTCAAAGAGATGAATCAATGACAGATTTTTTTAAATGAATAATCATTTTTTATTTTAAAATATGGGATGCTTCACAAAATGTACATGTCATCTTTGTTCAAGAGCCAAGCTAATCTTCTCTGGATCACTCTAATTTAAGGATATATGCTAGCAAAGAGAGCACTGACTAATAGACTATTGTTAGATGATAAGCAATAGATGATTGATAGACAGTAGAGATGATTGATTTATAGATAATAGATTTTAAAGACAGATAGATGCGTGTATAAATACCTGTGAATACATATGTATATATGTTTCCTCTAATGTGCACTTTGGTAGAAATACGATGCCTTTAAGTATTCTTGTTGGAACTTTTTTTTTTTAAACCCTTTAACCTGTGTGTATTGGCTCCTAGGTGGAAGAGTGGTAAGGGTGGGCAATGGGGGTCAAGTGACTTGCCCAGGGTCACACAGCTGGGAAGTGTCTGAGGCCGGATTTGAACCTAGGACCTCCTGTCTCTAGGCCTGACTCTCAACCCACTGAGCTACCCAGCTACCCCCTGGAACTCTCTTTTTGATGATAGTTGTTAATGCTCGTATTTCATAAATCCTCCTTAAATTCTTTGCTCTGAGGAGGAGGCAATATTGGGTTTTTTAAGGCCCTGCCAGTAGATTTGGTGGATCTTAGCAAGCTGGAAAAGCATAGATTGGGAGCTGTATGATAAATACATTATGTCTTTCAAGAAATGGTCCATTAAGGTATAGAGGAAAATTCTTAAGAACCGATTACACTCTGCATAATGTTATCTATAAAATAAAGCTTCTTTACTCAATTGGTTTCTTGACAAAATATGAATGTGCATATACGTTAGTATGTACATATTATTATATTATATATTATAATGTAATATTTTATATATTATGTCGCAATCCAGGTCTACATTAATCTGGATATTATTTTAAGGGTGCTCAAAAACTGACTCTTGTATTGCTTATGATTGATTTCTGTATCCTTGAGTTAAATTGAACCTCCACCTTGCCAAATTCCTAGCCCTTCCCAAAGGCTACACTATGGAATACTGGTCAGTTATCTCAGTCTCCTTATTTTACCTAAAACAATCAATTAATATATGTATCAAACAACTGTAGATGCCTGAGGCCATATGAACTCCTGATCTAGGTGTTAGCTCTCTCTATTGTTTTAGGTTCCCACAGTTTGTATCTTGTGGTGATTACCTCATAGTGCCAATGTATCAGACCACTTGTTTTTTCCCTTCTCCCTATACTGTTGTAACTCCAATAAACGAGCAGTATGTCAGCTAAGGGTTAAGCTCTGAACCATCTAAGCTCTGAACCATGGAAGCTCTTGACCATCAGAACTTACTCACTGTCTGACTACCTTATGCCAGAACTTTCTTTGTCTGTGTGTCTTTATGTTCTCTCTCCATTAGTCCTTAACCCTAAACCCATTTTCTCTCAGTCCTTGGTTCCCCTTTCTGAGTGTCCTACCCACTAGGAATCTTTGTGGAGCTCTTGGACAGCTACCTATTATATATATTAATTCATTTCAAATATTTCTGGTTTGATATTATTGTCTCTCTTGCTCTTAGGGATCCAAACCCATATTTCATTACGAGTACTTAAATATTATACAATGCCTAGGGAGAAAAGCTTTGAAAAGTAATGAATGGAAGGCAGCTAGGTAGCTCAGTGGTCTGAGAGTAAGGCCTAGAGATGGGAGGTCCTGGGTTCAAATCTGGTCTCAGCCACTTCCCAGCTGTGTGACCCTGGGCAAGTCACTTAACCCTATTACCTAACACTTTCCACTCTTCTGCTTTGGAACCAATACACAGTATTGATTCCAAGAGAAAAGGTAAGGGTTTTAAAAAAAAGCAAAGAATGTCAGTTTCTATTATTATAGTGTGATTTACAGCCACATACAAAACTTCTAAGAAACTTGGTAAATTTTGTTTTGTTTTATTTTGAGTTTTATTTCTTCTTTACTTATACTTTAAAGTCCATGTTAAAAGTTGCTGAAGAATGCAGCAAAGCCCACTAAACAAGTGACATCAGCATTCATACACAGTTTCTCAGCCTGCCCTCAAAACACTCACCTTGGAGGCCATGCAGACATAACTATGAACAAGAAACAATTACATTTCTACATGGTAGGGCACAACTATTTTATACATCATCACATGTACTTTAAAACTTCAAAAGATTCCTGAAATCTTTGTTGTGGGACCTCCCTCCATTGTAAATTATGTCCCCTCAAAAGCCTGATAAAAGGTACTTTTCCAGTTTCTGTGGCCAGAACAAATTTACTATCTGCCGGTTGGCTTTCTGTCAAGTCTTCTGAATTTACCTAGACTAGTCGTGTGAGAGATATGTAGACTGTCATCTGGCCAGTATGTGAAGTTTTTTTTTTACCTTAGTAGACCACACTAGAGCTTTGAATAAATGAACAAATGAATGAATGAAAAAGCATTTATTAAATACTCAATGTATGCAAAGCTATTTCAAGCACAGAAGATACAAAATACAAAGATAGGAAAGTAAGACAGTCTCTGAGGCAACTAAGTAAGTAGCACAGCGGACAGGAGGTTGGGCCTAGAGTCAGACTCATTTTACTGAGTTCAAATATGGTCTTAGGAACTTACTAGATGTGTCATCCTGTGCAAGTCACTTAGCCATGTTTGCCTTACTTTCCTCATCTGTAAAATGAGCTGGTGAAAGAAATCACTCCAGTATCTTTGCCATGAAAACCCCAAATGACATCATTAAGAATCAAACACAACTGAAAGTGACTGAACAACAATCAAGACACTCCCTACTCTCAAGAAGCTCATTCTGCTGGGCGGAGGCAACAGTTTTCATCTGCATCATATGGAAATGTCAAATGGCTCTTAGGTCTAGCAGCAAAGCAAATGGTAATGTGTCTTCCTTAATGTTATTTCTACAGACACAACTATATCCAATCACCAAGGCTCACAAAACTATAAATGAAACAGTTCCTGATCTCAAGAAGTTCACATTCTATAAGAGAAACAATATGGATGGATAGATAGATAGATAGATAGATAGATAGATAGATAGATGGATAGATGGATGGTTGGATGGAAGATGGATAGATAGATAGAATAGACAGACAGACACACAGCTAGATAGAGATATATTCTATCTAGAGATATTCAAGGTAATTTTTGGGGGGAGTCACTAGCTCCTAGGGTGAGGGGAGAGTAGGAAAGGCCTCATGCAGGATCTTCAAGGAAAGAAAACATTTTAAGAAGCAAAGGTGAGCTATAAATCATTTCAAGTAGATAACTTGTACTCTATCAGGGTATCTAGAGTACACGAAGACTCAGAAACTTGGTGTCCATCACCTGTCATTACAATTGCCAAATCCAGTTCATTTCCATTCAACAAGGATTTCTTGTTCTAAGCACCATGGGCCTGACTTGAGATATAAGATAAGAAACAAAGCAAAATCCAAGTCCTGGAGTCTAGGAGCTTCGGTCCTGCTTGAGATTACAATAAGTATACAGGTAAATAAGTACAAGATAATTTGAGGATGGAGAGGGTGCTAACAAACACAAATAATTATAGACCTAGAATTTTAGAGCTTTAAAGGACCTCAGACAATATCTATTTTAAATTCTGGCTTAGTCATTAAGGCCCCCTTCTCCCTGTCTCCCTCCATCATATCCCCATGGTTTCAAAAGATATAAACAGGACATATGTACTTAATCTGTCTGAGACAGTTGAAATTTCTTTTATTAAATATACTTTAACATTTCTAAAAAACTGTGAAATAAAAATCAATTGAACCCTCCCATTGAGTTCTTAAGCTCTCCTGAGACTTGAGTCAGAACAGGAAAGATTAAGGAGTTGACAATCACTATGAGGGTTGGCTTCCAAGCCTTTGACAGGGGAAGAGTCTGGCAGTATAGATGAGGAACAGCTAATAACATGATCTCTATATGCTATACAAAAAATCTACTCTACTATGTAATGAGTAGAATCAAACCTATTGCACAATTAATAATAATTTCCTGGTAGGCATTTTAAATGAATGTTGTTTTTTGTTGTTTTTTTTTTTAATATGTTAGTTACATTTTTAAAACTCTTTGCTTTTGGAATTTTCTCATTTCTCTCCCACCCCCACTCAATTTAATTCCTTTCTGAAACAATACCGTACAGCTCCTCTAGTACTTTTCCCTGATGACTAAGAGATTCCACTTCCTAGACCCCAGATACCACTTTTACTACCCTTCAAACAGAAGAAATCATTAGGCACTGTACATTTTCTCAGAGAGAGTATTACCACTTCCTTTATCATCTTCCCCCTGAGAAATATAGTTCCTGACAACTCATACCCTGTCATTTTACTTAATGAAACTTTGTAATATCTTCTAGCCCCCTCAATCAATAAACATTTAAGTGCCCACTGTGTGACAAAAACTGTGTTAATCTCTCTGTCTTGCCCCAAGAATAGAATGAGATACTTTTTAAAATGCTTTGTTGAAGTCCAAATGAACTGTGCTTAACAGTAATCTCCCAATTAACCAGTTTGCTAAACCACCCCCTACAAAGGCAGTAAGAATAATCTGACATGGTTTGGTTTTTTATGAAGTCACATCGAATACTTCTCTTCCTTGTTTTAAAAACCTTGGCCATCCATCTTAGAATTAATACTGTGTATTGGCTTCAAGGCAGAAGAGTAGTAAGGACTAGGCAATGGGGGGTAAATGATTGACCCTGTGTTGAAGAGCTAAGAAGTATCTGAGACCAGATTTGAACCCAGAATCTCTTATCTCTAGGCTTGACTCTATCCACTGAAACACTTAGATGCCCCTACATTCTTTTCTAATTCACTAATGATCCTTCCATGTACTTCATAATCTGACAAATTGAAATGAAATAGCCTATAGTTTGCAAGCTCCATCCTCTTCATTTATTTTTTTAAATCTAGAATATTTACTATTGTTCTATATTACCTTTCCTATTCTCCATGATCTTTCAAATGTAGCTAACAGTGACCCAGTAATACCATCCAGCAAATATTTTTTTTTCAGTAAATTATTATACAGTGTCTACACTAGGAGTCTTGAACTGACTATGGTCATCTAAATTCTTTTCACTATTGCTTTACTTATCTTGGGTATCAACTACCTGCTAGACATTTTTATAGTGTCTTTTTCAGCCCCAAGATACTCCTGCTTGGCAGAGAAAAAAGAGAAAACAAAATAAATATTGAAGAGCTCTCCCTTCTCTGTTAGCAGGAATCATCATTCTAACCTCCCCAAGTAGTCATCATAGATTTTGAGCTAGAAGGAACAACAAAGGTTGTCTAGTCCAAATGATTTTACTAATGACGAACAGAGACAAAAGTGTTGTTTTTTGTTTTTTGTTTTTTAAAGATGTTTGTCTGTGAAGATATGCTCTGTAATCAGAAATTGGCTGTGCAGGTCTCTCTATTCCCTTCTCATGTTTTCATCAAGGATACCTTCAACATATACAGAAACCATTATGGATTGTATTTTCTTTTTTCCTTCAGTGGAAGAGTGTCTAATTTATTTGCTTAAATTTATTTATTCATATGTTACATAAAATACTCATTTTAGAGACAACCGAAAGTCAATATAGCAATTGATCATTACTGAAGATTTTGGTAAAACTTACCAATCGTTTTGGTGATAAAATCATCCATGATATTTTATGCTCCCTTGAAAACCTCTTTGAAACTAGATCTCTGCATGACATTAAAATTGTCACCTTCTGTATGAATCTTTTTTATGCTTTAAATCAGTACCAACCTCTCTTCCCCAATATTCTCTTATTTTAGGTTATCCCCATTTCCCCATATGACACACTGAGCTGGCAGGATAGAGAACTCTATTAAATACTCTTCAGGTAATGCAGAAAGAGAATGTCATCCTCCTTGATGATCTAGTTTACTAAAGAGACTCTCAGGAGGACTGCAAAGCTCCAAGGCTTTGAAGAGAGAACACGCTCCTAAGTCAAGTGTGATTGTACCTTGGACTTGTTAGCTTCTTTGCCCATGCTTAGCTATATGTTGTATGGAGTCAGGAAGTTCTGACATGTAAAACAATTTTAGAAACTAGAAATATTTAGTCGAGGGAAAACCTGAGGGAGAAGGAAGGATGGGAATGAATACTGTCTTCAAACACTTGAAAAGCTATACTGTAGAATAATGTTTATTATATAGTAAGTCTAGCTTATTTCCTCTGATTTTGTCTTTCTAATTTACATTGTAGACTTGAGAAGGTTTATGGTACATGGATGCAATATTGGGGAGAGTTTTCTTTTCTTTTTTTTTTTCTTTCATTTCTTTTAAAATATTTTTCCATGGTTACATGATTAATTATCTTTCCTTTCCCTTTTCCCTCCCCCCTCCTGGAGCCAACAAGCATTCTGCTAGATTATACATGAATTATCACTCAATACCTATTTCCATATTATTCATTTTTGTAATAGTGTAATCTTTTAAGAACAAAAACCCCACATCCTATATCCATATAAACAAGTTATAAATGATATGTTTTTCTTCTGTGTTTCTATTCCCACAATTCTTTCTCTTGATGTAAGATTGTCTTGTACCATTGCAATGCTATTAGTAGCAAAATCGATTGCATTTATCATGTTTCACTTTCTGTGTACAATGTTCTCCTGGTTCTGCTCATTTCACTCTGCATCAGTTCACTGAGGTCTTTCCAGTTCAGATAGAAATCAAGCAATTCATCATTCCTTATAGCACAATAGTATTCCATCACCTTCATATACCACAATTTGTTTAGTCACTGGGGTGAATTTTCCAACAATTAACCGTGTTTTAAAAAGGCTAGTGAAACCAAAGCCTGAAAACCCATGAGTGTTGGACTCTCTCATCACTGGCAAAGATCAAGGCAGAACTGGCAAGAGCAAGAGAAAAGAGAGGGTTCTTTTGGTTTCCAGTTCTGGGAGAGATGTATAATGCCACATCCTTTCTTCATTTCACAAAAGGAGAAAAAGAAATTTGGAGGGAAAGCTAACCTGAGAGGAATAAGCATTCTCCATCATGTCTCTATTCTCACCTTGCTAGAGAGTAGATTTGGGGGGAATGTTCCCCTGGGGATACAATCTCAGTTGAGCTAAGTTAGCTTTCTCCCAATGAGAGCAATTTTGCTCTGTATTATCTGATATATATTCTCTGATGTATTCTATGCTTTCTGTTTTGCTGATAACCTGGATAAATGGGGTTCTTTGGTATTTGCTACACATTCTTAAAAAAAAAAAAAGCAACCTTGTCTTCTATCTTAGTATCAATTCTGAGACAAAAGAGCAACAAGGGCTAGCCAGTCAAGGTTAAGTGGCTTGCCCAGCATCACTCAACTAAAAAGTGTCTGAGGTTTGAGCCAAGATCCTCCTGAGTCAGGCTGGCCCTATATCTACTGTGTTACCTAGCAGCCCCTATTTGTTATATGTTCTTTATGGAATTGCTCTTTCATGAGAAAGGAGTCAAGTTCTGAAATTAAGCTTATGGTTTTCCTTTTCCTGTGAATGGTGATCAAAAGTTTAGCTTGAATTTCCTTCATTATTTTTTCTCTAGTATAAGCATCATGTGTCCTCTTTTACAGCATGATGAAGATGGAATTATATCATATAATAGCATATACAACCTATATATATTACCTACCATTTCCAGGATGGGGGAGAGGTCAGAGGGAGAGAATATGGATCAAAACATGTCAAAAAAATGATTATTGAAATTCTATCTACATGTAACCTAGAAAAAATAAAATTAAAAAAATTCATTTAAAAAAAATTAGTTTGAACCTAAAGACTATCCCCTAGACCAGTGATGGGCAAACTTCTTAAAGAGGGGGCCAAAGGAAAGGAAATGCTCATCTGTCAGTCTGTTTCTAAGGCAACTCTTTCGAAGTTTCATTGTATTGTATCCTACTCATTGTATTCATCAGATTAGGAATAATATCTCACGGATAGAACATTTCAGGGCAGTATCTGGCCCAAGGGCTGTAGTTTGCCCATCACTGCCCTAGACTAATTATATTTTGAAAATAAGATGGATATAATTCTTCCCGAGTATCCCTCTCTCTGAGGAAAGTAGAGGAGCAATCATTGGGCCAAACTTCCTGCTTCTCCTCCTGGCAGGAAGAAAAGTCTCCCTTAGAGAAGGCTGGAAGAGCAGAGATTAGAGATATCCATTCTGCCTCCCTTTGAGCCATACCACACCTCCATGATACATGCAGGGGACAGACTTCACTACATTGGTGAATTCCTTGTGACATGGGCATTGTGCAGAGATGGCAGTTATCCCTTAACTCAGGCAGGCTGTGGACAGGGAAATTCCCTTCCCCCTTCCTGTCCTAGTGACTCCTGAAGCAAAGACCTTTTATCTTTGGATTTAGGTAGAGACAGACAAAAGAGATACACTGGCCACACCTTGATAGCCTAAGCCCAGAGGATCCCAGATAGTCCCTCCCCACCCACGGAATGTCTGAGTTCGAGAAGTCACATCCACACTCTAGAAACGGAAACAAAAACCCCTTAACTGGGGCATCCAGGGAGCAACCCCCAACAGTTGCTCCACTCTAGCTGCCGTGCCATGTCATGGAGGGCAGTCCCCCAGGGTTGTTCCACTCATGCTGTCTTGCTGGCCATTGATCCTATCTTACTAATAAACCTTTCTTTTTTACTTTTAAGCTAAGCTTGGAGTCCTCTCATTCTTGAGAAAGGTTTCCTTCCACCATTTGCACTCCTGTAACACTTGTACTAGAAATGATCAAGTAAGGGCTAGAAGACTAAATATCAGGGATATCACCCAGGCTCATCACCCCAGAGCCATCCTCCACTCCTGACTCTTCTAAACACCAATATTCAGTCAGTTGCTAATTGATGTTGGTTCTATCTTTCTAACATCTTTCCTTTCTGTACCCTGCTCTTATCTCAATTATTTTTATAGCCTTCTAACTGGTTCTGGCTCCAGGCTCTCTCTCCTTCCAATCCCTGCTCAGTAGTAAAGTTTCCAATAGGAGATCTTAAAGCACAGGTCTGGCCATATCACTCCCCTGCTCAAGAAATTCCAGGGGTTTCTCACTTCCTCTCAGATCAAGTAAAACTCATTCAAAACTGTCATTCAGACCCTTTCACAAGTTGGTTCCAGCCTAACCTTTAAGATTTATCATAAATACTCTCCTTCATGTACTCTATGATCCAACCAAACTGACCTCCTCGCTGTCCCTTACACCCATCCCCATGCCAAGAATAGTCTCTCCTCTCTTCATATCTTACAATCCCTAGCCTGCTTAAATTCTACCTCATACATGAAGCTTTTCCTGACCCTCTCAGCTGCTACTCTTTTCCCTTAAATTACCTTGTTCTTTCTCTGAATATGGAAGTATATATATATATGTATATATATATATATGCATATATATTCTAATTAAATGTATGCATGTTTTATCTTCTAATAGAATGAGAAATTCTTTGAAAACAGAAACCATTTCACTTTGGACTTTGTATCCCTTGTGCCTAGCACAATGTCTGACACATAGTAGACAATGAATGTTTGTTGACTGATTGCATAATACTCACAAGAGGTTGAATGTCTATTCCAACTGAAATAGGTAAGATGACTCAACCGGGTTTGTACAGTTGTTGTTATATATTCAGAGGAACTGACTGTCCAGGCCTGGGTAGGCCTGAGAGTCAACTCTTGGGCCACAAAGCTATCTGACTCTTCTTTAAAAACAGTAAATTAATTTATTTATAGTATATTAAAAGAAATGATGGAGGACCAGGGTAAAAAGAGTCCCTAACTCTAACATCTAATTTCTCTACCCAACTCCTATAGATTCCTCATGGATTCCTCTTCAAGATCTTCAAGCTCCTTAAAATCCTACTCTCTCTAACTAAATCCCTCTTCCATATAATCTACCCTAACTACTGGCCCTCAGAATAAATTGAAGAAATAGTAAAAGTTCATTAGAGTGGACAGCTGGAATCTAGATGATCTCAGTCTCTTCTTCAGAGGCCAAGATGGCTGCAGACCTCTTTCCCAAAGACAGAGTTTTTCAGGGTCTGGCTCTCACTCACATACATTCAGGAAACTGCTCAGGAATTAGGAATCAGGAACTCACAAGATATCTGGGAGATGATAACTGGAGACAGGGAAGGAACAGATCTCAAGAATCTTCTCACTAGTTGGAATACAGGAACCTCCAGGGATCAGAAAAGATAAGTCATTTACTTCAGGCAAAACTGCCAACAGGAAGTGGACTCTCCACTCTCTTGGCTGGTCCTCAGTTTTTATCCCTTCCCCAGATTCTGGAACTTGCTCTTTCAGTAGTGTGTGTGTGACCAGACTCTCCTTTGCAAACCATGCCTCTTGTTATGTTCACAAAGTTGCAAATCCCTAGTTTCTTTCACTCTTCCTTACACAACTCAAAGATTCTATGCTTCTATTTGGACTGTGGCAAGAAGCCTTCCCAATACTTCCTAATTATACAAGTGTTTGTGAAGTAAATATTAAAAAGGTAGGCCAGACAATTAGCTACACAAACTCATGTGGTCTAACCATATTGTTTGCTTGTTTGTTTTAACCCTTACCTTCCATCTTAGAATCAATACTAAGTATTGGTTTCACAGCAGAAGAGTGGTGAGGGTTAGGTAGTTAGTGTTAAGTAACTTGCCCAAGGTCACATAGCTAGGAGGTATCT
The DNA here is from genome assembly GCF_016433145.1 of Gracilinanus agilis. Taxonomy (NCBI): domain Eukaryota; kingdom Metazoa; phylum Chordata; class Mammalia; order Didelphimorphia; family Didelphidae; genus Gracilinanus; species Gracilinanus agilis. The sequence goes on from NC_058135.1 coordinate 53,444,933, forward strand.
ATGGTCAGATTGGAACCCAGGACCTCCCTTCTCTAGGCCTAGCTCTCAGTCCTTTGGGCCATTTAGCTGTCCCCTAATCAAGATTTTTTTTTTTTACAAGATTAGAAAAAGAGAAGGGTTGTGTTTTTTTTTTTAATTTTAGAACCACAGAGAATTTCCAAAAATTCTTGAGCAGTGCGTCTCTTTTTGCTGAAGCCTTATTACCTGACTCCAATCTTTCTTTCCAATCCGATTTTACATTACTGCCCTTCATTCCATCTATATGCCAGCTGAGTTGGTCTAATTTCTGTTCCCTATACATGATATTTCATTTCCCACCTCTATGCCTCTCCATTTCTAAAATTCATCTCCGTTTCTCCTCCAACTCTTGAAATATTTCACTCCTTTCAAAGTTTAGCTCAAGTGCCACCAGGAGACCTTTCCTGATCCTGCCAGGTTGAGGGGGCAGCTGGGTAGCTCAGTGGATTGAGAACCAGGCCTAGAGATGGGTGGTCCTAGGTTCAAATCTAACCTCAGACACTTCCCAGCTGTGTGATCCTGGGGAAGTCACTTGACCCCCATTGCCCACCCTTACCACTCTTCTGCTTTGGAGCCAATACACAGTATTGACTCGGCTTCAAGATGGAAGGTAAGGGTTTAAAAAAAAAAGAAAAAGAAAGAAAAGCAACCATGGCACAACATATAGGAGTTGGGAAAACTTGGTTTCAAGACCTACCTCTGGCAGACTGGTCATATGATAGCAAGTAATTTGTCCTTTTAGAACTAGGCAAACTCTAAGACTGTACATTTCAGGACAGTGGCCAACCTATAAGAGTAGAAGGAATTACTAATGAAATCATAAGACTGGTTTCCCCTCCCTAGAAAAAGACTCCTTATTTTGGTATCCCCTGTTCCAACGCACAGTGGGTGCTTAATGTTATCTCATAACTTGTTGAATTGAATTTAGTTTATCATCAATCTTTAACAAGCCTGTAAAGACCCATAACTGAAGGAGGCTACAGGGTGCCATTTTTAATAGCTACAATTCAGTTGGATTGTGCCAGTGGGCTCCAAATGACTACCTAATTTATAGAATTAATCAAGATTACCCTGCTGAATCTGTTTCAGCAGAAACTCCATGACCCAATTCTGGATGAATTAGTTCAAGGTGAGGATTCCTGGAACCTTATCCAATCCTATCCACCAATGCCTGAGAAATGAGATGAGTGAACTACCAGCAAGAGGTTTTATATAAAAACAAATGCAAATGTATTCCATAGCATCTAATTCTCACCTAATGGTTTAACTATTTCCACCAGGAAGAACCCTAAGCTGATGTATATGAAGTCATTTGAACTCCAACCACCCCTCCCTCAACCAAGAAAGAATCCCAACAGACAACCAACTTTCACTTTCTGGAAACCGATACCTTGCTCTCTCATTGACCATAAGATGATACCAAGGACATATGTTTGGTAGGGCATTATTCCATGTTCTTTTCCAGTTTGGGGAGAGAAGAATCTCATAACCTTTACCACTGACAACTTATTACATGGCCCCACAAATTCTCTCCTGAAACTCTACCTTTATGCATGCATTGAATTATAGACCTGACCTAAGTCTTGTGCTTAGAGCTTCTGGCTGAATTGTTCATCATGAAAGAAGACTGCCATCACCAGTTGTATATTTTGGCCCTCATGAAAAAGTAGATAGGGAAATATCCAAGTCCAGTCCTCCTATTGTGCAAGAGGATAAATTCTATTGTCTAGAGCCCCTGTAAGATGGTGACACATTTTCTGGATTGTTACTTATTGACAAAATAGGTATACATTTCACTAATGCTAAAAGTAATAGACCTTTATGTTGGGTCTATTTTCTATTTTTAAAAAACAGGAATGTGGGGGGGGGACATAAATAAGGAGGGAGTGGAGCAAGGGAAAAGACAATCTAGACAAAGGATGAAACAAAATCATAGTCCCTGAAGAGTCCAAGATAGAACAAGAATAAGAAATGACAATATATTCCATGATGAAGACAGTAGAGTGAGGTCCACAGATCTCAGGAAGATGCTCTTCAGCCTACAGGAGGAGGAGGAGAGAGAACTATAATGAGTCTATAAGAAGCATCCTCTGGATTTGGCATTTAGGTTATGCCAGGTTCTCAGCCTGCTTTCTAATTCACTGCAGAGAAATATAGGTTTCATCTCACCCAAAATAGCAGTTGACTGGTCACCAAGCCAGATGTGGATCAAGAGTCAAATAGGGAGATGCCTCTGATTGGCTTCTCATATCCAATGTCACATATAGAGAAATAACCAAGATTTACAACAGGGCTAGAAGTTTCTAGCAAGGAAGATTCTAGGCAAAAAAAGATTCCAGAAAAGGAAAGCAGTGTCAGACATGATGGGGATAAGGATATTTAAAGAAGAGGAAACTTATACACAATTTTATGGATCTCAAAGTAGCCAAATAAAGGACAAGGATTTTTAGAACTACCATTATAAATATATCTTCCAAATATGCCATCATTCTCCCACCATGAAAGTAATCCCAAATAACCAAAAGGATTCATATTAGCCATAATAAGCCTGAAATATGTATTCATCATGAGATATAATTTCATTAAAAATTGTACTCTGGTCCAGTTGATATGGTCTATTTGGGAACAAAGGTTATTGATTTGATAAAATTGGGGGTGTAAAATCATGCCATGATCTCATTTCCCTATCTTGTCTTAAACAAACAGTACAAAAGATAAGGGGGTAAGAGAATGGTTGGATAAACCCTTCTGGAGATGTCAAGGAATAGAATGTCTTATATTCAAGGTGCCAGGTGTTATCTTTATCTTGAAATATTGCAACTTTTTTGCTAAACAAATGTTGTAGAGATCAGGTAACCCTAAATTAGTAGTAGAGTCCTGGTAGCTGCAGAAAAATCAGAGCATCGGCTTTTGGAAATGCTGAGCACCTTTGCATACAAGGTTGGACACTGGTCCTGCCAAGCTAGAAGTCCTGCTATATTATATTTCAGTCATATCCCCAGTACCATGCAAATTAAGATGGATCTGGAAAGGACCCAAGGGAAGCTTTCCCAATGATTCCCTTTTTGAACCCACTTGGGGACAGTTTTCATGTGCATGAGTGGAGAAGGACATGTTAACCCAGGTTTTGATGTTGACCTGATCCCTATGAGTCATCATATTTTTAAAGGCTCCTAAGTCCTCCAGCATTGGTCTTCATGTACCTGGCAGTTTGAGAGCTCTAGTTCTCTTCCCATTTATACGTCACCAACTGACCAGACCATGGGTTGTAGAAGCCTTGAAGGAAAGTTGCTCCCAAAAAGATCATTTTCATTATGGAAGAGAGTTGTTCCCACCCTCTTTCTCTCTACAGTTTGAATTGCCTCTACCTATTTAATTTACTCTATGATGATTATTCTGAATATGGTAAAGTACAACCCCTTCACCAGATACCTTGTCCATTCTCTGGGTTCAGTTCCTCTAAGTCAAGTGTAGAAGGAATATTGTTCATGAGGTATAGATATAAGCAGCCCACTATTCTGAGATTTCCCATAAAAGTGCCCCACTAATTGTGTGACTAATTTATGGACTGCCATAAAACATCACATCCTACTTATAAATCCAGGGATCAATATCATATATTGATTGTATATTTAGCTGACTTTGTATAAATTTTGTATTTTATTTTGTATAAATAGCTGTATAAATGGACATTGTATAAATAGCTGACTCAATCAGGTGCCCAGTATATGCCAAAGGAAAGAGCCAGAAAGAGGGAAAGAAGTCTTTATAGGTAGAAAGTATGGCAGTTAAAATGATTTGGAGATTTTAAGCAAGAGGAACAAAAACAAGCTTGTAGCTTTCAATGAAATGTAGGAGAAAGTATTAGGTTAATAGGAAAAATGAGCTATAAATCCTTTAAGAACTTAAGATCATCAGGAAACATCAGAACATACTAGTTTGCTCAAAGGTTTTCATAGAGCATCATCACTGGATAATGTATGTGTCCAGCTGAATCAGTATTGGTCTAGTTTTCTTAATCCTTTACTGTTCCTATTCCTAGCTGGCTTTCAGTTCTACATTCTTCTTGAAGTTCACCAGATTTAATTAACTCGGCATTCAGTCTTAATAATTACCCAGTTCCCTGATTCCTGATTTATATAACTAGCTATCCTCTGTCACCCATCCTGGTGACTTATAGTTTCAGTTTCTTTGTCCTCCTTTTAGCTACATGCCCCTGGTTTATGATTTTAGGTTTTAGACTATTTATTTTTCCACTCTTAACTTACTTTTCTCAAGCCACAGCTGAGAATAGGGAGCTCACCAGCATAATAGAATTAGCTGACACTGCCCTCTGTTAATAGCCCTACTGAAATCTGTAGTCTCTTTGTGTCTCCAACTATCCTGATTAACCCTGTCTCTCCTGGCATAAAGTCTTTAGTCATGATAGAATAGAACCCTTGCTTGGAATGTGGCCATGAAAAGAAATTTCTTATTCAAAAGTATCAGAATAAGATAGAAGGAAACTGTAGATCAAACAGACATATACAAGCATGTGGAGCCAGAAAGGGAATAAATAAAAGAAGAGAGAAACTGAAATGATATTGTGATGGAGGTATACTTCAGTCCACCAAGTAGAAAGAACACATAGATGATGAATTAATGATATAGTGCTCAAAACCAACAGAAAAGACAGAGCAGTTACATAACTAACATCTCATGATTCTAAGCAATGTCAGAGAGATTATTTGTTGAGGTGAAATTATTAAACTTTTAAAAATATATCTATTAATCTATAGGGCACTTCAAATATCCATTTATTTTCTAAAAGTCTTGCTCAATTAAAAGCAGATCATCTGCTAGATTCCTGGTGTTCTTTGTTAGCAATTTCATCTCCAGGAGTTAGAAGAAACAACAAAGGAAATTTTTACCTTGAGCCTAATCTTTACCAGCAAGAAAGAGTGATAAAATAAAGAAAAAAGTAATGACAATCTGAGGAAAAAATAACTGTATTATCGTAGTCAAAAGCCAGGAAAGAGAAACTCTTAGCATAATCAGATATATACCATACCTAGATTCTAGGAAATCAGATTTTTAAAAGTTCAGAGAAATAGTTGGATCCCATGCCCTGAGTCTGAAAAAGGCAAATCATCCCAGGAGAGAGGAAGCTTTCAAAAATGAAATTCTGATTTTATGCTCATGAAAGTATCTGATGAATGAAAAAGGGGGTAAGGGAGAGACATCCAAAAGACTGGCTTGACTTCCTGAGAGAGTTCTCTACTGCATTCAGTATAAAGAATATTATACCAATTGGTCAGTTCCTCACAGAATTTCCATTTTAAGAAGATCCCCAGGCCAGTCATATTTACTACTTCATCTCTCTCTGGACTTCTTTCTCAACTTCTTTCTGTCTCTCTGGACGTCTTTCTCACCTCCTTTTCCTTCTTTTGCATTGTATTCCTCCATTAGCCTATAAACTCCTTGAGGGCAAGAATGACAATCGTTATAACAGCAAGAAAAAGAAGAAGCACATGATGAAAGACAAAAATGGAAAAGATGACCTATAAGACCTATAAGAACAGCTAAAATCTAAAATGAGTGGAGGCTTGCAAAAAAATGGCAAAAATTAACAACACAAAAAGGACAATTTTAGCTATTCTCAGAGCAGCAAGACCAAGGAAGGAATAGGTCTGCAGCTAGGCCTATAAAGTATAATGTTAGAATATGACAGGGAAAAAAAAAACTCTCCAGCTTCTATTTTGCTATTGTATTTTTTTTATCCAGAGTCAAACTAGATGATCTTCCAATTCTAATATCTCATGACTCTAAGCAATGTCAAAGAGATTGTTGTTAGGATAAAATTATTAAGCATTTTTGGATGACTACATCAGGCTAAAAATCATGGGATAGGTAATATGGGTCATCTATTTATAAATGTTTACCAAAAAAAAGATACATATTGCTGGCATAGGAAAAGACTAAAACTCTTTTTACCTAGAAATTATCTCTTGATCTTCAGGAATGATTCCCTCCTTTGACCTCTTCTTTGAGGTCTCAGTCAAAAATGTCAAATTGCTGCTTCAACCCTAAAAACTTTTCCCCAGAAGCTATATATCTTTTGGTTCTTGTTAGTTCTGCCAGATCTCTTGGGTTTTGGTCTCTAAACACTTCATTAACTGAAAGAGGTAGATTGAGGGGAGCTGTCACTATTTCCAGAGTATAATTACTATATTTTACCCTGACAGCCACCTCAAGATAACTACTGAAGGAAGATATGTAAAGATGTGCCTAGACAGAGATGAAATGAGAGCGGTCTGAGGCTCATCAGAGCTCACATTTTCTATTGCCCAAAAGGCAAATTAGTTTTTAATGTTACACTTGGGCTAATAACAACAGGAGGTTTCTCATCAGGTTGCTAAATGCCAGTTATTGCCCTTCCCAGCAAGGGAACAGAGTACAGAGTGATTCATTCCCTTGGGCAAATTGAGCCGGTCCAGGGTACTTCGTTCTCTCTGGTTGGCACTGTCACAGCTACTTACTTGGCAGGTCATTGTAACTTAGGTTATATCGCAAAGGGTAATGGGGACAGCTGTACTAACAAAACCATCTTCAGAGAGAGAGATAAAGATTGTATATTTAACAAGAAAAAGTTTTTGTCACAAAGGCTAAAAAGTAAACGTAGTTTTGTTTTTTGTATTCATTTAATCAGTAAAACATTTGATCTTGACACAGTGAAAGTGACCTGGGACATCATTTCCTAATTGCAAAGATTTGACCAGTCTGATGACAAATCCAAAAAGTTAGACTTATTGAAATATATCAACATACAACCTCATTATTTGCATAATTCTACAAGTATAGAACTACCAAATTTTCAACATGCATGAAAAATTACTTTTCTGCTTGGATAGATCAGAAGTAATCTCTAAGAAATAAGATGGTGCATAAATAGAGAAAAAAAAAAGAGAAGTTCTTCTTTAGCTGCCCTGGAAAAGAATTGATTTAATTTTTATTCATTTTACTATTATCAGGTCCCCAGTGATACTCAGATGGTTTAAGACCAAAAGTTCACTGATTCATTTAACTAAAATTACTTCTATATAGGCCACACACACATAAACACAAACACACAGAGAAACCCACTTTCTTACAAAAGTAAAAACTAAGTAAAATGAAATTCAATTAATCCACTAAACATTTGTTTAGCACTTATATTGTACAAGGCATTATCCCTGCTCTCAAGAAGCTTATAATCTTTTAAGGGAAATATAATGATACAGACATGGATTCCTTCGTTCCTTTCCAGACTTTGCACTTAATTCTTTGAATGGCTTTCTTCACCACTAGCCTTTTCCCCCTGGAAAATACCTCCAGCCTCATGCTTCAAGTTTCCTTGCTTTGGCAGATGCTTCTATTCTTATTGCCACCTTCTTCTGATTGGTTAATTCCTTCAAGAATTTCCACTTTGATAAAAGTTCCCATGTCAGTCATATTCACTCCTTCATCCCTCTCTGATCCTTTTCCAACCATACTGCCCTCCTTCTGCTTTGGGGCTTCTGTTTATGTATTATCTCCCCCTATTTGACTATAAGCTCCTTGAGGAAAAGGACAAACTTTCTTCTTGCTTCTATTTGTATTACTAGTGCTTATCACATAGTAAGGGCTTAGTAAATGGTGACTTGACTTGTCAATTAGTGTCATTCAATTCAGTGAAATTTATTAAAGATTTCCCATAAGCAAGGTGCTATGCAAGAACCTGGGGATTCAAACATGAAAAATACACAGTCCTCCTTGTTAAGGAATTTACAACCAAAGCAGAGATTCAAATATGTATGAGAAAGCATAATATAATACATGCCATCATCAGTGTAAAGAAGAAATACTTCCTAGCTGCATTAATTAGAGAAAGCACTGGGCAGATGAGAGGCAGTTGGCTGTTGAGGGGTCTGGTTCCAAATGAACACAAACCAAAAGGCCTGTGCAAAAACTGGTCACAACATAAAAATCTAAGGGTTTGGAGTGAAAGTCAGAAAAAAGTTTCAGCACCAGAAATTTAGGCAGGGAACTGAGTACCAAATCAATAGGCAAATTTTAAGAAGTATAGGGGAGTTGCCTAAATGATTCATTCTCAAAACTTCTACCTTTCATGGCAGCTCCATATATTCCTCTACTCCTGACTTGCACTGATGAGATATCTGTTGTGGTATCTTAATTCTATTCTTTTCCCTGATGGTTCCACTGATGGCATTTGTATATCAGGAGAAAGAAAAAAATGACCTACAGTACATTAGATGAGCCTTCTGTGGTCAACTCATGAAAAGCCATGGACAAAAATGGCACAGGGTGGGAAGGCAAGGAGGAGATATGGCCCATGTCACTGGAAGGGACTCCAAATCCATGATATTGGAAATTCATTTGAGAACTCCACAGCACTTTTTAGAACACATCTTGAGGATTGTATTTATTCCAGAAGTCACATTAAGAGAAGGGTCTAGATGGGCTAGGATTGTGATTGGAATAATGAGAGAGTGTTATTTGAGGGTGGCTGAAGGAATTTGGGAAATTTAACATGGAGAAGAGAAAACTTTAAGGGTATGTGATAACTGTCTTCAAGTCTATAAAGGACCATCATATAGAAAAGGAATCTGACTTCTTTGCTCAAGAGATCAGAGCTACAAGCCAATGGGAAAAATTGCTGAATGGTAAGTATCAATTTGATATAAGGACAAACTTAAGCAACAATCTGTCCAAAGTGGAATGAGTTACTCAAGTGGTATTAGGTTTCTCCTTATTGGATGTTCTTTAGCAGAGGCTAAGTGACCAACCTTGTCAAGGATATTGTCAAGGGATTGATTGGATGCATGTTAGAACCTGAGAAACACTTGAATTCCATGACTTTGCCTAGTGATGATGATGATGATATCTAGTCTTTTGACTAGTCTTTAAAGGCATAAATTTACATACATTTTCTCCTATCATCATGATAACCCTGTAAAGCAGGTCTTATTATTATCTTTATTTTACAGATGAGGACACGGGGGCTACAAAAGGTTGTGATTTCCCCAGTATCACTGAGTTACTATCTGAGGCTGACTTTGAACTAAGACCTTATTAACTCTAAGTCCAGCACTGAGCTACCCAGCTGGTATTCCAATCATATCATGCATATTGAATAATTCTGATAAAAGAGAAGTTTAACCAACCATCGAAATAGACACACACACACACACACAAATGTCTTTTTTCTAGGGGGGAGGGTCACATTTTGGGTAGGTCTAGGTGGGCTAAAGTACATACTTCCATGGGAGTATGATTTTTATATACCATATTTTTGATGAAGGCAATTGTTTTTATTTAATGTTTTATGGAAGTACTGCCCTTCCCCCACCCAAGGTCTCACTCATCATATAACATATGTATTTTTCACATATACATATATATGTCACAATCCTTCATTGTCCTTCATACTTGAAAAGGACCAAAATGACATCACAATGTCAAGGCCAATGTACAGTGTGTCCCACTGTGGCTGATCAGACCCATATGAGTTTGGAAGACTCTACCACAGATCAGGCACAAATAGTCCATATAAATATTTGGAGTGTAGGTGTCTCTGTAATTGCATAAAATATGTACATATATATATATATATATATATATGGTTATATATATATTCTCTGAATTGCATACATCTTCATAACTAAATATCATGAAACATTTTTATTCTTTCTCTAAGGTATACTTTTGGGGTTTTAAGTGATATCAATAAAATGTTTAGCACATTAAAGTAGATCATAGGAATAAAGGATTTCCTGGGCAAAGAATTTAGGGAAATGAAAGTCCTTACTCTAACTACCTAGTCCAGAACCTCAGTTTTTAATCTTATCCCTGCAACATGGCAAGAAGTTGGGGGTAGCATGGACTTGATGGCATATTGAACAGCCTATACAATGCCTTTTGTGCTTTTCTGATACCCCTGCTATATGGATTTGTATATCAGATTTAGATGCCTGGTTACTATCACAATGTTGATGGTTTGAATGTTTCCAGGAAGCTCTCAGTGTTCCTCATTTCTAAAATTAAATTTTCTTTTTTCTTCCTTCCTTCCTTCCTTTCTTTCTTCCTTCCTTCCTTCCTTCCTTTCTTCTTTCTTTCTTTCTTTCTTCCTTCCTTCCTTCCTTTCTTCCTTCCTTCCTTCCTTCCTTCCTTCCTTCCTTCCTTCCTTCCTTCCTTCCTTCCTTCCTTCCTTCCTTCCTTCCTTTCTTTCTTTCTTTCT
>NC_058135.1:53455314-53489095 GCF_016433145.1 Gracilinanus agilis
CTTTCTTTCTTTCTTTCTTTCTTTCTTTCTTTCTTTCTTTCTTTCTTTCTTTCTTTCTTTCTTTCTTTCTTTCTTTCTTTCTTTCTTTCTTCCTTCCTTCCTTCCTTCCTTCCTTCCTTCCTTCCTTCCTTCCTTCCTTCCTTCCTTCCTTTCTTTCTTTCTTGGATAGCATTATGGATAATACTTAGAGAGAAAGAATTCATTGCCTGAGTCCTTGGCAGTTGGACTTAACTTTCATTTATGCCTGTGACATGCCTAGACTATTTCTGTAACATTGCAAATGAACCAGCATGTTGGCTCAAATTGGAGTTTGGGGAAGGGAAGAATGAGAGATTTTAATTATTTGACATTCGAAAAAATGACCTTCTTTATCAATTCAGAGAACTAACAGAAAAAGATTGGCATATCTAACAGAAAAATCTCATCAGTTGCCACAAGCATATTAGATAGGAACTTAGGAAGAACAACCTTCCTGCTGGTCCTTTTGAAAAATTGTCAGTCTGATCTCAGATTATAGGAGAAACTGGGAAACTAAAAAATTCTAATTTTAATGTGCTTTTGGCAATATTAAGTTAATTGTATTCTATTTTGAAAATCTCCTTATCCAAAATATTTCTGTAACTTCTCAAACCCAAAATAGAGTTCTAAGTTTTTGTACAAAAGCCTGAAACACAATACAAAAATAATCTGAAGCCAGTTTCTATATGATAAATTTCCAGAAGTTAATTACCCCAGGGAAGTTTTTTCTCTCTTCAGCTGTTTTAAGATCCCAAAAGACCCCTTGCCAAAAGGAAAAAAAAAAGTACTTGGCCATAGATCTTTATTTATTTGTTTGTTTGTTTTTAAACCCTTACCTTCTGTCTTGGAGTCAATACTGTGTATTGGCTCCAAGGCAGAAATGTGGTAAGAGTAGGAAATGGGGGTCAAGTGACCTGCCCAGGGTCACACAGCTGGGAAGTGTCTGAGGTCAGATTTGAACCTAGGACCTCCCATCTCTAGGCCTGACTCTCAATCCACTGAGCAACCCAGCTGCCCCCTGCCCATAGATCTTTATTGGTAAAATGTCATGAATTATCTTCCAAAAAAAACTTTGAAATGTACATCTATTTATTTTCAGATATTATAATCTTCTACTTTGAAAGATGAATAATTTCCATATGATCTCACAATTTTTCCTCTACCTGTCTAATGAATTTATGACATTATTTTGTATTGTAATTTTTGTTGTTGTTGTTGTTGATTTGTTTTTTATGTGCAGTATCCCCCAAATAGCCTATAAACTCCATGAGAGTAGAAACCTTGTTAGTTCAACTTTGTAAGTTCCTCTAATGTTTAGCATGATGTTCCACACACAGTAGGTGCTTAATACTTGTTTCTTGAATACATTGAATATTATAAGGAGCTATTTGCATTGATATTAATTTTACTTTTCCATCTGGTCTATCTGGCTCTTCATGACTTCCAGCTGGTCATTTCTGGTCTTCAATTTGCTTTTCATTTTCCAATTTCCAATTTCTCAATTTCCAATTGTGAAATTCTGCCTTTTAAACTGTTATTTTCTTTTTTAACTATTTCCCACTTTTCTTACCAGATCTCTTCCATCTTTCTCATGATCTCAGATTTGAACTCTTCAAGAGCCTGTGACCAATTTTCATTTTGGAGGGGGAAGGTTTGGATGTCTTTAATTGTTTGTCCTCCTTTGCTTTCTGGATTTTTTCTGTGCAAAAGTTATCAACTGTTAGAGCTTTTTTCTTGGTCTTTTTGGTGGTTATTTCTTAGGCCTTGTTTGTCATCACTTTGCTGGTTTTTCTTTCTCAGCCAGAAGTCTGAGTGAGGCAGGCAGACTCTCTGTGTATAGAGCTAAGGAGCAGTTTTTGCTGGCTTCCACTGTCTGCTAGGCTAGGCCTCTGCTGTCCGCTGCCCCTCTCAGCTTCACTCCTATACCCAAGGTCTGTGCTCCCCAGCCTCCTGGGGTCTCTAGTCCAGCTGTTCTCAGGGTCAAGCCCTCGCTGGTCCTAGTCAGCTGCCCAGAGCCTGGAAATAGACCCACCCTTGCTACTCCGCCTGAGGTTCTCCCCTGAGTCTCAGTGAGCTGAACTGCTTCCACTGTCTGCTACCCCTCTCAGCTCCACTCCCTCACCCAAGATCTGTGCTCTCCAGCCTCCTGGGGTCTCAAGTCTTGCTAATCTCAGGGGCAAACTCCTGGTGGTCCCAGTTACCTGCCAAGAAGATGGATTTTGCCCCCCCTCCCCTTGCTCTAACTCTGGTGTGCAGCCTCTGACTCTGGTACTGTGGGTGGGGTAGGGGAGGGTTGATCAGCTCTTGTTTTGATGGGACCTATTTCCCCCCTTATAGAGTGGAAATGCCTGAATCCCATGTACTTTCAATGCTGTGCCCTATTGTGGGGTCCCTTCATTCATCTGGATTTGGTTTTTTTTTTGTCCTTTGGAGGTATGCTGGTGGTCGGTTGTGAGGAGAGTAAAGTACCCTGCTTCTACTCTGCAGCCATATTAACCCAGAAGTCCCTCACTTCCTTAAATCTAGACAATAAATTAAGCCCTGATTGCATTTCCAATAAGTAAATGCTCTCACTTTAAATTATTTAACAACCTGCTCTTTTGAGCCTGTCCAAGCAGACTCTATCCCACCCCTGGGTGTATGTATCTTAACATTTTTCTGGGAAGTTATTCAATAATTTAAGAACAATGAAGTTGACAATCTTTTTTCCTGCTATTTGGCATAAATCCTTATAGCTTTTAATGTTCTTTTATTAGTCTTAATTGATGTGCCTTGTATTATAAAAAAAATTATCTTTCTCACGTATTTGTAGAATCTTTTTATAAACATAGTTCTCTTGGATGCAGTCTTCCAAATATGGTCCATCCAGAGAGCATGTCATTATGAAGTAGAGGGGCTAAAGACCTGAGTCATATCCAAGTGAACTGAATGAATGAATATTTAATTCAGTAAATACTGATAGGCACCCAACATTCAACCCAGGAATAGATTAGACATGGTAAACTCCTGCCAGATTTGGGTTCTTCATCAAATCACATATACTCTCTGAACCTCAGTTTCTCAGCTGCAAAAATAAGGAGGCTGGATTAGTCAATAATTCCTAAGGTCCTATCCAGATCTAAATTCTGTGACATTTGTTCCAATATGAAATTAAAATTGAATATAAAATGACACAGTTGAAAAAATGCATAAGCCTTTCACACAAGTATTTGCCTGTGTTGATCAGCAATATATTTTCTGACAAAATACAAGAAAACAAACATAATCTTAGATCAGACTTAACTGTGATTAAACCAAATATCATTATGGTTTTCAGTCATGTCCAACTTTTCATGACCTCATTTTGAGTTTTCTTACTGAAGATACTGGAGTGGTTTTCCATTTCCTTTTCCAGCTCATTTTACTGATGCTGAACTGAGGCAAACAGGGTTAAGTGACTTGCCTAGGGGCACACAGCTTGTAAGTATGTGAGGCTGAATTTGAATTCAAGTTTTTCTGACTCCAGGCCCATCACTCCATCCACTAAGCTACCCCAATAGCAGTATATTGGTCCTAAAATGTATTTTAATGTAAATGTGAATATATTCATGCATATTGACTAGATTATAACCTCTGCTTATAATATCTCATTTGATTTAGAAAATGGTTAACATTTTATTATATGTATATTAAACTGAGGCACATTCAACGGGAAGAGATTGTATTTCCAAGAATGTGGGCCCAAAGCATGATCATTCATTTTTTTTATTTTCTTTATTTTTTTAAAACCCTTAACTTCTGTGTATTGGCTCCTAGGTGGAAGAGTGGTAAGGGTGGTGGGCAATGGGGGTCAAGTAACTTACCCAGGGTCACACAGCTGGGAAGTATCTGAGGCCGGATTTGAACCTAGGACCTCCTGGTCTCTAGGCCTGACTCTCAATCCACTGAGCTACCCAGCTGCCCTCCATGATCATTCATTTGATAAATGTGCAGCACTTAATTTACATCAGACAATGTGCTTAGAGCCCTGGGGCATAGTGTTGAGGAGAAAGATGGAAATTGGATTTGGGGAGGAAGGGTCAAAGTTTGTGAGAAAGGAATTAAAGGAGGTACTTCTGAAACTACAGAAGAGAAATCTGAGAATATATCAGTCTTGCCTGTACTTGAGATATCACAGAGCAAGAAGAGATAGTTCCTAAGAGTGAAGAAATGAGCTACAGCAACACAGGAAGGCAAAAAAGAAAATTTGCTACAATGTCAACTTGACTTGTTGAGAGAGACAAAGACAGAGATAGACAGAGGCAGAGATAAAGGCAGAAAGACAGAGAGACAGAGGCAGAGAAAGAGACAGAGATAAAGGCACACAGAGAAAGACAGAGAATGAGAGAGGCAAAGACAAAGGCAGAGACAGAGGTGGAGACAGACACAGAGAGTTAGAGATAGATAAAAAATGAAACAGAGAAAGAGACAGAGACTGAAAGAGAGGAGAAAAGACAGACATACAGAGATAGAGAGAAATAGAAAGATAGACAATAAGGCAGATGGAGCTAAGAGAGAGTTAGAGAACAAAACAGAGACAAAGAAAGAGGCAGACAGAGAGAATTTTTCCTTTATTTCATAGTCAGAATTGAGTCACTGAGAAATTATTTTCTGAGGTTGCTCTGGGAGGAATCAAGGATGAGGTTATACTTTTTGTAGATTACTGAACTTATATACTTCTTTTACATAATTATTTTAACTATATCTCTACTTAAATATTATAATATTTCAGTAAATGATTCTTACCTAGTTTGTTAAAGTGCAAACTGAATTCATTTCAACTTTTAGAAGTTCCCAGGAAACTGGGTGAGGACAGGCCAAAGGAGATAAATTCAAATAATTCCAAATATACCCATATGGAACTGCTTAATTCATATGAATTCAAAGTCAAATGGCATACAGATTCCATATATAGAAATATGTATATATGTATTATGTCTTTATGTACATATATTTATAGCAGCTGGGGAAAATGTATAGATTCAGAAGAAAGTTTTAGGCACATAGTTTTTTGGGTTTTTTAAGAATTTAAGTTTATTTATTTAACTGATTAAGTTAGAAAAATTTTCCATGGTTACATGATTCATGTTCTTTCCCTCCTCTCCTCCCACCCCCTCTCATAGCCAACAAGCAATTTCACTTGGTTTTATATGTATCATTGATCAAGACCTATTTCCATATTATTAATATTTGTACTAGGGTGATCATTTTAAAATCTACATCTCAGATCATATCCCCATTGACCCATGTGATCAAGCAGTTGTTTTTCTTCTGTGTTTCTACGCCCACAGTTCTTTCTCTGCATGTGGATAACATTCTTTCTCATAAGTCCCTCAGAATTGTCCTGGATCATTGCATTGATGCTAGTAAAGAAGTCTATTATATTTGATTGAGCTACATAGTTTTTTGAAAATCAAATCCATTTCCCTCTGTGAAAGGCAGAAATGAGCCCAATAATTAGCAACAAACCCATTTATTTGACAGAATTTAGAGCTAAAATACTCTGAAAGAGCATTAAGCCTAAGCTTCTCATTTATAAATGGAGAAATTGAACACTAGCAAAAGTTAAGAAATTTATCCGAAGTGACAATGGTAGTACATGGCAGAGCCATTTAAAAAAAATGTTTACTAGAGAAGCACAGACAATGGAATGAAAGTATATATGTTATTTTGTATTCAATTCCTGTGCTTTTTGACTTATGAAACTGCAGATAGAATGGATACCAAATCATATAAACACATTCATTAATTGTCTTCTATATATATCTAGGTAGTGAAACAGAGAGAATGTCCAACTTGGATTTGGGAAGACATGAATTCAAATCCTCCTTCTGGCATATACTAGCTGTGTGATCCTGTACCAGTTACTTAATTTCTCTCTACCTCAGTTTCTTGTTGTGTAAGCTATGGATAAATAATAGCACCTAATTTCCAGGGTTGTTGTGAGGATTAGATGAAGTAATTTATACACACATGGACATACAAACACATATACATAGGCATGTACATATACATATACATATATACTTCATAACTTTAAAGTACCATCATCATCATTATTATTACATAGCACTCTTCTAGACAGGAGGAATAGAGAATAAAAAGTTGTGATAAAATATGCTCCCGATACTCAAGTAGCCTACAGTGTAAGAACTAACTAGTTGATATGCTAGATATACTGACAAACCTGGAGTCAGAAAGATGATTTCAAAACCAGCCTAAAAATTTTTGTGTAATGTAATACTCTTCTTCTCTGTCTTTCCTCATCTATAAAAAGGGCATAATAATAATACAAAAACTCCCAGCATTGTTACAAGAGTAAAATGGGATATTTGTAAAGCAGTATATAAATGCTATCTCCTATTGTTATTATCTCCTCTTTCTCCTTCATGAAGAAGCTTCTTAATTCTTCACTTTCTGACATCAAAGTGTTATCACCTGCACATCTGAGGTTGTTGATATTCTCTCAGAAACTTTAATTCTGGCTTTTGATTTATCCAGCCTAGCATTTCAAATGATATACTTTATCCATAAGTTAAATAAAGTGACAATGTAAAGTCTTGCCATACTCCTTTCCTAATCTTAAACCAGTTGGTTATTCTATGTTCAATTCTAACTATTGCTTCTTGGCCTGCATACAGTTTCCTTGGGACACAAGTAAGGTGATCAGTTGGGTATTCCCATCTATGGGAGGACTTGCCACATTGTGTTATGATCCACATAGTCAAAGACTTTAGTGTAGTCAATAAAGAAGAAGCAGATTTTTTTTTCTGGAACTCCTTGGCTTTCTCCATAACCCAGAGAATGTTGGCAATTTGGTCTCTAGTTCCTCTACTTCTTTGAAAAACTATCTGCGTTTCCAATAATTCTTAGTTCATATATTGGTGAAGCCTAGATAACAAAATCTTAAAGCATAATCTTACTGGTCTGTGAAATGAGGACAATTGTTCAGTAATTTGATCAGTCTTTGGGATTTCCCTTCTTTAGGATTGGGACTGAGCACCTAGGTGGCACAGTGAATAGAACACTGAGTCAGGAGTAAGGAAACTTGTCTTCCTGAGTTCAGTTCCAATCACAGATGCTTACTAGCTATGTGTCCCTGGGTAAGTCACTTTAACCCTGTTTGTCTCAGTTTTCTCATCTGTAAAATGATCCAGAGAAGGAAATGGCAAACTAATCTGGTATCTTTTCTAGAAAAACCTCAAATAGAGGTCACAAGAGTTGGAAACAACTGAAAATGACTGAACAACAACAAAATTTATTGTGCTTATAAGAGATCTCAAATGGAAAATCTGTGCAGAAAAGTGAAATACTTCATATTTCAGAGGGGACCTTAATCTAACGTGCTAGAAATGACTCTTTCAAGGATCAAGGCCATAGTGGCCAAAATATTGCAAAACTGATTCTTTGCAATAAGAACCATGGGCATGTAGCAGAAACAATGGTACTTGTCAAAACTGTTTTTGAAGCCAAACTCCAGTTCTATTCCTGAGGCCAGGCAATGCCCTCCATAATATAAAATAACTGACAGATGCCCTCAGACCAACAAATGCCCTCATAACATAAAACTATGAGCAGATAGATGTTGATAGCACCATAACTTTATCCACAGGCACTACCAACATTCATGTGGCAGAAGTCCCACATAAATTGGGGTCAAAAGAGGAGGGGGCTTTTTTAAACTGTGGTATCAATGGTGTGTATGTGGGTTGGTCTGAAGGGACTCTGATTTCAAGGACAATAAATTGCAAAACCACAGGAGGGTTACTGTAAACCTCTTGGCCACTTAGGGGTAGCCACATAAGATTGGTTTTGAACAACATTCTTCTGACGACTCTAAGAGAAATTGGACTTTGTATCCTCTGGAATTGTTTCTGCTCAAAGCAACAAATAAATATGTTTAAAAGTACCTTAAAAGAAGAACTGCTTAAAGAAACAATCTCAGCTTGGATGCTTCCAGGTTGTATTCAACAATTCATTTTCTTTCTGGGAATGTGTCCTACTGAATTACCCAAAAGACTCTCAAACCTAGCTATATAAAAATCCTTTAGGTAAGCAAAATTTCTCCTAGAACTTTAAGAAAATCTTCTTCAGCAAGATGTGTGAGATATTTCAGAAGAAGAAAATGGCAACAAAGAAAAAACTCCTGTGACCGAGGACTTTTACAGATGGAAAAATCAGTGACAAATATACAAATATCCATATATAATGTTTCCTAAGCATCTGGAAGATTTGAAGAAAGGTTTTAAATGGACATTAGTGTTTCCTAAACTTTTCCAGTAGTAATTCATATGAAAATATAAATATTTTACCAAAGTGAATTCTGGGAAATCTAAATCCTTCAACATGGTTTTGAATTAATTGTTAATAGTTAATAATTATTTGGAACAGGAAACCTTGCTTATTTTCAATAACTGTGATCAGGAAGGCAACTCTCCTATGAACTAGGGGCTTTTGGGGTGGGGGTTGTTTTGTTTTGTTTTAAAATGGATCTTCCTATCTCACTCAGGTGCCACTCACAGACCTGGCCTCACTACTTATCGACCTGAGAATTTTGACCATTTCTAATCCAGTCCAGTTAGCCTTTCCTCAGGCAACTTAGTAACTGTCCAATGAAAGAAGCTCACCATACTAATACCTAATTTAGTGCAAACACATTATTGGCATAGTTTATTGCAGCTCAGAACTCCTGAGCTCAACGATCCATCTGATTTTAGCCTCCCCAAGAGCTAGGATTAGAAGCATGTAACACCTTCCCATTCGTGGAAAGCAGTTTAAAGAAGGAATTCTGTTTCTTTCTTAAATGCTTCATTAGTTATATGACAAGATTTTTCTAAAAGTTCAAGATAGTTGCATGAATATCTTTAGTGAATTTGGTAACTTTTTTTCTACTTTTAAGAAGGGCAAAGGAAAAGCAGGTGGGAATGAAAGTGGTAGTAATAAAAAACTGAGAATATGCCTTTTTTTTCTTATCAAAGCAAAGTGGGATTTATATGAATAGAATTCATCTGAAAACCAGAACAAACACACTGATTAAAAAGTCTGCTCTTTTCTGATTCTCCCCAAAACTCTATTTCTTAAAGATTTTAAATTACATTTCAATAGTAACATAATTATTAGAACTATACCATGACAACATCCTAGATAAAATATATGTCTTTTACATTTTTTCTTTGAAAAAAATGTCAATTTTAAAATACTAGCTTTCAAACCCACACTCCATATCTGTGTGCATGCATGTATGTGCATATGTATGGTATACACCGCACACATATGTACATATGTATATGTGTGTCATTCTGAGAGAGAGACAGAGACAGAGAGAGAATGAGAGTAGGAAATCTGCTTATACAAAATGATTTTTAAATCTCCCTGGACCTCAAGAAGAATTGTTGTGATTCTTTATAAAAGAGGCACTTAGAGGTACAAATGTAAATAAAGATAGGAGCTTTGTTTTCCCTGGAATGAAAAGCTAAAGGGAAGCATTTTTTAAACACATGTTTTATATTGTATTTAAACCTCAAACGCTTAACAATCTGAAACACTGAAGGGTCCAATATGTGGCTTGTTTCCCCAGTTCATTGCTAAGTTTCATCGAGTTTGGCTTCCAACTTGGTACTTTCTTTGGATGAAAATGACACTTTGCTTTTCACCATGACTGCAAGATAAGTATACTGTTCTGTTGCAGTGCTGGCATAGTTAATTAAACGGTTTCTCAAGATGAAACTAAATGTTGCTACCTTGGAGCAAGATCTGGTTTGTATCCTGATTTCCCCCTTTTTGCAATGGGCTAGGTTCCCAGCTCAGTTCTTAGCTCAAAATAAAAACGTGCCTTTCCTTTTAACATCAAAAATATTAAGATATCAAATGTCAGAGAAACAATTCTGCCAAGGGGAAAGGGGAAGAGAGGGCATGGAGAAGTTATTTAATTTTGTCTTTTTTCATTTCAGATTTGTCTTTGCTTTCAATTCAGTCATATAAAAGGCAATTATCTTGTTTTTAATCTGATAAAAAATAATCATCTTTGAAATAAATTTGTTTTTATATATAGCAAAGGTCTGTATCCCTACATGTAGAATAGAGGTGTTCTTGCGTGACTTGAAGGGAGACAGAATAGTCATTTATAGGCTCTTCTCTCCTTACTTTTCTCCAAGGGATACTTGAATTTTTGCCAGAAAGAGACTAGGGCAGCTTGGTCACTCTTCTCTCCTCAGAAAGGAGTACTGAGTGAGATTTAATCTATCCACACCCTTTAGTATTGTTAGTCTAGGTATAAGGTTTTCAGAATCAAGCTAAATTTATGATTGTTGTTTATTAAAACAATCAGATGAATGGAGGAAATGATGACCCTGAGTTTATTACCCAAGACATACAGACTGACAGATGGACAGATGGATGGATAGATAGATAGATAGATAGATAGATAGATAGATATGTAGACAGCTGGGTGGATGGATAAGTACATATTAGTCCTCTGATTCCATCAGTGTAGTGAGCTCCTACTGAAAAATAATCTACTAAAGGAGATTAGAATACAGATAGATACATAGATAGATGGATACTAGACTTATTACTTCATCAGTGGAGTGAGCTTATACCAAAGAATAACCTCTACTAAAGGAGACTGGGATACAGATAGATGAATAGATTCTCCTGGAAGCCTATGTACACAAAAATGTTTGCATATGTGTCATGTGTTATATGTATTTACAAGTTTTCAGGAGAGTGGTGCCCATAGTCTTGAAGAAATAAATTTGAGAGGAAAAACATGGGCATGTAGCCTCAAATATTTATATGTTTGTTATATATATTTTATCATATATTTATATTATGTATAATATAGCATATGTTATATTAGTATTACATAACACAATAAATACATCATATTACAAGTTATATATTAACTATGTGACTCTGGGCAAGTCATTTTATATATGTGAGACTACTTCATAAGATTGTTATAAGATAGTTTGAGCTCTGAGGTCTCTTGCAGTTCTCAACATTAGAGTGTATAAACAATGGGACTCTACTATTTCTTCTGGCCTCAAGCAAAGGTCCAAACAGAAGCCCAAAAAATAAGTATGTCTAAAAGACATCCAGAGTGTGTAGCAGAGAGAAACTGTTAGGCCGACCTGTTTAGAGCTGAAGGATATGTAGTGGTAGTCTCAGGTAATGAAAGGTCAGAAACAAGAAGCGTGTCATTCAGAGTAAAGAAGTTACTGATCATGAAATACAAAGTGAAAAGGCAAAAGAGAAAGGAGATATGTCAGAACAAGGCATATTGACAAACCAACAAGAATTTGTTAGTTGCCCAATATAAGCAAAGCACTAAATATGAAGGCAAAAGTGAAGCAATACCTGCCTCAAGGAGTTTCCAATCTATTAAAAGAGACAAAATGTACATTTATATATTTAAAAAATAGATATAGTGGCACCTCATTTTATATGAACTCAGTACATGCAAATTCAGGTATACATTGTTGGCAATCAAAAAAATTAAGGCAGAAAAATATGTAAAATAGAAAATTTTAATTATACTCTAAATCTGTACCATTTTCCCAAGCCACATAAAATCTCACAGCAGTTTTACCCAATCACAGTTATTCTCTCTCTGACAAGGATTAGAGTGAAACATTACATTGTTTTATGCCAAACATTAGCTTCCACATCAAACTTTTGAGCAGTGTTGTTGCTTATAACAAGTAATATCCCCATCAGAGTAGTGCTTCTCATTTCTTTAATGATTTAATTATTAAATAATGGCCCCAAAGTACAAAAGTAGTGATGCTGGAAGCTCTGATAAGCCTAAGAAAAATCATATGTTGCCCAGAATAATGTGTTTCACTATTATGCGTGATTTTTAACTTGCTCAAAGGGTGTTGGAACATATTGGTCATGTTAAAAAAGATTCTTCTGTACAAGAAAGTGCTAGCAACAAGGGATAGAGAAAGTCATCATATAAAACATAGAGCTTGAGTTGAATCTTAAAGGAAGCAGAGATTCTAAGAGAGTAGTAAGAAAAGAAAGAGTACCATATGTAAAAAACAATACCAGTTTGACTGGATATTAGTGCATGAAGGAGAATAATGTGTAATAAGGCTGGAATGTTAGAAGACAGAATATGAAGGGTTTTTTTTAGAAGAAATTATGTTTGATCTTAGAGGTAATGGGGAGTTACTGAAATTCACTGAGCATGAGAGTAACATGACCAGATCAATACTTTAAAGTAAATCACTTTGACAGATGTGTGGAGGATGGGGAAAATCTTCAGTCAGGAGGACCATTCAGAAGAGTATTGTAGAAGTTCAGGGAAGAAGTGATGAGAGCCTGAACTAGAGTCATGGATGAGTGAGTAGAAATAAAGGGATGGATGCAAGCCCTGTTATAAAGGTAGAAATGAGATGATTAGATATGTGAACCAAATGACAATGGGCTGTCAAGGATGACATTGAAGTTGTAAAACTGAGTGACTGCCAGAATTATAATGGCCTTTACAAAAATAGGGATGTTTGGACAAAGGATGAATTTGGGGAGAAAGAATTCTGTTTCCGGTATGTTGAATCCAAGATGCCTGTGGATATTCATTTTGAAACTTCCAATAGGCAATTGGTGATGTATGAATGAATTTGAGAGCCTAAGGACATATTTACATATGCATGAGTGTATGTGTATATTTGTTCTTTCTGGAAATTTGGGGAAAGAGAGAAGAATCAATGATTTGGAGGAAAGGAGTAAGTGATGAAAAATACCCCCTCCCATACCTCTTAGTTTTCTTAGTTTGTATATGTGTATATGTGTGTGTGTGTGTGTGTGTGTGTGTGTGTGTGTGTGTGTCTGTGTAGAGATAATAATATATGTGAATTGACAAGGTTACCAAGAGAGACACAATAATCCTTTTTATTGCCCATCCTACTAGATTCAACTTTTTATTCCAGCCTGTCAAGAATTTTCTAGATCCTGGCACTGACATAAATGTTAATTATCCCTTCTATCTTTCCATCATCTGAAAAGTTGATAAAATAAGAGGGCCAAGGAGAGACCCTTGGGAGTAAACATAGTTAGAGGGGGTGATTTGAATGATGACCCAACAAAGGAGACTTAGAAAAAGCGGTGTAATGAAAACTCAGAGATTATCTAGAAGAAAATGGTGGTTGACAGTGTCAAATGCTGCAAAGAGGTTAAGAAAGATGATGATTGAGAAAAATCCATCAAATTTGGCAATTCAGAAATCACCAGCAACTTTGGGGAGAATAATGTACAAGAAATGAGCTTGGCAATATGGAGGAATGAGGGTCAATAGGCAAATCTTGAGTAACAAGATTTAAGTTAAAAGGAATAAATGTTTTAATGAATGAATAGATGATGTATGAAAATAGGTATTCAAACAGATTATATCTCAAATTTCATATGTTTATATTATTATATTATTATTAGTGTAGATCAGAAAATCTCATAATCTTCTCTCTTTACAGATGAGGAAACTGAGGCTTAAAGGGGTTAAGTCTTTTTCTCAAGCCTACACTGCAAGCTTATAAAAAATTGGTGTTAGAATCAGTTCCCATGTCTGCTGGTTGGAAACATTTTCTTTCTGAAGCAGAGTACACACACATCAATTAGAGAAACAGAACTAACCAGTCCTAAATCTGTTTCTTACCACTTACGTGATCTTGGGAAGTCATTTCATTTCCATGAGCCTCTACTTCCTCATAAGTCAAATAAAGAGCTCCCATTAAGTGACTTCTGAGGTTTTATTGCTGTTGTTTCCAGCTCTAGATCTAGGACACAGTGAAGAACGGTCCCATGGTGATTCTATAAAGATTTAGTTAATCAGCTTTTACTACATTCTGGTTTCAGAAGATACTATTTGACACCTCCATTTTCTAACTCCCTGAGAGGGAACCTTTGAATATTATGCATTTACTATAAGTAACTGTAATATTATTGCAGATAAAATTCAATCCTTTGGTTTATGCAAATCTATGTTATTGTGATCCACTTCTACTAACGGTCCAACTGTATCATGTATCTTGGGCCAGTTCAAGCATGCAGTTTAGAAAATGAAAGAGATTCTATTATGGCATGGACCTTGGAAATACAGGCAGCAACTAGAAGCTACTCTCTGAAACTCTGCTAGGTACATTGCCCTTTGTTTCCTAGTTTTCACTTTCATATTTCCATGTGACTCAAGGAAAAAGCTTTCTAACCCAAGAGAGAACAGTGACACAATCTCAGAATCTTAGTGTTGGCAAAGACTTTACAGAGCATTTGATTGAAACCGCACCAGAACAGATATCCCCACAACAAGTGGTCATCCACCCTCACCAGGAAGACTTCTGGGGCTAGGGAATACTCTCCTTTAGCAAACAGAGTAGAATTACTTTCACACAATTCTCATGGTTTGGAAGGTTTTCCTTACAGCAAGCCCAAATCTGCCTTTCTGCAATTTTCACACACTACACCCAGGTCTGGCCAATGGGGCCAAGAAAAACAAGTCTGAGACTTCTTCCACATGACAACCTTTCAAATATGTGTTGACAATTATCATGTTTCCCATAAGTCTTCTATTCTCCTATCTACATATTCTCAGTTCCTTAAGCCAAACCACATATGGCATGGTCTCTAGTCACTTCACCACCATCTTCTGGATACTCTCCAGTTTGCCAATGTTCTTCCTAAAATGCAATGCCAAGAAGCAAACATAGTAGTCTAGATGTGGTCTGAGCAAGACAGAGAACAGCAGTACTATCTCTTCCTCATTCTGGGTATCATACAGTTTTAAATGTGGACTAGGATCACATTACCTTCACTGTCTGTGTCACACTATTGACTCACAATGACCTTGTAGACCTCAGACTTTTTATCTAGTAATACCTTCCCATTAGGTACTTATGCAAATGATTGCTTTGGATTTGTGTTTATATTTATCCCTATTAAGGTCCATTTTTCTAGCCTGTTGAGAATTGTCCACATCCCGATACTGTCATTCAATGTTAATTATCCCTTTTATCTTTTAATCATCTGAAAAGTTGATGAATTTGCCATTTCTAGTTTCATCCATAGGCTAAAATATTGAATATTTCACATCCAAGGATAGATTCCTTGGGAAAAAGAAAACCCTTGCCTTCCATCTTAGAGTCAATACTAAGTATTGGTTCTAAAGCAGAAGAGTTAAAGGCTAGACAGCTGAATCAAGTGACTTGCTCAGGGTCAGACAGCTAGAAAGTGTCTGAGGTCAGTATCTATGTTCAATTTTATTTTTGTTTATTTTGTTAAATATTTTCCAATTCTATTTTTATCCAATTCGGGATTCTTGGGGTATAGTTGACATACTGTTCCGCAGCATACTAGGGTATGTCTAGTAACATAGTCTAGTGTAGTAACCAGTCTAGTAACATGATAAAAAAAAGGAAATGGAGATAACCATGTGTGACCTATTCTTACTGAATCTGTGCTATCAATGATCACTACAACCATATCCTCAATTTAATAATCTGTGCTATTTTCCTCCAGGAAATACAAATATAACACAAATCAGAAGGTGATAGCCACAGAAAGGAACTTCGTTCTAAGTAGTCACATGGATTGAGAGTAAAGTCACAGGACACTAGATTAGCATTTTCTTTCCAGATGCAATTATCATATTGCTTTTAGTGTGGTTCCCTGAGCAAGAGGTAAAAATTGGGGCAGAGAGAACTATAGGATGGTGGCAAGACAGATAGATAAGTATCTACTAACTAGGCCTTGATGTCTTGGTGGATAGTTAAATGTGATAAAGAAAATTTGTTCCCCTCCCTATTTTGGAAATCAGGACAGTATTTGTCAATGAGAAACTTTCCAGCATCTCTTGTACTTTTCGCAATTTTTCAGTTATTTGTAGCTTCTCAGCATCTCTCAGCAATGTTGACTTTCTCCATGCCTAAGATAAAGTTCATTTGATCCTGGTCAATTAATTTCACTGAGAGCAGTCAATACTCTCTTAGTATCTTCTCACTGGCCTCAATTTTAATAGCTTTTTAACCATTTTGTTTCTATCAGTCCCAGACTAAGATTATTCCTCCCGGTAGAGAAAAAAGAAGCAAAACCAAGAGTTGAATAGTTTTGCCTTCTCATCATTTTCTGCTCTCTCTCATCTATCCCTAGCAGCAATCCTCTCCTTTCTTTAATCTTCCTCTTATCCCAAATATAGATTTTTTTTTTAAAGGGACAGCTAAGTGGCTAGGTGACTAGACAGCCAGACCTGGAGAGGGCATGTCCTTGGTTCAAGTCTGGCCTCAGGCAGTTACTAGATGACCCTAGGCAAGTCATTTAAATTACATTGCCTAAATGAGGTAATAGTGAGATGACTTGATGAGTGATGAGACTGAGACTCAAGAAAGAACTAGGTACAAATTCTGGTCCTGGAAATTCCTGGTCATATAACTTTTTTTTTATCCATAAAATGGGGATAATAAACCTTTTACTAGTAAAATAAAGGAAAATAAAATAGATTACATTGCCTAATCCTTACCAATCTTCTGCCTTAGAATCAATATATACATATGTATATTTGTATATACTGTATGTATATGTATATGTATATCTCTGGTTGATGAGTTCTCTCAGGATCCACACCAGTCTTTTTAGACACACACCCCCCCCTTTTTTTTTATCATGGTAATTGTGTTTGTGTCTTTGTCTTCAGAATTCTTTCCTTGAGACTTTCTCATTTCTATTAAGACTACCTTCTCCTACAGAGTTTTAAGCCAATAGAACATGTAAATGTCTACATAAAAATAAAATATTTACAGGAAAAAAACAATTATAAAGAGAGAAGGTACTAGAATTAAGAAGAATCAGGAAAGGCTTCCTATAGCAGGTAGAATTTTAGCTGGAACTTGAAGGAAGTCAGAGAAGCCAAGAGGAAGATTTGAGGAGGGAGAGAATGCCAGGAATGGAAATACCAGAAATTAGGAAATGGAATATTTTGCTCAAGGAATAACAAGGCCAGTATCATTGGATCAAAGGGTATGAAGAAGGTGTATAAGATTGGAAAGGGGGGTAGGTAGGGAATGGGTTATAAAGAGTTTTGAATGTCTAATGTGGATTTTTTTTTTATCCTGTAGATGATAGGGAGCCACTGGAATTTATTGAGTGGGAGCAGGGGGTGGAGATGACATGATAAGACCTGTACTTTAGGAAAATCACTTTGACAACTGAGTGGAAGATAGATTTGGAGAGTGGAGAGAGTTATGGTAGGCAGAATATCAAGAAAGTCATTGCAATAATTCAGTAATGAGGAGATAAGAGCCTGCACTGGGATGGTGGACATATCAGAGGAAATAAGAGGGCATATTTGAGACATGTTAATGAAAGCATAATAGAAGAATCTTGGCAATGGATTTGATATGGGATAGAAAGGGTGAAAGGGAGTGAGAGGGCAAAGATGAAACTTGAGTTATAAGCCTAGTTAACTAGGAAGATTGTGATACCTTCAATAGTAATAAGGAACTTGGAAAAAGGAAAGGTTGGGGTGGGGGGAGAAATTATATGACCAGATTTGTGCATTAGAAAAATTATTTTTAACAATGAAAACAGCAATGAAAAGGATGGATAGAATAGGGGAGACTAAGGGCACAGAGAACAGTTAGGTGGCTATTAGAATAGTCCAGGAAAGATGTAATGATAGTGATGATAATGAGATTTCTCCCATCAAAGACTATGTTCCTAGGTCATGATACCTCAGCTGATCTCTGAGATTTTGCTTTTTAGCGCATGTGATATCACAGTTCTTACAATTTCCCCAATTTTAAGTGTCCATTAATTTTTATTTTTATATATAACATAAAATTATATGTAACATAAGAATAATATAACATGTGATTCATTATAAATATATAATAAATTATAATAAATATGCTTACACAAGAGAAACAAATCCTCACATTAGTTGTGTTCAAAAATCTGTCTCATTCTTTTTTTTTCTCTCCTTCCCACTGCTTCCCTTCCTAAAAAGACAGGTAATATGATATAGATTATACATATATTATCATCTAACACATTTTTCCTTGTTCATCATGTTGAAAACAAGAGACCTATACACTAGAGAAAAATTCATGGAGGAAATAAAGTGAAGAATTATATGTATATGTCTTGATCTGCATTTGTACTCTATTTACTCCTTGTAAAGTAGTGGAAAACCTTTTTTGTCATGAGGCCCTTGGAACTGTACTGGATCCTTGCCTCTTTGAACATAATTAAGTCATTCATAGTTGATCATCATACATTATTGCTGTTACTGTTACAATGTTCTCCTGGTTCTGCTCACTTTACTTTGCATCAGTTCATATAGTTCTTTCCAAGTTTTTCTGTGATCATCTTATTCATAAATTCTTATGGCACAATAGTATTCCATTACAATAATATACTAGAACTTGTTCAGCCATTCCCCATTTTCTATAATAATGGAAGAGAACTTCTGAAAGATCTTCATGGTACCTTTCTCAGTAGGGGAAAACAGAATTTCATTGTCTGGCTGCTAGTCTACCCTTTGCATCTCTTACAATTTTGATGCTACATGATGCTGTATCAAAGGGTGCTAAAAAGACAAGATTTTATGACCATGGACAACTTGGAATGATTGAAAGTGCTGTTCAAATTCCCAAGGAAAGAACAGCTGACATTTACATAAGGCCCTGGCATTTGCAAAGCATTTTCTAGACACTACTCATTTAAGTGTTGACAACCCTGTGAGATGGGTCCTATAATTTGCATTTTCCAGCTGAAATAGTACAGCTGGTACTCACAACTATTAAGTGTCTGAGGAAGGATTAGAACTTAAGTATCTTGATTTCCAAATCTAGCACCACATCCCTTCCAATATTACATTAATGCATTAAACATTCCATTCTGATCCCAGATTATTGCCTGTTTTCAGCATCTTTAGCAAGTGTATAGATATACACATATATGCATATATGTAAATATCCACACATAATGACATATATGTACATTCATATGTGTATCTAAGTATATATCATTTGTGTATCATACACATCATACACACATGGAGATGTGAATGAAGCCAACCACTCACTTGAGCCTATTCAATAACAATTGTGGCAAGGCGAATAAAGCACAGGAACTTGGAGCCAAAGAGACTTGAGTTCAAATCCAACTTCAGACATATGCTAGCTATATGATCTCAGACAAGACCCTTAACCCCGTTCTGTCTCAGTTTCTTCATCTATAAAGGTAAGGTCATAATAGCACCTGCTTCCCAGGATTACTAAGAGGATTAAAATGAGATAATATTTGTGAAGAACTTTATAAACCTTAAGGCATCATAGCAAATAAAAATCACTAGCAAATAGATAATATTCAGACATTGGAAATTCATTGTTCACATAGTGATTTCATATGTTTTTTAACATGAAAACACTTATTCTGAGGGGAAAATCTAAGTTCTTTCTATTCCTCAGAGAGCTGTAGTCCTTGGAACACCCTTTTTGTGTATGTCAGTATCTGTATCTCATGAGACTAAAAATGATATCTGTGTGAATTTATCTAGTTATGGTCTACACCCATGGTAGTGACCTATGGCATGTGTGCTAGTGAGGGCATTCAGAGTCCCCTCTGTGGGAATGGGCACCACCACTACAGCACAGAATTCACCAGAGCTCATTACTAAAAGGCCAGAAGGACTCAGGGCTGGGCTGCTCCACTCCCCCTCTCAATGTCTCTAAGGACATTTCTCACATCACCTGCCCCTCAAAAATGTTCACCATCACTGTTCTACCCTATTAGAATGTGAACTCTTTAAGGACAGGAATTGTTTTTCCCTTTTTTTGTAGTCCCAGCCCTTGGCACAGTGCCTGACACTTAGGATACACGTAATAAATGCTATTGCATGAAAAAAATATTGGCTCCACTTTCATTGGGACAATCTCACTCTTTTCTCTTAATTTCATTGAAGTCCACATTAACATAGCATAATATAGTCAATCACACAATCATGGTTTAACTGCAGATGGGTTTTCTATTCATACTAAGGAAACAAAAAGAGTAAAATCAAATCTATTATAGCAACTACCAGTATTTCCATTGCTCTACTCTAGACAATATTTAATTGTCATGCAATCTATAGGCATATCCCAAAATGAAGAATTCCAAACATGTGTTTAAGGTGCTTGGACTCAGATCTCCCTGGCAGCTGCTTCCACTATGATTTAGCAACTCCAGCTGCTTTTCCACTCATAGTCTCCTGTCAATGTTCAGTAAATGTGGGTACTTTGGAGCCAACAAATGGATTCCTCCAGCTGCATTTTCTCACTCACTGCTCCAATGCTCTCTGGGACCTCTGATCCTGCTTTCTAGCATAACTAGATTATCAACTGAGTTGGATGAGACCCTCATCATTCTTCCCTTTCTGTTCATTGCTATTGGAGAAAAAATAGATCCAGGTCAGGCTCAAGAATGAAGCAATCCCTTTATGACCCCATTCCTCCTTATCCTTGCACTACCCATGCCTTCTACAACTTGCCATGCAACTCTGATTCTGACTCTTCATATCTTCTTTTGGCAGAGGTAACTTAGTTACTCCATTTTCCTGTTGGCTGGCTCTAAGTACCACCTTTCCCTCCCATCCTGCCTTTAATCTCAGTAAGAAGTTATATGGTGGGGAAGAAGGAAGATTGAATATTGAAGAGTATCACATCTCCCAATAGATTAATTTCAAGAGACTGCCTGACATACTGACTGTTATCCTAATTTCTGAAAACTACCTTTGTTGCTATATGAATTTTTTCGGAAAGGGGAATAGACAGCAGAAGCAACTATTCAATTGTAATCAAAAGCAGCAGTATGATGTGGTAGAAAAAACACTGAACTTGGCTCAGGAGATATGGGAAAATATGAGTTTTAGCCCCACCTTTGTCATTACCTATCTGAGGGACCTTGGGCAAATGATTCAACTTTTTCTCTGCTCTACTTTGCCTCATTTGGTAAATGAAGAGTTCAACTAAAAGACCTAAGAGGTAGTGACACTAGAAGACCAGGAAAAGCCTAATCAATAAGTCAATAAACATTTATCAAGCACTGATTAGATATCAGGCATGGTGCTAAGTGCTGAAGATACAAAGAGAGGTTAAAGAGTCCCTGACTTCAAGGAGTTCACAGTATAAAGGGGTGGGGAAACCACGTACAAACTAGCTATATACTGTATAGAATAAATTGTAAATGATAACAGAAGCACTACAATTAAGAAGGATTGAAAAAGGTTTTGTGTAAAAGGTAGAATTTTGATGGGACTTGAAAGGATCGAGGGAAGCCAGGAGTTAGAGATGAATAAAGCAAACATTCCCAGCCCAGGAGAAAGCAGGTGAAAATTCCCAAGTGAAAAGATGGAGTGTTGATTTTGATGAAAGGCAAGGCTAGCGTCCCTAGATTGCAGAGTCCTGGAGGGAGGAAGAGAAGCATTTAAGGATACTAGAAAGGTGGTAAGAGGTTACATTAAGAATGACTTTGAAACATGAATCATGTAACCATGGAAAAATATTCTAACTTAATTAATTAATTAAAAATAATTACTTTGATCATCTAATAGAGGATTTTATATTTGATCCTGGAGATAATAGAGTCACTCGAGTTTATTAAGTGAAGGGTTGAGGGGTATGGTCAGAATTGTGTTTTAGGAAGATCACTTTGATAGTTGGTTGAGTGGAGAATAGATTGGACTAGGGAGAGACTCACTTGAACCAGAAATATCATTAAATAAATAGTATCTCACATTCAATTCAATTCAAGGATAAAGAATAACTAGATCATTCTTAGAAGCAGCAAGGTGGTGCAGTGGATAGTATTCTGGATCTGGATGCAAGAAACCAGTTCAAATTTGTCCTCTTTGTAAAGTGTCCTCTTTGCAAACCTTGATATGCTATGTAAATTATTATATATAAAGATCTTATAATGAAACTGGTTATAAGTAGCATTCTAATGAGTTGGTGATCCCTACTTTTATGTAATGAACTTCCCATTTGTTGTTTTGATACATAAAGTTAATCTCTTAAAGTATCACAATGAGTCCAGGATAAATTTGATTTATATATAAATTTATATATATATATATATATACACATACATATGTATATAAATAAAAATTCCTAATTTGAGTACATTACATATTGAATGTTTCTATTTCTTGTTTCTAAAAAATAACTTGAAAGCTTATTCAAGAAGGAAATCAATAAATAAAAATATCAAAGCAGATTAATTTTGTTTTCTCTTAACATTCATTTTGTCAAATTCCCTCTAATGTCAAAGAAAAACCCTTTGCCAGCTACAATGAGACAAAGGGTTAGAGAATAGGACCCATGTTAAATTCTTGTAACATTTTAAAACTATACTCTTGAACCTCACTTATTTATTGGAAATGGCTAAAAACATGAATTATCAATCATGAAGATTCTAGAAAATAATGAAGAACAAATTTTTAAAAATATAATTCAAGCTATCAACAAATTACTGTGATATAGAATACATGCATTTTATATCAAACTTTTTTAAGGATACCACAAATTATGTAATGTGCTAAAACTTGATAATTCTCAATGATAGTTTAAATTACTATTTACTGGAACTCATCTGTAAAACCCAGAACTCTTCTCTCAAAATGATTTTGTAGGGGAAAAAAAAGATTTAGACAGTACAGGTTGTACCCATAAAGTTTCATTTTGATTTTCATTTTCACTAGAAACGCTGTGGGCTTGAAACTGTGATTTTAATTAGATTCCTCCAATCAGAGACCAGAGAGAGGGAAGATTTTTCAATTAATATCAAATTTTTCATTATTCTATTTTCTTCTTCAAAAATTGAGTCTATGTTCTCCAGACAGACTGTTTGCTTCCTTCAAAAAGTTGACCCACTCCTCTTTATAAAGTTATAGACAGTGTTTTTTGAAATACTAGAATAGTTCATTGATCATATTCTTCCTCTAGAGTAGGCATTCCTAACCTGAGATCCATGAACTAGTGGGATTTTAAAAATATTTTAATACTATTTTAATATTTCCTTTGTAATTCTATATATTTTGTGCTGGGGAGAGTCTATCCATAAGCTTCCATCAGACTGCCAAAGGACTTATGAGACATACAAAAGAGGTTAAAAAGCCCTAGCTAGGAAAGAAACATTTATCCTCCATCTCCCATCCTAAAGCATCAATAGAACTGAAAACAAAACTGAGTGGCTTTGGCCTCTCCAGCTAAACAGTCAAGACACTGTAGCCTTTTCTGGAGCACAGAATGAAAGTATCACTCTATCACTCCTGTAAAAGTGTTGCCATTCGACAATTCTTTATAGTTCTATGATTTTGGGGAAAAAAAACAAAACAAAACAAAACAGAGTTTCTGTTTTCTTTTATAAAACAAGTTCTCAGACCCAAGGGCAATACTCCTGGACTAGATGACTATAAGGTCTACAGCTGTAGATCTAAGATCTCATGTGAAAACTGGCTACAGATTAGATTGGTCTGCACAGACTAAATGGCACCCATTCCCATATTCTTCTTCACTTCCACCCTATCTTAAAGATCTCCACCCTTTCAGGTAAGTTGGTGTATTTACCTCTTNTGTTGGCTGGCTCTAAGTACCACCTTTCCCTCCCATCCTGCCTTTAATCTCAGTAAGAAGTTATATGGTGGGGAAGAAGGAAGATTGAATATTGAAGAGTATCACATCTCCCAATAGATTAATTTCAAGAGACTGCCTGACATACTGACTGTTATCCTAATTTCTGAAAACTACCTTTGTTGCTATATGAATTTTTTCGGAAAGGGGAATAGACAGCAGAAGCAACTATTCAATTGTAATCAAAAGCAGCAGTATGATGTGGTAGAAAAAACACTGAACTTGGCTCAGGAGATATGGGAAAATATGAGTTTTAGCCCCACCTTTGTCATTACCTATCTGAGGGACCTTGGGCAAATGATTCAACTTTTTCTCTGCTCTACTTTGCCTCATTTGGTAAATGAAGAGTTCAACTAAAAGACCTAAGAGGTAGTGACACTAGAAGACCAGGAAAAGCCTAATCAATAAGTCAATAAACATTTATCAAGCACTGATTAGATATCAGGCATGGTGCTAAGTGCTGAAGATACAAAGAGAGGTTAAAGAGTCCCTGACTTCAAGGAGTTCACAGTATAAAGGGGTGGGGAAACCACGTACAAACTAGCTATATACTGTATAGAATAAATTGTAAATGATAACAGAAGCACTACAATTAAGAAGGATTGAAAAAGGTTTTGTGTAAAAGGTAGAATTTTGATGGGACTTGAAAGGATCGAGGGAAGCCAGGAGTTAGAGATGAATAAAGCAAACATTCCCAGCCCAGGAGAAAGCAGGTGAAAATTCCCAAGTGAAAAGATGGAGTGTTGATTTTGATGAAAGGCAAGGCTAGCGTCCCTAGATTGCAGAGTCCTGGAGGGAGGAAGAGAAGCATTTAAGGATACTAGAAAGGTGGTAAGAGGTTACATTAAGAATGACTTTGAAACATGAATCATGTAACCATGGAAAAATATTCTAACTTAATTAATTAATTAAAAATAATTACTTTGATCATCTAATAGAGGATTTTATATTTGATCCTGGAGATAATAGAGTCACTCGAGTTTATTAAGTGAAGGGTTGAGGGGTATGGTCAGAATTGTGTTTTAGGAAGATCACTTTGATAGTTGGTTGAGTGGAGAATAGATTGGACTAGGGAGAGACTCACTTGAACCAGAAATATCATTAAATAAATAGTATCTCACATTCAATTCAATTCAAGGATAAAGAATAACTAGATCATTCTTAGAAGCAGCAAGGTGGTGCAGTGGATAGTATTCTGGATCTGGATGCAAGAAACCAGTTCAAATTTGTCCTCTTTGTAAAGTGTCCTCTTTGCAAACCTTGATATGCTATGTAAATTATTATATATAAAGATCTTATAATGAAACTGGTTATAAGTAGCATTCTAATGAGTTGGTGATCCCTACTTTTATGTAATGAACTTCCCATTTGTTGTTTTGATACATAAAGTTAATCTCTTAAAGTATCACAATGAGTCCAGGATAAATTTGATTTATATATAAATTTATATATATATATATATATACACATACATATGTATATAAATAAAAATTCCTAATTTGAGTACATTACATATTGAATGTTTCTATTTCTTGTTTCTAAAAAATAACTTGAAAGCTTATTCAAGAAGGAAATCAATAAATAAAAATATCAAAGCAGATTAATTTTGTTTTCTCTTAACATTCATTTTGTCAAATTCCCTCTAATGTCAAAGAAAAACCCTTTGCCAGCTACAATGAGACAAAGGGTTAGAGAATAGGACCCATGTTAAATTCTTGTAACATTTTAAAACTATACTCTTGAACCTCACTTATTTATTGGAAATGGCTAAAAACATGAATTATCAATCATGAAGATTCTAGAAAATAATGAAGAACAAATTTTTAAAAATATAATTCAAGCTATCAACAAATTACTGTGATATAGAATACATGCATTTTATATCAAACTTTTTTAAGGATACCACAAATTATGTAATGTGCTAAAACTTGATAATTCTCAATGATAGTTTAAATTACTATTTACTGGAACTCATCTGTAAAACCCAGAACTCTTCTCTCAAAATGATTTTGTAGGGGAAAAAAAAGATTTAGACAGTACAGGTTGTACCCATAAAGTTTCATTTTGATTTTCATTTTCACTAGAAACGCTGTGGGCTTGAAACTGTGATTTTAATTAGATTCCTCCAATCAGAGACCAGAGAGAGGGAAGATTTTTCAATTAATATCAAATTTTTCATTATTCTATTTTCTTCTTCAAAAATTGAGTCTATGTTCTCCAGACAGACTGTTTGCTTCCTTCAAAAAGTTGACCCACTCCTCTTTATAAAGTTATAGACAGTGTTTTTTGAAATACTAGAATAGTTCATTGATCATATTCTTCCTCTAGAGTAGGCATTCCTAACCTGAGATCCATGAACTAGTGGGATTTTAAAAATATTTTAATACTATTTTAATATTTCCTTTGTAATTCTATATATTTTGTGCTGGGGAGAGTCTATCCATAAGCTTCCATCAGACTGCCAAAGGACTTATGAGACATACAAAAGAGGTTAAAAAGCCCTAGCTAGGAAAGAAACATTTATCCTCCATCTCCCATCCTAAAGCATCAATAGAACTGAAAACAAAACTGAGTGGCTTTGGCCTCTCCAGCTAAACAGTCAAGACACTGTAGCCTTTTCTGGAGCACAGAATGAAAGTATCACTCTATCACTCCTGTAAAAGTGTTGCCATTCGACAATTCTTTATAGTTCTATGATTTTGGGGAAAAAAAACAAAACAAAACAAAACAGAGTTTCTGTTTTCTTTTATAAAACAAGTTCTCAGACCCAAGGGCAATACTCCTGGACTAGATGACTATAAGGTCTACAGCTGTAGATCTAAGATCTCATGTGAAAACTGGCTACAGATTAGATTGGTCTGCACAGACTAAATGGCACCCATTCCCATATTCTTCTTCACTTCCACCCTATCTTAAAGATCTCCACCCTTTCAGGTAAGTTGGTGTATTTACCTCTTGTATTAGACTAGCATCTAGGATGCTCTGTCCTTCCATCTGACTCCAAACCAGAGAGCTTATCTCAACACAATTTTACTAATAGAAATTGAAACTTTTCCATTTGACTCCAAACCAGAGAGCTTATCTCCACACAATTCTACTAATAGAAATTGAAACTTCGGTTGGCCTCTATAGTGGTTGCTACCATCATACCTCCTTCTTTTTGGTTTGTGGAAAGATGATCATGGCTATCAATCATTACCCCTACTACATTCTCTCCCTATATTCCCTACTCTCATGCTTAGGTCAATACATCGATCAAATGATTTTAAGGAAATAAACTGAAAAATAACTTTTAAAGATTCCTCATCAGGAAAAGGTTAATGATTCATGATCCAAGAACAACTCTATGTCTGTTTTGGGAATTCAATATCCCCTTTCTTTACCCTCCAGAAAGGAATTGGTATTATTATATATCCCAAGGCAATAAGAAGCATAATGGTACACTTGCTCATCTAATATTAGAGAGCTTACAAAAAATGTGAGCAAAAGGACTACCATGAAGATGATTGCAGCTTTATGCCAACATCTGTTGCAGAGGATCAGGAAGTAGAGGAAATAATGTGAAGAAATTGATAACATTCTCTAAATTAAATCAACATATTTTAATGCTCAGTAGCTTCAATAAAAAAAGGCATAGGAAAAATAGTGGAAAGCACAGTATACTTGGAAAATGTATCTCAAGGTAAAGAAATGAGAAATGTCAAACACTAATACACTCTGCAGAACTTTTATTATTTTTATAAATACAATACTAACCAAAACCAATGCCAAAATAGAAGAAAAGAAAAAGGTATCTTTTGACATGCTATTCCATCTTTTAAAATGGGCTATTAATAAGATGGAGAGAAACAGAGATAGAAAGAAATGGACAAATAAATAGATATAAAAAACAAACTGTCTTCATGTTCTATAGTTTTAAATTTATTATTTATTTTTAATTAAATTTATATATGAATTCCAAATATATTTATATTCAAATATTAGTTTATATTTGAATTCCAAATTCTGTCCTTCCCTCCAACCCTTCCCCCACCCACTGAGAAAGCAAACAATGTCATATAAAAAAGTACACACATATTTCCATATTACCTATATCACAAACAAGTAAGAAAAAAAGAAAATAATTCTTCAATTTGCACTTAAAGTTCATAAGCCCTCTCTCTCTCTTTCTCTCTCTCTCTCTCTTTTCTTTCTCTCTCTTTCTGGAATTGCATGACATTTTTCATCTTGTGTCCTTTGTAATATTTTGGATCAGAGCAGCTAAGTCACAATTGATCATCATTGTGTGTACAATTGTGTACATTATTATGTACAATTATTTATGATTGCGGTTCTGCTCACTTCTTTTTGAATCAGTTCATATAGGTCTTCTCATGTTTTTTTTTTCTTAAACCATTGTTTTTGTCATTCCTTATAGTATACTAGTACTCCATTAGAATTATATATTACAATTTGTTCAACCATTCTCCAATTTTTTCCACCATAATAAGAATTGCTATAAATATTTTTATACATGTAAATTGTTTACCTTTTTCTTTGATATCTTTATGATACCAACATACTAATGGTATTACTAGGTAAAGAATATATATAGTTTGATAGTCTTTTGGGCATAGTTACAAATTGATCTTCAGAATGTTTGGATCAGTTCACAACTCTACCAATAATTTATTACTGTCCCTACTTTTCCTTCATCTTCTCCAGTGTTTGTCATTTTTTAAAAGTGTGAGATGCTATTTCAGAATTGTTTCAATTTGCCTCTCTCTAACCAATTATAATTTAGAGCATTTTGTTATATAATTATAGTTTTTTAATTTCTTCTTCTGAAAATTACATCTTCCTATCCTTTGATCATTTGTCAATTTGAGAATGGCTTTTATTTTTTCCAAATTTGATTCAGTTACCTATATATTTGAGAAATGAGGCCTTTGTCAGAGAAATGTGTTGTAAAAATTACATGGCTTGCCATACTAGTTCAAGTTCTCAGCTTGTTATCTGAACTAAATGAAAAGCCATGTAGAAAATGTAATAAATAAGAGAGCTAACATAAGGAAAATCTGAGTTCATATCCTGCCTCAAACATTTATTTAACTGTGTGACCTTGGGCAAGTCACTTTATCTCATTTTCTTCATCTTTAAATTGGTGATGATAATAATAATACCTAGGATCAAAGGATTATTGTGGGGATAAAATGAGATTGTATTTGTAAAGTGATTTGTAAACCTGAAAATACAAAATTAATGCTATTTTTTATTATTGAGATGGCTAGGTTATAGAGTGGATAAATTGCTAAATCTGAAGTCGGGAAGACTTTTATCTTTTTGTGTTCAAATCTAGCCTTAAACCTATATTAGCTGTGTAACCCTGGACAAGTCACTTAACCTTGTTTGCCTCAAATCCTCTTCTATAAAATGAGCTGCAGAAGGACATGGCAAATCACTCCAATATCTTTGTCAAGAAAACCCCAAATGGGGCCACAGTCAGACATGTCTGAAACTACTAAACAGCAACAGTTATTTGCTTCCTAATTGATTTTTTTTTTATTTTCAGTCTTTTCTTTTGTCCATTCATATTCCACAAAGTTGCCTTCTCCTGAAATACAATCTTCCTAAAGCACTGAGATGACCATGGCACTTTCCTACCCCCAAATTTTCAGTGACTTCCAGCATAAAATAATAATTTTAACATACTCATTAACTTGGTGATTAAAGCCCTTCCCAGTAAGTCTTCAATGTCCTTTTCCATACTTATTTGACATTATTCTCTTTGAAACACTCTATGTTCCAACCCAACTGATTGTCTTGATATTCTGCAGGCTTGATGTTATATCTTTTGCTTCTTTGTCAGTGCGCTAAGAATGTAGTCTCTCCCAATCTACTCCTTTAGTTGTTATTATTGTTCATTTATGTCTGACTCTCTGTGACCTGATTTGGGGTTTTCTTGGCTGAGATGCTGGAGAGGTTTGTCATTTCCTTTTCTATCTCATTTTACAGATGTGAAATCGAGGCAAACAGGGTTAAGTGAGTTGTTCAGGGTCACATAGCTATTAAAAGTCAGAGGCCAAATTTGAACTCTGGTCTGCCTGACTCCAGGGTTAGCTAGCAGGCATTCTATCCATTTCACCACCTAGCTGTCCACCATTCTAGAGTCCCAACATTCCTTCAAAATTCAACTTAGATACCAACTCTCACAAGAGGCCTTTCTTGATTTCCTCCATCCCTAGTTTTTAATGCTCATTTCCTCTTCAAATTATCTTGTATTTATTCCCCTGCATAAATGTTTCATCCTATTCCTCCACCTCATCTCAGGTCTGAAGGCTGTAAATCCCTTGAGTGGAAATTGTTCTTTATTTTGTCTTTGTATCCTTAGTGCTAGTTACAAAGCCTTGAATACAGCAGGCTATTAATACTGAATAAATAAATGAATGTATGTAGTGTATATAATGTGCCATTATCTTGCATTATACCTTTCACTTTCAACTTTAAGAATAATCTGGGGGGAGGTAGAGGAGTGCAGTGAGGAACAGATAGATGGTTCAGTGGATAGAGAGCCAGCCCTGGATATGGTTCAAATATGGCTTACAGACACTTCCTAGCTATGACAAGTCACTTAACACCACCTTGCCTAGCCCTTACCATTCTTCTGTCTTGGAAATGATCAGTTCTAAGACAGAAGATGAGTTTAAAAAATAATAAGCTAATACCTATGAGCCACTCCTATGGGACAACAAAAAAAATTACTATTTCCCCAAGGAATGGATTTAAGCATATAGCACCCTAATTTGTTCCCTTTCCAAAATAACAGTTAAGAATTTTTTTCTTCTTTGGAGGATTCCAAATTATTTGATTTTTTAAAATTTCTTAAAGCATGTAGAAATGAGGACAAACTCACTGGGTAAAAGCATATAAGAAGAAATAAAAGGAATGTTGGGTTAAGACAACATGATACTCTTAAATGCCCCAGGGTTTTTTTTATACACATGATAATAAACCAGCTATTTAAAAAAGAAAATCAGAAGCCCCATTCTAAGTATGCTTCTCACACTGTACACACTGCTGCCACCAAACAAAAGAAACAAGCCCACAAATCCTTCAAAGTAACTGATGATATACCCTGTGAAGGGCAAATGTCCTCTAAATATCTTTAGTATGTCATACTTCAGAAATGTCTTTTTGAAGACTGGAGAGACCCGAACATGTGGCACAGAAATTATTATTATATATTATTATTATAAATTATTATAAATACCATAGTTATTTAAGAGCTGCTTGGGCCCCAACTTCCCTTCCTTTTTACTATGCTATAGTAAAGAAGAAAGCAATACTTGCCAGGATTTTTCTAGTTTTTTAGGTAGGGGAAAGAGAAGATTGCATCTGCAAAGTGTTCACAGGAACACAAGAAATTTGTATTATAAAAGCAAGGCACTCTGGTTAGATGTGTGTACATGAAAAAGAACAGATTTGGGGACTAGTTTAAGCAGGTTTCCACCAGTAATTATTGGGTCACTGGTTTAGCTTGCAGGTTCCCAGGGTAATCAAGTCAGTTACCAAATCTAGAAGTAGTACATTGCTGAAGGAAACTAGTTAGTAACGTATTCACTAATGGAAGTGTATGAGTATCAAGGGCTTCCCCTTTGCTGAAATAGCACTCTGCTTTTAGTAAGACTATGAGTAACTTAATTATAGTAGGCTGTTGTTAAAACAGCAAATTATCTTTTAAAATAGACTAACCACACCTAGAGAAGTAAGAATCCCAAGAATCCACACTTTAAATTAAAGAGGGTTTTGGACTTAGTAAAATACAGGGGAAAGTATGATCCATTAAACAATGATTTTATTCATGCCTTTTTACTCCACTACCACCCCTACCCCCAAAGCAATTAAGAAAAAGGTTGTAAAACTGTTGAGCAAAAATGATTATCCAAAATTTCAGTTATTTCCTATTCATTCATTCAACAAACATTTGTGTTCCTACTGTGTACAACAAGCTGTTGACAGTCAGCATAGAGGTGACTTAGGAGTACTGTGTGTTCTTTTAAATTAACACCGTCATAGTGATTTGTGAGGAAGTGGAAAGAGAAAAAAAAATTGTCAAGAAAGGGTTCTGGTCTTGTTGCAAAATCTTAACTGCAAGCCAGATAAGATCCTAGAAGGACTAGAAACGCCTGTTTTTACCAGAAGAGAGTGATTTAAAAGATGAAATGAGAAAGAAGAAACTTCAAGGATCTCTAACCAATTTCCCCACCCCCAACCAGTCTCAATAAAAGTAGCTAAGGAAAATGCGAAGAGTAAATCAAATATATACAAATATAGTATCTTTGCACAGAGCAAATACTTTTGACTTGGAAATTATAGGTTTGTTAGTATTGATAACATCTTAAACTTGAATCTCAAAGTACACTGAAATATATGAGGTGATAACAATTGTTAAGTAATTCCTCAGGTCTTCTCACTGATTTGTCCTTCTGCCCCTTCTCTTCTCTTGAGGCTACTCTCAAGGCTCTGTCCCTAATGGTACTCTTACTCTTGTTCTATCATTTCTACCTCAAGGTTCTTCTCTACTCCCAAGATTTCCCAGAAATATTTATCATATGTGGAAGGACCAACCCCTACAGGATCTGGAGCTAGAAGGCACTTAATAGACACTCCTTTTTCTAATGAGAAAAAATGATTATCAGAGAGATTAAGCTTGCTCAAGGTCACAAGGCAGCAAGAATCAGGGATAATATTCACGTGCACAAAAGCCCCAAATTGATATCCTGATCTATATGGCCCTGAGCCCAAATTGTCCATGGGCACCTTGAACCTAATATGCCCCCAAACTGAGTTTGCCACTCCACTCAATTTCCACATTTCTGTTGATTGCACTGACAATACACACATACATTTGCCAATGATCTAAACTCATTTGACTCTTTACTCCACCTCCTGCTCTCACCTTAAGCCAATCAAGTCTTATCAGTTTGATTTTGTCCTCCACTCATATTGCTCCTACATTCTTCCAGCTTTTCATCTCCTCCTCTCTCCTGAAGAGATTATAATATCTGCTTGCTAATTTATATCCTTGTCTTCATTTCCTTCCCCTTCCAATGTAATTTTTGCACACCTATCACACACATTTTCTTAAATGCAGAGGTTCCAAAACCCCAAGGGGCTTCTTATTACTATAGAATATAAAGAAAATGCAACCAGATAATTGGGAGCCACTGAGGGTGATCAAGTAAATATAATCCAACTACCATTTATTAAGTATCACACTGTGTGCTAAGGATACAAAGTCAAGAAATAGGGGATACAATCATGCAACTAAGTAAATACAGAATATACAAAGTAATATCAAGCAAACACACTTGGAAAAAAACCCAGATTATGAAGGACTTTAAATGCCAGACTGTATTTTAATCTAAAGAAAATTGGGGCCATTGAAATTTTTTAATTTTTTTTTTTGGCAGGGGGTGGGGAGGAGTCATGTAGTCATATCTCTTTTTTTTTTTTTTATCAATTGGCAGTTTAGAGGAGGATAGATTAAAAAAGAGGGAGACTAGAGAGAGGGGAACCAATTAGCAGTCTTTTGAAATAAATTAGGCAAGAGGTAACAAGTTTACCTTAAAGGTTTAAAGGAAGGTTAGTTAGATGTGAGACATGAAAGTTGGAAGAGGAAAAAACTTAATAACTAAATGGTTTCTGTAGTTAAGAAAGAAGGAAGAGGCCAAGATGACACTAAGCTTCTAAGTCTGAGTGCCTGAAAGAATAGTGGTGGCATTACCAATTGGAGAAAATATGAATTTTCAGGGGGAAATATAAGGATTTTAGTCATCTTAAACAACTCAGTCTCATGTGTCTCATGTTTTGTTACAGACTTGTTCCATTTCTCAAGTAGGTAAAATAAAAATCTCTAAGTTGTTAAAGTTAGCCAGGATCACTATTAGCCTTATTATCCTTCCTTTCCTTCCTTTCCTTCCTTTCTTTCCTTCTTCCTTCCTTCCTTCTTTTCTTTCTTCTCTTCCTTCCTTCCTTCCTTCCTTCCTTCCTTCCTTCCTTCCTTCCTTCCTTCCTTCCTTCCTTCCTTCCTTCCTTCCTTCTTTCTT
>NC_058135.1:53491983-53551829 GCF_016433145.1 Gracilinanus agilis
GAGGAGAGGAGAGGAGAGGAGAGGAGAGGAGAGGAGAGGAGAGGAGAGGAGAGGAGAGGAGAGGAGAGAAAGTAAGCATGAGACAAGGTAAATGAGAGAAGTTGATAACAAAGTGGGAGTGGAAGTCCATAGTTAAAGAAGAAGCGCGTTAATATTTCCTTTGACACATGCCTCTGCCATCCCTCCGCCCTTCCTTTCTCTAACTTCTCGTCTTCCTCCTTTGCTGCCGGAGCTGGGCAGTACAGCACAAATGTATATTCTCTGAAAGCTCAGCACGGTGCGTCCAGAAAGTTTTACACACACACATGTACACACGCGCACACACACACACACACACACACACACACACACACACCATACACACGCCATCCATGCCCATTACTTTTTCCTACTCCACTCCATAGCTTTAGGGCAACCCTCTTCTGTATTTCTTCGCCCTATTGTACA
Organism: Gracilinanus agilis; assembly: GCF_016433145.1. Lineage (NCBI taxonomy): Eukaryota > Metazoa > Chordata > Mammalia > Didelphimorphia > Didelphidae > Gracilinanus > Gracilinanus agilis. The sequence goes on from NC_058135.1 coordinate 53,492,431, forward strand.
GCTCCCAAAAATATTGCGAGTCTTTGTGTAGGAAACCCCTTGGTGGGGAACTGATTTACGGCGCCCAAGCCGGCCAGCAGAGACGCAGCGGGGCTGAGCGTTCTTTAGCAGCCGCGGCGTCTACAGAGGAGGAGGAGGAGGAAGAGGAGGAGAAGGCAGGCGGTGATCAAGCAGCAGCAGCAGCAGAGACAGACAGAGACAGACATGAGCAGCAGCAGCAGCACAGAAGGCAGCCGCAGCAGAGACAGCAGCCGCAGCAGCAGCATCTAAGGCGCGCTTAAAGGACCCGTTGTTTCGCATGCGAGTCACGTCCGCTCCCTCGGCGCTGCCTGCCCACCAGCAACACGGGGGCTTCTGCAAGTGATGAGAACAGACGTCAAACTACCTTATGAATATTGATGCGGAGGCTAGGCTGCTTTCGTAGAGAAGCAGAAGGAAGCAAGATGGCTGCCCTTTAGGATTTGTTAGAAAGGAGCCCCGGCTGCATCTGCTGGATTTCTGCAAGGCTGAGGGGACAGAGAAAAAGAGGTCAGAGCGCTTCTCTTTCTGCCGCGAAATTCTCCCTTTCCTCCTTCTCCTCCTCCCCTCCGTGTCTGTCGGGCTTCTTCGGGGTGCTGGCGATCAAAGCCCGCAGTGGCAGCCCCCAAATGTAAAGAGGGAAGAGGGAAGCTTCAGAATTTACTGAAGCCTCTTCAACATGGCTGACAAATAGAGTTTTACAAAATTTTCCGCCCCCCCAAACCTGCAGTCTCATGCCACCTCTCCCCCTCCTGCCTGCCTGTGTCGCCCCCCTTGAAAACTAACTTACTGTCCTGTTTCCTAGGAGCAGGGTCCCCTGGCTTTTTTAGCTGCAGGAAAGTGTGTGTGTGTGTGTGTGTGTGTGTGTGTGTGTGTGTGTGTGTTTTCTTTCTCTTTCTTTGTTTCTTTCCAAAAAAAGAAAAAAAGTTCAGTGGGAGGGGGAGCATGCTACTTTCCCCTTAAATACCCCCCTCCATTATGTAAGTGTAAGCGTGTAAACTCGCCTCTTGTCGAAATCTTCACACTCGAGCACTACTGATAGTGGTGTTTTTTCTTCTCTCTTTGGTGAGTGGTTTGCATTTGGCGGCTTCAGTGGATTTTCTTTAAAAGCGCATTGGAGCTAGTGGAATCGGGAGATCTTTCGAGAGGTTGGTTGGATTTTAAGTCTGAGGGGGGTTTGTGGAGGTACTGAGTGAGATATCAGACAGGAGTTTCTTTGACTCCCACCACCACCAACATCACCATCGGCATCAACAAAAGCCACCCTTCTCAGCCCTAGATAGATATATTAGCATTGCTCCCCGGCTGCGCCGTCCAGCTTTTAGAGAATCTGTGTGAGAGAATTTGTGTGTGAAAGTCTGTTTTGCTGGCTTTGTGCTGCTCCTGAATCAGCTTTCATTTGGTTCACCGGTAAGTGACAGGCAGACACAAAGGCAGGCGCAGTCAAAGGGGAAGGGGGGAGGGGGAGACCGAGAGAGCTAGGGGGAAGGGGGAGGCAGAAGAAGATTGTAGAGTTTGAAACTGCAAGGTCAGGGGCACTGAAGGAAATGAAACCCAATCCTAAGGGAGAAAGAGAGAAGTGGAAAGAAGATTTACAGCAGGCCCTTCCTTTTACACCCCCCCCCCCCCAACTTTTCAATCTGCCACACATTTAAATGGTCATCTAGCTGAATCTTTTTACAGAAGCCATTCTCCTAGTATCACTAACAATTATGTTGATTTGATTATAGAGTTTGAAGCCTCTCATGGGGGGGGGGCGGGATGTGTGCTGGGTGCAAAAGGTTCAAAAGCTACTTAGCTATTTTTAATATATATATGTATATTTGACTATAAGGATTTGTTTACATTAATATTTCAGTGCGTTCCTTCCTCAGTCAGTGCTTTAGACTTAGTAAAAAGTGAGCTCTTCTCCGGTCCCCCATTACTCGATTAAAATTTAGTTAGTAATTTTCGCATGTGTCCCTGTGTAAGTCCAATGTTGTGGAGCCTAATATCTTAGCAGGGGACTCCAACGAGTAAAACCCAAAGTCACATTTCCTTCCCATCATGAATAGCATGCAAATGACAGAATCCAGTAATACTAAACAATGAATGGTCTAGCATCGAAGCTAGAAAGATCAGGGTCCCTGTCTGTTGTTTTTTCATCCGGACTTTGGGAATTGCCTGGAAGAAGAGACCTTGTCTTTAGCTTAAAAGAAAAGGGGGGGGGGGAACCGGAGGGTATTGTTTACGGGCTAATGAGGCCATTACATTTACATTTTAATGGCAGGTTGAAATACTGCAAAGGATGGGGGGTGGGGTAGGTTTATCATGGATTTGCTAGTGTATTTTACGAGGGAGGCCACTTTCACTGGGGCAGAGAATTATAAAACAAGGAAGAGGGTTGGCAAAAGTCTTTCAGGCCAGAGGTGTTAATGATTATGGGTCAGAGTGAGTGTTCAACTTTAGTTTGAAAGATATTGCTCAGGTAGAGATCAGAAGGTGAAGTAATTCACACACACCATCTTAAATACCCAAAGATGTTGTCCATTTAATTTCACTTGTAAGCCATTCTATTATGATCTCCAGGAAATGGGTCAATTCTGCTGAAACAGCGACTGATATATGTACAGATTTTCTCAGATTACAGGGGCCGATACAGTTGCTCATATCTACAGAAGATAAACACAAATTATATAAAAACACCTTTTAAAAACCCAGTAGAATGTAATTGCAATTTAAGACTTCAAAAACTGATATAAAAACATAAGGGTTTAGAAGAAGTAAAGAAACATTCTTTGGTTTTAACATGACGATTAATAACATTCCCTTTGTAGAGGAAGAACTATGGCTAATTACTATAATGGAATGTAAAAGCTTCCTAAATTCCTAAAACTCGGTGATTCCTTTAGTCTTGAGACATATCCTCGATTTTCTTGGAGAACTTTTCAATTGTTGTGGGACTTTCCCTCCACTTGGCTTATTAATAATAGATTCTTTATTCTGAAATGAAAAGGATAAATGAACAACCATCTGGTTTGGATAAATTCGGGTCTGGACATCTGGATTTGTTCCTGTCCTGTCAACAAACTCAAATTTTCTTGTTATTTTATGCAGTTCATTCCATGCTGAAAGCATTCACTAATTGATCCTGGATAAGGTGTCCCCTCTATATGGGGGTGGGTTGAGAGAGACAGAGAGAAGCAGAGTCAGAGAGACAGAGACAAATTAAGTGATTTGGACAAAATAGGCATACTATATTTTGTATGGAAAGAATTAGTAAATTATTCAAATCAGTATTGACAAAAAAAACCATCTAGAGTAAACATTACCTCAGTTTCCCCCTTTCTAGATGTACTCAAGACAGTTGCTATTAAGTTATAAAAAATGTAAGATTGATAGAATTAGTGTTAGTCAATATAAAAAAACTATAGAGAAAATTTGTTTTTTCTAACAAGAGAGAAGCAGTTAACAAGATGGTTACTTTGTAACTAGAACTTTGCTGTGTGTATATTTTTGTTGATCTAATTGCTAATATGTAATAACAAACTATGATAAAAGAAGTGACATGTACTTTCTCTATTTGCAAACTGGCCAAATTTGTTTGGGCACTTTTAGCTGTTTCTGTCACCTATCCCAGAGCCAGAGGGAGCTGTCTTATTTTGATGGGGGGAAGAGCATGGTCCTAAATATTGTGTCAACATTGCTTAAAGAACTAGGAACATGCACCTGCTGAGGAGTTTTTGTGACAGATTTCCAAGGTCTTTTGTTGGCACTGGAACTGCATTATAAAAGAAATAGGTCATATAAATGTTTTGGTTCCAGTTGTCCACGGTAGAATTCCTCCACCTATCCTGCCAAACCCCATTTCCATGTTGTAATTTACATGCCAATATTATAGGAACTCCACCTCCTCTTCTTTTTTTTTTTTTTTTTTTTTTTTTATCTTTCTTCATTACAAAGATAACTGAGCAAGTCTGGCTTCTGAGTATTTCTAACAGTGAAATCTCCAGATCTCCAAGAAATGCCTCCTCCTGAAATGTGACAATCATCATTTACATTAACATAGCTCCTCGCCGTATGCACATTATTTCATTTGATCTTAAGGTGAGGCTGGCATCCATATTTCTACTTTCTAGAAGTAGCTGGGGCTCAGAGACATCACAACTTGACATAAAATACAGATATCACAAAGAACTGTAGCAGCTTTGAGCTGGAAGGAACTTTAAGGAAGGACCATTTCTCCACCAAACCCCATCCAATTTGCAAATGAGGCCCAGGGAAATGAAGTCCTACACTGCTACTCAGTTCAAGGGCCACATAGCGGATCAGCTGCAAGACTGGGGCTGAAACCCAGAATGTCTCAAACTGATAGTCTCACAAACACTTTATGTTTTTTTTTTTTGGATGGAGTAAGGTTGATAGATACTTTTCTTTAATTTTGTTTTATTTTTAAGTGTTATTCAATGGTAATTTCTTCAACTAGAACTTATTCAGCCTTCTATGTCTTCAGTAATTCACTTCTTCATTTTGTTAGGAAGCAAAACAACATGTTAAATAGCCTCTTGTCTTGGGAGCATGCTAAAACTTTAGACCAGCTGTAAAATGTTGGTTTATCAAAATAACCCCTTTCCCAACTCTTCTGCAGTTGCACAGTAGCTTTTAAGTGTGGTAGCAACACCAAAGCCAGAAGTAGCAAACTATCTTCAGGCCAACTTTTACAATTGGAGCCTTAACAGTGGTAAAGTCAAGTTGCCAAGTTTCAAGTAGAGCTGGTAGTTATCTTGGAAGCTGTGCTGAAGAACACAACCACAAATGATTTCACCAAATATACAGTATTTACTTGGTCCAGATCTCTGATTGCTCTTTTGGTTTTCCGCCAGCACTCAGTGAGGCCTGACATCATTTTAAAGTGTGGTACAGTATGTATGTCTGCTCATTCTGTATGTGCTGTATGTGGAGAAAGTTTAGAAAAAGAGAAAACAAGGGTCTTGTTTTAAAGGAGAATGAATGCATAAGAATGCCTTTTGTTTTTAAAGCCAAATTCGGAATTCACACTTCCGGGATGATTCTGATTCTGTTCCATATTGCAGTTAATTCCTGGCTTGAGGACTGTGGGTAGGTTCCTTTGCAAATGAAATAAGTTTTGGAGAACAAACCCCAAAAGGTAAATTTTCTCAGCTAGAGTATGTTTCTACAAGCCCAGAAGGGAGTATTTAAATGTCTTCAAAAAAGAAACTTTTGTAAAACGTCAGGAATTTTCAATTATCTCCATTTTTTTAAGGCTTTGGAATGGCATGCTACATTTTTGAAAGTTACAAGCCCAGAGTTTCACTGACAGTTCCAAAAAAGGGATCATTGCAAGCAGGCCTGAAATGACACAAGAGAAAAGCTGGAAAGTGAACTACTAGCATGAACATAATTGGTCACAAAATCATTTTGTTGAAAATAATTAACATTTTAGAAATTGCTAGTTGTCAAAAGATTCTTTTTTTTTTTTTTAGTTGACAAAGTGTCTGCCCTCAGGTAGCATTTATTAAAATTCTTTCACTGTAGAGAGTCCAGTGTTCTGCAGATTAGTTGTCAACAAATCAAAAAATGGACTGAATTTGTGAACTGAGTAAAATCATATAAATTTAAGTAAATTTTAATCCATTTCCTGTATAGGGAGGAGAAATCATGTAGGAACTCTAGTTTTTTAAAAAATATTCCTTTAAATTTAAATCTTCCAAAATTTTAATATCTGCTATCAGGCTGTTGTTTGGTTTGCTCCTTTTTTTGGGCGTGGGGGGAATAGCTTCTTTCTCTCTATTGAAATTTAGCTATATAACTATGATTTCATTCCTTCATATATGTATGTCAGTGTAAAAATCATAATTTGGTTAAAATGTTCTTTGTACAAAGGGGACCTATTTAGTTTAAAAAATTTAATACTATCCAAAATGATAACTGCAAATTTGTAACAATGTAGATAAATTGTATAGGCTTAGTGATTTAGTAAAATAATCATTCTGGACTTGATCTTCATGAGAATTTTACAAGATAAATGGAATATTAAAGAAAGACCAAGAAAGATGAAGACCTAATTAAATCAAGATGTTTAGTTTTCAGAAAGTACCTCATGTACCATATGAGAAAGCTGTAGGTGTTGTTTGGAATGAATATAGTTAAGAAGAAATACTTGGCTACAGATCATTGATGTTATAGGTAGGTTAAAAATGGCCCAGTTTATTGGGCAAGAAAAGTTATTTAATCACAAAAAATATTTACCATGCTTGGGAGTGAAAAGAGCCTTCTGTAACAGCACTAGATAATGTTTTTAGTAGATGTGGGGTTAGATAACTGAGAAAAGAGGGGGCAGCTGGGTAGCTCAGTGGATTAAGAGTCAGGCCTAGAGACGGAAGGTCCAAGGTTCAAATCTGGCCTCAGACACTTCCCAGCTGTATGACCCTGGGCAAGTCACTTGATCCTCATTGCCTACCCTTACTACTCTTCTGCCTAGGAGCCAATACACAGAAATTAAGGGTTTTTTAAAAAAGGAGATAAGTAACTGTCAGGAAGCTTTCAATTCATAGTCAATAACTTTTACCTTTTTTAATGAATCCAAGTGATATAACCCATGTTTGAAGCAGCATCTTTACAAAATTAGATTTTTACTTTATCCTCTGAAAAAAAGTATATTCAATATAAAAAATTTCATGTTCAACAGCAACAAATCCTGAAGATTCTTATTTTTTTCACTAACAATGATTTTATTCTCAAAAAGAAAAGAAACAGTTGTATATAGTAGTCCCAAGTACTTGCTTGATTTGATTACATATTAATATTTTCACTACTGAGTCTTCTTAAAATCAAAAAGTTATAAATTACCTTCAGAGAACTTGACCAAATGGAATTCTGTCTAACCTTTAGGAAATAATATTGAAAAAGGGTTTTGCTTTGTAGTGATCTTTATGATGCCAGTACTTACTAAGGTTATAGATGTTTGGGTCCTTTCCATGTTGCAAAGACATAGCAAAGTATTCGCAAACGGTAGACCAGAGTTCTGATGAGCCTTGATTGTCAAAGGTGTGCAAACCTTAGGTACCTTTGGGGACATGAGGGATTTTGAATTTTGATAGCATAAAGAGAAATTTTGTGTTAGTTTTTAGCTAGAACATGTAGCTTTGTTTTATGCTAGTGAACAGTCTCCTTTTGTGTGATATATATATTATATAATGAAAGTCTGAATTCATGTCATCATGCAAATATAAATTAAGACCATGTTTACTAATCACAATGCAGTGGAATTAAAAGAAAAGTCTCAAAATTGTGTTTTATTTTTTATTTCAAAGTCCTTTGAAAAATGTTTCTAAATGTCTGATCTGGAAGTACTTGACTGCAGTGAATGGGTACAAATTCAAGTTTTTTTCAATTATGTTACCCACTGAATATCTGAAAATCTTAAATAATCTCTTGTTTTAAGGAACATGATTTTAACATGAATTTTAAGGGGAAAAAATCCAGAAAGTTTTAGCATTTCCTGTCAGAGAAGGAGTTCCATGATTATACTTTTCTCCCTTCTATTTTCTCTTTTGAAACCTAAGTTTTATCAGTTAGGTTTTTACATAATATTTGTAGGAAATAGAATGGCAAATGCATGTGTATGAAATTAGTTATGCTTTAGTCTATGGGATTTTCAAAAAGTTGTCCAACAGGTTTGAGCTCATAGTACCTTTAGGCTCTTCTCTGCCATGCCAGGAATTTTAATCTCAGTGTCTTGACTTCTTGAACTATTAATCCCACCTAGATGAGTACTAGTTTCAAGTAAATAGGAATCTTTGATTCCAGCTGATATTTTTACATTCACTTTCTAAAAATGAATGAAATATTTGGTTTGGCATAGTCGAGGGATGAAAAAAAAATCAGGTGTGTCTCTTTCTTGGGTAGAGAATTTGTGCCTAAAGCCATTATGGAGCAGAATTATCTGCTTTATGCTTATGGACCTAGAGATTGTAGTCATAAGACACTGAGTCTCAGGAAGAGGACAGAGACAGAGAGACAAGGATTTCCATGTTTCTAGCTTGCTGCTTCTGCCATTTTCAAATTTGTCACAATTTTGCCTGTAGCATTTCTTTGTAATGTGTTTATTATTGTCATGCTCCATGAGAAATTTCTTAAAACTGCTTCATTGTTCCTTTTTGTTTTTCCCTTGACAAAATTGCCAGCTTAGCATTTACATGTCTGCATTAAGCCTTGTTCAAAGATATATACTCAAATCTTAAAAGGTGGTTTTGTTACAGTATTTTCTTTCCCCCTTTCTTGCCCCCCCCCCAGAAGGCAGGAAGAAATGAAGATGAAGGTGGGAGGCCCATAATAGAATATGGCAGTTAAAATCTACATTACTCTTTCATTCTTTTCTGTCTGAATTAAGGTACAAGAGCACACAGCACACAATGAATTATTACTAATAATTCTTCTGATGCAAAGTACTGGAGACTGCAAAGACACTACCACACCCTTATCCCATCCCCTAGTTTTACTCTTCCTATTCAGTGTTTTTCCACCCAATAACTGTGCTTTCAGTATTATTTCATTCTTGTTTGAAGTCTCTGACTTTGAAGTTATACAAGTGTCTTACACTTGCCAGTGGACATACAGTTTTTTTTTTAATGATGTATTTTTTTTTAAACCCTTGTACTTTGGTGTATTGTCTCATAGGTGGAAGATTGGTAAGGGTGGGCAATGGGGGTCAAGTGACTTGCCCAGGGTCACACAGCTGGGAAGTGGCTGAGGCGGGGTTTGAACCTAGGACCTCCTGTCTCTAGGCCTGACTCTCACTCCACCGAGCTACCCAGCTGCCCCCGACATACAGTTTTATCAGGTATTATGTAAGCCAAAAAAGTTACTACACTAAAGAAAGAAAAATGTACTACAATTTCATAATAAATGACAGCTTCTTTTATGTGTTGTACATACACATTAAGGCAAATACAGTTTGGCAATTTCTTAAAATAGTATTTACAGAATCATTGGCTAGTTTACAGAATGGGAAGGCACTACTCCGAAGACGAAATTCAACAGCAATAATTTTTAGAACAAATTCTCCCTTTAGATGACCCCAAATGACCATGGTTAAAAAGATGGAAAAGGACAGTATTAAGCCAAATGGATATTGCTTAAAAGGGGGGTGGGAGGAAGAACCATTTCCATTCTCTTTTCTCTCAATTGTGAGTTTCATGGAAATAAACACCTCTTAGAAGTTTTGCTGAATTTTGTGATAAAACCAATGTTGTGACTCCTAGCTGTTTCATCTTTTCTGTTTACACCCAAATAGACTCTCTCAATGACCAAGACTTTTCTTCAGCCTACCTTATAGACTTACTTAGAACTGGAAATTAGAACAAGTAATATTAAATCTATTTTAAGTTGATGGGGAAGGATTGATTTACTATGTTCTAGCTTGGGATGGAGATAAGAGTTTTAAAAGCATCATAGCTGATAAACATTTTCCTAATAATATCTTTTTAATAGTCAAGGGGCATGTGTGTGTGTGTATTTGTTGAGAAGTCTGACTCTTACAAATGCTGATAGCATTTACTCTGTTAAGTGCCATCCCTGCCCTCTCCCTTCTATTCCCCTACTCTCATATCTAATAATATATAATTACACAATTTAAGGTTAGCCAAGAAAGCATGGCCTTGGTTTTGTGGACTCCTCAGAGGTGAATTTACCATACTACTGCTGAGAGCTTTATTTTTATTCTCTACGTTATAGTTACAATTTATAGCATGTTTATTAATGTCTTTTTCAAAAACTGTCTCTTACCAGTAGTCAGAATTTTCATCTGACTTAATTTACATCCTTTTTCAATATTATGGGCAAAAACACAAATGTTAGCAGTCTTATTAAAAGCAGGTCTTATTTGTTGCCCCTCAGACAGTCTCCATTTATGAAGGTAAGCACACAGTGGGAAGAAATGAAAGTTAGAATATGAAGGGGTAACAAAATTCTTGCAGCACTCATGAGAAAGTGGCATTCCCTTCTCTATCACCACCACCGAAATTGTTAGAAATTGATTTTTGATGAATTTTCTACAAACCTATTATTTCAGTATGAACTCGTTTTGTTAGGTTTTGGTTAATCAGCAAACAAATGGCAGTTAATATTTGACACCTTTACCTATTGTTCCTGGTATTTAAGTTCACAGTTAAAATAATGAACAACAATAACAACAACAATAATAAGCAAGAGAACATAAGAAATAGACTGTGGGAGAAAGACTATTAAAATGGAAGTCATTATTATTAAAAGGCTTGCATAATTTTGTTTTAAACTGAGTTAGGTGATAACCTATAACTCATTCACTGGTTCAGTGATCTAAAAAAGACTCCAAAAAAGGAAGGTGATAAAGGATGCTTATGAATCTACTTATTTCATTCATTCATGCTTTCCAAATAAGAAAAAAAATCTCTATATTATACACCTTTTCTTTCATCTTTGTCTTTTAAGAAAATTTATTCTGTTAATTGATCGAAAAATAGGTTCTTCTTACTGCTGTTTGGACTTTTTTATTCTTCTCTTGCCCCATTTGGCACGTGGCTAGGATACACGTGGCTACACTGTTTACAAACACCATCCTACAATTCCCATGTGAGCTCTTATGTAACAGCTGGGAGAGTACAACTTTCAAAAGTCTGACACCACTGTAGCCAAGATTTCCAATTCCTAGTTCTATTAGCCTAGTTTATGGTTGCTTGTTCTAATATGACAGAAACACGAATGGGTCCCATTTAATATCTTTTGTGTTATGGCTACAGAAAACTTTCATGATTCTGGGTGAATCGTGAAAGAAATTAGCAATAGAAGAGTTATTACCTCACAAATCCCCCCCCCAAAAAAGGGAATTAACAGCCATAATTAGGTTTGCTTGTTCATGAGAAGCAGGTTTAGTCCCTCCACTATACCCCCTTATTTTGTAGAACTTTGGTAATTACATTAGCTTTCTAAAAATTGTGTATAATCAAAAGCTTTTAAATGTGATGATATAAACAATTAGAATATTCAACAAATTAGAGGATTTTTTATAATAAAATTAAGGACAACAAGCTTCCCACTTCTTTTACTACTCCCCCCCTTTCTAAAACACAATGATAATAATAGAAAGTTGGAGGGCAAGAAACTTTATAGATCTAATCCAGCTATTATTTTATCAGAGATGGGGAAACTAAGGCCAAGAGAAGTTAAATGGTAGCCATTCAACATGTGAGTTGGCTGTCATTTGGAGAGAACTGCTAAAGGGGTCTCTTGTTGACCATTCAATGGGTTGTTAGAAGCATGAACATGGCTCACTGTATTGGAACAAAATTTTTTAGCTGAGTCAGAGAACAAACTAAGGATGGACTAAAACATTTTTCACTTAAATGTTGCTGCTATTCTGACCCATTTCAAAGTATTTTAAATTCACCATACGTTAAAATGCATTCAAAGTGTATTTAAGGCTGGAAGAGACCATAGAGCTAATCTCAACATTACTCAGCAGAAGTGAAGAGTATATGAATCCTTGGCTTTTCAGATTAGCTTTTTCTTTGCTTTGGCCAGGTAAAATATATTTATCTTTCTTCATTCCACCCGCTCTGGTTTTAAATTGGCGCAAACAGTGCAAACTCATCTAGAATTGCTAATAGGCAAACTCTGTCCGGTCATAGTTCTGAAACAAAAAACTCAGGAAAAACCAAAACTGACTTGTGTGATTTTTACCAGAGCTTCATTAACCATTCTGTTAAGAAGGTTTAATACTTTGCGTGCTCTTGTAGCTTCTGTTGAAAATAAATAAGACATATTTAAGGGCCCCAGACATTCAGCATTTGATAAGGGATGGATAGTTTCCATTCTGATCTTGATTTTAGAAGAAAGGTCCTCTCCTCTCTGTGGTGGCCATATATAAATGCTCCATTTTACTGCACAGAATTATTCATATGAGAAAGTGCCCAATAACTGCTGATTCATTGATAGATATACTGACAACCAATAGAACAGCCTTCAGTTAAAACAATTTCCTCATGACTATAGATAATGTTTTAATTTCATTAGCATGGAGGGGTCAATATCATCGAGCAGACCTGGTGTCTCTTTTCAGTATCAAATGTGAACATTTTGACTGCTTCTTTCTACAAATGCATGTGTGCTTTATATATATGAAATACAATTTTGTTTTTAAAAGGGAAAGAAGGGCCTAATCAAGTAGACGGTGCTGCAGGCCTATTTTCACAAGTGTGAAATACAAACCAATTAAGCTGTACTTTTATAAATAGCAAACACGTGTTGAAGAAAGCTTTTGTCTTCTTTTTTCCCCTTCTTTCTATGCCCTCATTCATCTTTCCTACTCTCTCTTCCCCAAAACCTTTCTCTTTCACACATATGACTCCTGGATGAGTGGCACTGAGAAATGGAACACAAAAGCAAATAGATACATATAATGACTAGTTGGGTTAGTGAGATTAATATTGGTGCCACTTGTTCCCTTTCCAGTAGGTGTTCTAGACCATCCTAATGCCTTCCTACATGGCTCCAGTATTTATAAATAAGGTGACAGAATTCCGAAGGATGGTTATGTTGGGGCAGAATCTTACAACCTGTTTTCTAGACCTGGATCATGAATATTGATTGAATATAAGCAGGTTGTGTTGTACAAAAGGGAGGAGGTAAGGGGGACTGAGAGGAAATAGGGCCGAAGCCATAAGCAGATAGATTTCTGAGTTTTTTAAAACTATTGTTATAGCCTAAAGAAAGTTTTCCACTTCAAATTAAAAAAAAGAAATTATTAATCAGGATAAATAAATTTTTATAACCAAGCTATAAAATAATGGGGAAATTCTCAACACTGTTACTCTCCTAATCAAGTTAGCTTAAAAACAAACAAAAAAAATTACTAAAATATATTCCAGGAACAGAAGAATCACTATAGTATTATTAAATCAGTTATAAAAGAAACAACAGTTTTAGAGTTGGAAGAATCCTTAGCCAGAATTGAGTTCAACCCCTTATTTTGCAGATGAGGTCCAGAAAGTCCAAACTCAGATAGAAACAGAAGCCAATAAACTAGATTCCTGTGGGCCACATATTAATTTAGAAAATGCTGTATTAATATTACTGTGTTTTATTGAATTTTTGGTTTTTTTATTAAATATTTCCTAATTATGTCTTAATCTGGTTTGGGTTGTACTCCAGAGTGTTTTGGGTCACATGCTCTTGGCAGACAGTGTGTTTGGCACCTCTACCATAGAGGACAGAAAATTGGAAGTATACCTTGAAGGATAAGCAGGATTTGGGTAAACAGTCAGGGACAACATGGAGAATGTAGGGAGATCAGGAGGAATATGGTGAATTCAGGAGAACTTATCTACATGAAACAACTTCAAACAACATTAGAGGATGGTCCAAAAATCTCAGTGTGGTTTTCATCTATTAAAACTTGCTTAAGTTATTAAAGCTTTAAAATACGGTAAGACTTTTGCACTACCCTCTACTTTCTATACTTAATTTTTTTCAAATAATTATACTTGTTTTCTCTCAACAAAACCTTAACTCTGAAACATGTATTATGGGGCAGCTAGGTGACTCAGTGGATAGATAGCTAGGCCCAGAGACTGGAGTTACTAGGTTCAAATCTAGGCTTAGACACTTCCCAGCTGTGTGACCTTGGGTAAATCATTTAACCCCAGTTGCCTAGCCCTTACTTCTGACTTGAAACTAATAGCATCAATTTGAAGATAGAAGTTAAGGGTTGGTTTGTTTTTTAATAAGAAAGAAGCAAGGGGTGTGTGTGTGTGTGTGTGTGTGTGTGTGTGTGTGTGTGTGTGTGTGTGCATGCGCATGTGTTATTTCCTCACCTTATCTAATAAATTGCTTGGCATGCAGCAAGAATTTCCTAAGTGCTTTATTGATGGGATAAATTGTAGAAAAATCCTTAAGTTGGATGATATCTACCTCATTCTTCTTTTCATAGTAGTGACTGACAACTAACTGGCTTAGTTCAGTTTAACAGTTTTATAGTATCTGCTAGTTTCAAGACCCTGTCCAAGGTGCTGGTCATGCAAAAAACAAACACAAGACCATCCTTGCCCTTAAAGAGTTTCTATTCTACTGGAATTTTAAATAGGAAGAAATCTTCTGGACAATTGCTGGATGCTGTTATTTTCAGCAAAGCAGCTGTTGTTCACAGCAGCCAGCTAAACATGAAACTGCTTACTTCACAAATACATGTTCAACGTTTAACCTTCCCCCCCCAAAAAAAATTTAAAAACACACAGCTGGTGGTGTCAATATTAGTTTGTCTAATTGTAATGTAAGCTGAAGCTTAGTCTTTCACAACAACTTGTGCCAATCTTAAAGGCAAATGTGTGACAGGTGTGTGTGTGTGTGTGTGTGTGTGTGTGTGTATGAATTTAGTCTGGACCTGGAATTTCCTTTGTGTAGGAAACTTGTAGTGAGGAGAAAAAATCATATCAGCTAGGGTTCTGAAATTTGTAAGTCTTAGAGAGTGGGCATTGGAGTGAAACTGAAAAATTTTGTCTTGCCCAGGGTGACAGGTAGTATTTGTAAAAAGGAGGCCTTGAGCCCAGCTCTTCCTATCCTAAAGGCAGCTTTCTCACCATTATGTTTTTGTTGAAAGTTTTTATTTTCCATTACATTTTAAAATATGGGGGGAAAAACCCCAACTCAATAAAAATCTAAGTTGGATAGGACATCTAGAGACCATCTAGACCTACTCCCACTTTAACAAAAATATCATTTACAGAATAACCCAACAACAGTCATCGAGTTTTATCCCAGGGAAACTTCCAACGCCAGGGGTTTCATTACCTTCTAAATCTACTTTTGGAAAGCTCTAATTGTGTTTGTGTTTACATACAAATATGTATATGTGTATATATGTATATTTTATTTTTAAAGTTTTGTTGGATTATGTGTAGAAAGTCTTTTTTGACAATTGTTTTCTGACATTTTACAATTTAAATTCTTTCTCTTGTTCCTCCCCCCACCCCAGGCAAATAATCTGAAATCAATTATGTCAGTGTTTTCATGCAACTTATATTTTTATATTGGAATAGCTATAATTATTTGAAAACTTTTCTTTCCTTCAAACCTAAATCTGCTCTTCTAGAACTTTTTTTCTCTCACAATTTTGCCCAGAATGTTACATAGCAAATAGAAATTATCTCTAGGTAACAACAACAAAATATTAGCAACTTTCTGATGCATCATCCTGAATCCTTTTAAAATTACAATTCTATACAGTGTAATAGACAAGTGGATCACTTTTTAGTTGATCATGGAAGGGTCTTCCTATCATAGTTTGACTTGTTATATCTCCTAAATATGTTGTTTATTGTATCACAACTGAGAATTATTTCCATGAGCCTAAAACTTGCCATATTTCCCTTTTTTCAACAGTCTTTGAAATGATTGGCTTCTAAGTTGAGGTCTGTTTCTGTAGATGGTGGGGTTTGTTTGTTTTAATTTGACCAGTCTAAAATATTTTTACCATTACAAATAAAGGGTATGTAGAAGGACCAGGCAAAAATAATAATTACAAAAATCAGACTGACTTATAGGAAATGTCTACAGAGCTGTAGCATTGTAAGTAACTTTGGTAAATGACCAGTAGGGAAAACACAGTTATAATTAAATATTACTTTCTGTGCTTGACTGCCTGAGGTCTATTCTCTGTTCTAACTTTTGCCTTTCCAGTGATAAAGTCAATTCTTTTGTAAATGCACTCAAAGTTTCTTACTAAATGCTTCAAAATTCATTTATTATGACTTGGCATAGACCTCTCATCAACAAAAAAAGTAGGGAAATCCTTCAGACAACTTTTAATCAAAGGTGTACCATCAATTTGTTTGTAAAGTCTGAAGAAAAAGTTGTTTGAAAAGCATAATCTTTGTATTTTGTAAATTGAAAGATAAGATGGGACTAGTATTTGTTCTATTGTTGTCTTTCAAAAGGTTCCTCACAATTCACCAAGTCCCATAGTATTTTATTTCTCAAAATGATTCTTATTTTATTTTTGAGAAAACAAAGAAAACAGGAAATTAGGACAACTGAAGAATAAAAACCAATGGAATCAAAGTTCTTTAATAACTCTAAACTACAAAGAAACGCATATATTTCAAACATAAGCATAGGACCAGACTTGGGATGTTATTATTTTTTTTTTAATTTTTTATTTTTAAAACCCTTACCTTCCATCTTGGAGTCAATACTTTGTATTGGCTCTAAGGCAGAAGAGTGGTAAGGGTAGGCAATGGGGGTCAAGTGACTTGCCCAGGTTCACACAGCTGGGAAGTGTCTGAGGCCAGATTTGAACCTAGGACGTCCCGTCTCTAGGGCTGGCTCTCAATCCACTGAGCTACCCAGCTGCCTCCGGATGTTATCTTAAAAAGCAAATGATACATTCTTTGAATCATGATGTATTATAGAAAAAAATATCTCGTTTAAGCCTGATTATACTGAGAAGGAAGTTGAGATCTATGGGGTTTAAAAGACATGCTCAAGATCATGTATTAAGTTACTAAGAAAATTAGGACTGGACTCCTCTGTTTCAAATGATAATGTGAGAATTATAGCATTTTAGAACTACTGAAACTTTTGACAATGTCTAGTTTAATTTCTTTATGATGGAGATGAGTAAATATCTTCTCAGAGGTACATTTTATTTACTTTTACAAGCCAAAAGGGAGAATTCAGACTAAATTATTATAAGGGATCTAATCCTTAAGAAAGTCACATTTGAAATTAAAGAGTTGAGATAATGGACAACAAGAGAATCTTTTTTGTTGTTGTTAATTACCTGAGTGATCTGCATGCATTTATTTCTAAATGAGAAGTTTTTCCTAAATAAACATGGTAAACAGCTTTATTTATGAAAAGTTCATACATTTTAAAAACCATATATATATACATAAAACATGGAGGTTTCTCTCCTTTGTATTCTTTCATTTTGAGTTTTAATATTTAATGAACATGCGATATTGTTTTAAAGCTGGTACTGATGGTCTTGTGAAGTTAATATTTAAAGCAGATGGTTTGGGTGCTTTATTAAGAGAGTTGCCATAGAAACCGAACTGTGAAAGCAATTGTCTCTGCAATATGTAGTCTTCTCAATAAACAATTTAAATATTCTTTAGCTTCATGGAATAAGTACATGGGAAAATAATGAAAGGAGGTAATGTCCTTGTGTAACATATGTCTCTGAACTATGGATTATTTTAAGTGATCATTGTAGTTAACATGTTTGTAGTTCTTTGGATTAGTAGCAGGTAACAAACATCTGTGTAGTCCTCTTCTCTATTATATCCCAAATAAGTAAACAGACTTTCAAATTCATATTTTCAAATATGTGAAAGTCATAGCTAAAGTAAAAGGAGAAAAGAAATTTGGGATTAATTTCCTTTATAAATTCCCATTTTTATTTTATTTATATAATCAAATTTCCTTTATTCAAATTTAAGTTAGATTTATCTTCAAACATATTTTAGAAAATGCATGCAGATGTCTTAAGTTAAAATTTTGTGTCCGTTTTTACTTCATAAAAATTTTCTTCTAATTTTTATATTGGCCTTTGTTCAAATTAATGTCTGTTTTTAACTGTCCACAGAGAGCTTATTTCTGAAATAATTAAATGTTGGTCTTTTTCATATTAAGATATATTTAATTTCTCTGTGAGATTCTGCTTACAAGATCTAAAGCCTTCTTATTTTGTTCTTGAATCCATTAACATCCCATTATGTTCTTGCAAATATGTACATCCATGGAGATAGAAAGGCAAAAACAAAATAGTCCCTGCTCACTAAGAGCTTACATTTTACTAGGGGAAACTATAAGAAACCAGATAAATAAATACAGTACAGGGATCCCTTCCACATCTCAACTTTCCCCATCATGGTTTCATTATATGGTATATTGGCATAAGAATTTAAGCAGGAATTTGGAAGAGTTTTATGGAAGCTGTAGATATTGTCATATATACATAACTCTTAAATACATAAAAGAGATGTATAGTATTGTTCAATATCAACATATTTTATTTTTAATACCACAAATATATACAATCTCTTTTATAATATTAAAATAAGTAAAAGGTTAAAGTTTACAAAAAGACCACAAAAGCCAAAAAATTTTAGATGGATTTTCTAAATCTCATGGACACCACCCCTCTGCTTACTCTCATGTTGTGGAAGGAATACATGTACAAAATATATACAAAGGAATTTCTGGAGTAGGAGGAAGAACACCAATAGTTGGGTACATCAGGAAAGGCTGGATGTAAGATGTGACACCTGAGAGGAGGAGAACAAGAAATTCGAAGAAGCAAAAAGTTGAGGAGGAAGAATGTTCCAGGGATGAGGGGACAGTCTGTACTAAAAGTAGAGATAGAATGACATAAATAGAATGACAATTAGTCCACGTTAGCTGGAACAGTGTGTGTGAACAGGTATAAAGTCAAAACAGTCTCGGAAAAAAAGCTTAAGACAGTTTACAAAAAGTCTTCAAAGCCAAAGAGAGGAATTTGTATTTTTCCTAGAGGTAATAAAGAGTCAATAAAAGTTCTATGACCAGGGAAATGACACAAGGAGTACTGTGCTTTAAAAATATCAATTTTTCAATTGGACAGAGTACTGATTAAAGAAAATGTTTATGATATGAAAGCCTGAGTCTCTGAATAGTGTACAGCCAGTCTCTTTCCTTTCTTACTTCTACATCATATTTCTTCTGCTTTCTTTATCATCTTCCTTATGCCAAATAAAGTATTACACTGAAGTTGCTGAGGATCATGAGATATATTAATTTAGTTTGACATTCTACTTGATTTCCTCCACTTCATCTTCTGCAAGATTGGTTGGTGCAGCCATTGCAAATAAATTCATGATTTTGTGTTTGCTTATGCTCATTGAAAACACTAGAAGGTGAAATGACCCCAAATTCCTATGAAATTATGTTTCTTGTTGCCTTTGAGCTTATGATTATGAAGCAAACCAGCCAATTCTTTATGTACTTCCCCAAGGAGAAGCAGTAAGCTTTCCACTAAGCAGTAACTACTTTGGTTCTTTTATTTTCAATTAAGATAAAGTTATTATGGATATAGTTCAAATCCTCCAGTTATGTGTCTTTGTTGGACAATGATAATGAATTAAGAAAACTGACAGCACAAGAAACATTTCATATAATTAAAAAACTCTTGGTACAAAAAGAACAGGCTAATTCAAATGCAGATTACTGCTGTTGATCAAATACCTATCCACTAACCCCTTATTCTTTGTAAAGAAGAGGCTAGAAGAAAAATAGGATACATATAAGACGATATGGTAGAGAAAAATACAAAATTAACAGTCATAATAGTGAATGTAAATGGGATGAATTCACTCAAATAGGGAAGAGAGTAGCCAAATAAATTAAAAACCAGAATACAATATGTTATTTACAACAAACACATTCAAAGCAAAGATTCTCACACAATTAAAAGCAATTCATAAAGAATATATTGTGCTTCAGGTGAATTTAAAAAAAGTAGCAGTAATAATAATGATTTTAGGCATGGCAACAGTAAAAATGGAGATGGTTAAGAGATAAACAAAGAACTACATCATGTCTAAATTTACCATAACTAATGAAATAATGTTGAAACTTGGCCTAGTATCTAATTTTTTTTAAGGAAAAGCTCATTGAATTAAAAGGAAAAGTAGACAACAAAACTACAATAGAGATTTCAACATGTCTCTTTCAGACCTAAATCTAACAAAAATTATATATAATAAAGAAGGATTGATAGAATTTTAGAAAAGTTCTTGGGTCATTACAGAAAGGTAAAAGAAATATGTACATATTTTAGTTGTAATAGGAACTTTTATAAAAAATGAACATAGGAAATGGCATAAATATCTCATAAATAAATGTAGAAAATTAAACATAAACATTACTGACCATTGCACAATAAAACTAAAATCAATGGAAGGGACTCAACAAGCATTAAAAATTAGAGGCCCTTCCTCAAACCCCCTTATTTTGAAGATTTGATGGGTAAAAGAACAAGTCAGAGAATAATCAGAGAAAAATACAATATATCAAAATATTTGGTGTACAAAGAAAGCAATCCTTAGGCAAAAATGTGGACCTCTAAACAATTTGAACAATAAAGTAGAGGAACATCATATCTTGGAATGTAGCCTACAACTAAAAAAAAGAAAAAGAAAAATAGCAAATGAGAAAACCCTAATCAAACAAAAATAGAAAATTTGAAAATCAAAGAAGTACTAAACTGTTTACTAATTTGATCTAAAAAGAAAAAAAGAGAGGAAAACCAAACTATTAATACCAAAAATTAAAGAAAGAACTCACAAAAAGGAGATAGAAAGGAAATTATTTGTTCCGCTTATGACAGAAATATTAAAATTTAATGGTCAAATATTTACCCAAAATATAAATTATTCATATTAGAAGCAGAGAATTTGTGACCTAATCACAACAGAAGAAATCATACAATACAAAAACAAAAAATCCACAAAATGTTGGAAAAAAAAACCCAAGTACGGCCAGATTTACAGGTGAATTTTATAAAATACTGAAATAACAACTAACTATGATTTTTTCATAAATATGTTTGGAAAATTAGGAAAGATGAAAACCAACAAAATTCCTTCTATGAATGAATAATGGTCCTGATACCTAAAGCTAGGAAGGATAAATCAGAGAAAGAAAGAGAATAGCATTTTTATTATTAAAATAACTTCTTATGCTTTCAGTTTTACTACTATTGGAAGTAACCCTGTATTCCTGATACAGGTTCAACCTGGTCCTAGAGCCATGTTGGAGCACCTATGGCATGCATGCTGTGGGTGTGCCTGACAACATTTCTCACATCACCTGCCCCTCTACCCAGCAGCCCAATGGGAGTGCCTCCTCTCTCCCCTGTCTAGGATTAGGCAGGGGGGTTCACATGTGGCATGAGGGTTGCAATTTGGGCACTTGGACTCCAAGTGGTTTGCCATCCCTTTCCTGGAGTATAATCCTTTTGATATGTTATTGAAGCTTCTTCGCTAATACGCTATTCCATCTTTTTGCATTAATGTTTGAGAGATTACTCTCTTGGTTTTATAGAAATAAAAAATACTAAAAATCCTGATTGTATCATTGTACATAGAAAAGGCTATCATAATCTTGGGCCATCTAGGCAGTGCAGTGGATAGAAAGACAGGTCTGGTGTTAGAGAGACTCATCTTCCTGAGGCTACATTTGAATTTAGGAAAGCTGAATCTTTTTCATTCCAGGCCTGGCATTCTATCTACTGTATCACCTAGATGCCTCAAAATTATGAAAGAATATATTAAATATCTAGGAATCTATTTACCAACACACAGTATTACAAGCACACATAGAATTACACAGGAGTTCTATGAATGTAACTCTTAACACTTTATAGAAATATGTATTCTTCACAACAAAATGAAAATCTTTACAAAACAAAGGAAGTTTAAGATAATTGGAGAGATAAATTTGTCTATGGTAATACTGTTTTAATCAAAGGCCGTCGGAATGACATGGGCCCAGCTGGGGGAAGTTGCCCAGAACAGAGTTTGTTGGCGTGAGATGGTTCTCCTCAGGGAGCCAACAGGAATAACACACAATACTGTTTAATGCAATAAATATTAATTCATTTACATATTCAGTGCCATACCAGCCAAAGTACCAAACAAATTTTAGAAACTGACAAAATAATAAAATTCATCTCAAGAAGAAAATGGACCAGAATCAGAACAGAAAAGAGGACCTAGTAGAATTAAGTCTCAAACTAGACTACAAAGTAATACTCATCAAAAATCTAATTGGTGCAATTTTTTAAATAGAAAAGTTCATCAGGGAAACAGATTAGGCTCACAAGATCCAAAAAAGCAATTGAATACATTAGTTTAGAGTTAAATAAATCCAAGAACACAAAGTACTGGGATAAGGATTCACTATTTGACCCAAACTGGGAAAATTGAAATGCAACCTGGGAGAAATCAAGCTTACATCTGCATCACTTATTATATACCACAATGTGCTCTAAATAGATTATTTAGTTGATTAGTCATTTCCATCTTTTTTGTGACCCCTTTTTGGCATTTTCATAACAAACATAGTGGAGTGGTTTGCCATTTTCTTCTGTAGACCATTTACCAGATGAGGAAACTGAGGCAAAGAGGGTTAAATGATTTGCCCAGGGCCACATAGCCTCTAAGTATCTGAGGTTGAATTTGAACTTGAGTCCTTCTGACTCTAGGCTTGGATTCACTGTGCCACCTTGCTGTCCAAATGCCTAGCTACTCTAATTGTGTACATGTCCTGAATATACATGGTCACATCATGAATAAAATTAGAAATAATGGAAGGAGATACCATTCACAACCATAGTTAGGCCAGTGTTCTTTAATCACACAAGGCATAGAGTGTCTCACAGGACATTAAATGAGCAATTTTTATTACATAAAATTAGGCAGGTCTTTCATTTAAAAAGCAATGTAGAAAACAAAATGTTTTACTGGACAGGAAATCTTTGCTTTGTATTTCTCTGATTCAGGTGAGATATTTAAGATATAAGAATAAAGCTATTCTGAAATAGATAAAATGGTCATATGTTATGAACAGACTGTTCCAGTAGGAAGAAATCCAAGCTATCAAAAAGCATCTAGAATAAATGCTCCAAATCACCAATAAGAGAATTGTAAATTAAAGCACCATGATGATCTTCCTTATACCATTCAGATGGGCAAAGTTGACAGAAAATAAGCAGGGGTGGAGGGATAAAAATTGTGGGACAGTCTGTGAGAGAGTGGGCACACTAATGCTTTAAACTGATCTATCCACTCTAGAAAGTAATGTGGGATTTTAGTTTCAAAGTCACCAAATTATTTCCAAATTTTTAACCTAGCAGTACTTCTGTGCACACACCTGAAAGGAAATAGAAACAATCTGTGTGTGTGTGTGTGTGTGTAATTCAGTAATTTTTGTTGTACAAAAAAAAAAACGGGGGGGGGGGGAAGTAGATGCCCATTAACTGAGAGATGAATGAACAAATTATGGCATATCAGCATGAAGAAATGTTAATATGCCAGGAGTAAAAAGGATCATTTCAGAGAAGACTTATATGAACTGATGCAGAGTGAAGTGAGTAGACCCAGAAATAAATTATACAATTACCACAACATTGTAAGGAGAAACAACTCTAACAGACTTAAGAGCTCTGAACAATGCAATGATCATTCATATCTTTTTTTTTTAATTTAAATATTTTATTTTTTTAGAAAAATTTTCCATGGTTACATGATTCCTGTTTTTACTTTCCCCTTCACCCCGCCTTCAAACCCCTCCCCTCATATCCAACACACATTTCCACTGGTTTTAACATGTGTGATCAGTCAAGACTTATTTACATATTATTGATAGTTGCATTGGTGTGGTCATTTAGTGTCTATCTCCCCAACCATGTCCGCATCAACCCATTTGTTCAAGCAGTTGTTTTTCTTCTGTGTTTCCACTCCTGCGGTTCTTCCTCTGAATGTGAGTAGCGTTCCTTTCCATAAATCCCTCAGAACTGTCCTGGGTCATTGTATTGCTGCCAGTACAGAAGTCCATTACATTCTATTTTACTACAGGGTGTCAGTCTCTTTGTACAATGTTCTTCTGGCTCTGCTCCTTTCACTCTGCATCAATTCCTGGAGGTCTTTCCAGTTCACATGGAATTCCTCCAGTTTATTATTCCTTTGAGCACAATAGTATTCCATCACCAGCTTATACCACAATTTGTTCAGCTATTCCCCAATTGAAAGGCATACCCTCATTTCCCAGTTTTTTGCCACCACAAAAAGTGTGGCTATAAATATTTTTGTACAAGTCTGTTTATCTATGATCTCTTTAGGGTACAAACCCAGCAATGCTATGGCTGGATAGAAGGGCAGGCAGTCTTTTAGAGCCCTTTGGGCATGGTTCCAAATTGCCATCCAGAATGGTTGGATCAGTTTGAACAAATCAGATCTTGAGAAGATTCACAATGATTGGTGGAGTGGTGATGGACTTTTAAGTGCAGAAATTGATCTGTATTTTTTCCACACTTGATCAATATAACAAATATATTTTGCTTGATTATGCTTCCTCTTTTCAAGGGAGGTATTTTCTTGAGGGAGGAGTGGAAGGATAAGGGAAGGATAATGGTGCAATAAAGAAAAAAAGCAAAGAGGCATCATTGATTTTTATTTTTACAAACAATAGAAGAGAGCAGAATAAAAAGAACACAGAGAAACATTTCAATGTTGGTATCCTCTTGTTAAGTTGTTATGTATATGTGTGTGTATATAAAGCTGTATATAGATGATAATGTCTTATATCCAAGTTACTTTCATAGAATAACAAGTATTCTTGGTCAGCTAAGAGTTGATCTAGATGACTTCTGATATCCCTACCAGTCCCTACCTATAATTTCATATTCTATGGCTTTTTCAAAAATAATATGTTTCTAATATGAGGAACCACATATAGCGTCTTCTTCTTCTTATTATGGCACCCATTGGAAAAGTTATTCTTGTTTGTTTGGAAAAGTTCCAGAAATTAGAGCATCATTTATCTTGCTTAAGTTTGCAATTGTTGGTAGAATTATAACAAGTTATGAAATGTAGAATTCATTTTCCCCTAGAAATTAGGGAATTACTGAACTGGTAGTGATGTCAAGGACCTTCTGGCTCAACTCTTAGCTGAACAGGAATATTTGTGATTCTGTGAAATAACTTAAACATAAAACATGATTGTACATAGGTTCCTATCTTCAATTAATCAAGAAAAATGTTTTGGATGTTTGTTTTTTTCAAACCCTTGCTTTTTGTCTTAAAGGCAGAAGAATGGTAAGGGTAAGTAATTGAGGTAAAGTGACTTGCCTCAGGCCACATAGGAAATATCTGAGGCCAGATCAGAATCCAGGACCTCTTGTCTCCAGTCTCTATCCACTGAGCCCCCTAGCTGTCCCTATTCAAGGTCTTTTGTGTGCCAAGATCTAAAAAGCAGAATTCCACATTTGGAGAGATGAGAAAGATTTTTGCAAAAATGAAGTGACAGAAACAAAGTTTCACTAGCTACCAGTGAAGCCAGTAGAAACTTTGAAACTCCCAGTTAGCTACTTGTGTTAAAAGACAGAACAATTATTTCAGTAAAAAAAAAAAAGTCAATGACATATATGTCACTCCTTACAATGACATGGCATTAATAATAACACAAGTGCTAAATGTGCAACTTTTTAATGAAACTGGGGGCTCACGTTGCAATTGTGGTTAGTTATTGTTACTTCATTTAACCCCCACTGAACTAGGGCTTTAGTTACACAGTTGTACTTGCTTTGTAACTATTTGATACAGACTACTTGCAATCTCAAAAGTGTTTGTTGTGGAAAGTTGGGGGTGTCTCTGCCTGGGGCTATGCTTCTTTTCTTAATTAAAAATTAGCCTATCCTCTCCACTTACAGAAGATCTGGAATTTGTAGTATTCGTAATAGGCATATGTGTTAAATCTACTGAGGAAACGGAGAAACAGGGTTATTATTTTAAAAGAATAGGTACCATAATGATCTTTTGGGATCTCCTAGGAAATTTTCTGGGTTTAACGTTCAAGTTCAGTTGGTAATTGTTTTGAGACTCCCCACCCCCACTCCAGGGGAAAAAAAAAGGTTTTGGAGGCTAAAGCTTCATAGTGTATGAACTCATTAGAAATTGCTTTTTGAAAAGTTTGTTAACAAAGAACAATACACAATGTTTTCAGTGTTTGTATCTTATTTTTAGGGAAACAGGCCAGGATTTCTTTCTCTTCCTCTGACCAGTCCAGAATCTTTCCTCTCCATTCTTTTCCCCCCTTTTATTCTTTTGTCTTTCCTTTTTTCTTTCTCCCTTTGCCCTTGCCTTTGCCCCTTACCCCTTTTCCCTTTCCTCTTTTCTTTTTTCTTCTAAAACTGAGCCTCCCTGATCCTCCCAGGGCCCATTCCTTAAGGTGATGAGTACAAATGCTTTATCCAGATCCATCTTCCCCAACCAAGGCTGGTTTACCACTTCTTTGGCAGCTTAGTGGCCATCTACTCCAGCTGGGACCAAGGGACAGAACATTATTATATTGCTGTTGAAATTAATTGGCTTAATCCTACTGTACTTCAGAACTCCTGAATTCAAGGGAACCACCAGCCTTGACCTTCCTCAACAGTAGAGAGTAGAACCTTGCCACCATGCCTGATAACGTTTTTTAATGACATGAAATTACTTTTTTTCTCCTTCTATATTCTCCCTACAAAATAAGTATGCTGTATACTAATATTCTTTTAATGATCTGATAAAACTCAAAGTCTAGATGTTTTGGGGTTGACTTCTGTAAGCCAAACTACAAGCACCTATATCCCTTAGTACTCAATGAGAAAAGGTGATAGCAATAAGAAGCTCAACTCACAGATCAGTAAATGAAAACTAACTTTGTACAGATGAGAAATTTGCTTCTTCGATGTCAATCACCCAGCACAAAATATGAAACAGTCATCTCTGACTTAATATTTATAGGGAACAGAAAAAGATGATTGCCATTTTCAGCCTATTTAATGACGATTTCCCAGATAAACCTTTCTAGCAAATATAAATGAAGAAACAGAAAAATTATTTCAGTAAATGACATATATGCCACTCCTTACAATGACATATGACATTAAAAATAACACAAGTGCTTAAGAAAGAAGAATTTGGAAGGATCTATAATTGTTCTGTTTTTTGTCTTAAAAATCCAAGGAATTCATGCTAAAAGACTGTGTACCCTTATGCTAATTACATTAAATGTGAATGTGGCTATGTAATTGGATTAGTGTCTCTACAAGAATAGCTATGAACAAATGGAGCAGTTGGGGTCTTATTATGGAAGATAAAATTAGCTAAGGTGATTCCCTATAACTTCCTCAAGACATATTGACCAGAGGTTATATCCCTGCTAAGAAATGCAAACACTTGTAAAATGTAATCATATTTCAACTGTACATAGTAAAATAAACTAAGGAAACTTTAGTTAATAAACATGTTTTTAAATTAAAATTTTAAGTGTAAATAGAATATTGAATAAATGAATTTGTTAATAGTTGATTCTTTCTAATCAAGAGTGCCTGAAATTTGGTCAGAATCTCACAGTAAAATTAGGTAATTGTATGTACAGAGTAGTGACTTCATACCAAAGCAAAAAAATTACTACTACTAGCCATGTGAGTATTAGACCTAAAAGAAGAAAATAATTTAACATTTCTTCTTCATAACTGTGAACTAATAAATATTCATATATAAATTTAAAGAAATACATAAAGAAAAATAGGAACTGGTTTGTACTGCTGCTGTTGATGCTAGAACTCTGCTTCTTTTCTACTCTAATTCTGTATCTGTGGGCCAGTCATTTAGCATTTGTTTGCCTTAGAAGACTATAGATTTAAGGCTGGAAGAGACCTTCAGAGTCATCTATTCAACCCCACCTGCTTTCACATTTTAGAAATAAGGAACTGAGACCAAAATGGGTTTAAGTGTCTTACACAAGTTCACACAGGGAATAGATAGGAAAGCTGGGATTCAAACCTCGGTTTACTGATTCTGTATCTAATATTCTTTTTCACGATATCATGTTGCCTGTCAGTTTCCATATCTGCAAAATGGCGATAATCATATTAGCATTCACAGGGTGGTTATAAATAGTGGATAAAAAGTATATGGAACCTAAAACCATCAACAAACATATGCAATGGGGATAAATTAGAAGCCTTCCCAATAAGATCAGGAGTAAAACAAGGATGCCCATTATCACCTCTATTATTCAACATAGTACTAGAAACACTAGCAGTTGCAATTAGAGAAGAAAAAGAAATTGAAGCTATCAAAATAGGCAATGAGGAGACTAAGCTATCACTCTTTGCAGATGATATGATGGTATACTTAAAAAATCCTAGAGAATCAACTAAGAAGCTTGTAGAAATAATCAACAACTTTAGCAAAGTTGCAGGATACAAAATAAATGCACATAAGTCATCAGCATTTTTATACATTTCCAACACACTAGAGCAACAAGAAGTAGAAAGAGAAACACCATTCAAAATCACCCTAGACAATATAAAATACTTAGGAATATATCTACAGAAACAAACACAGCAATTATATGAAAACAACTACAAAACACTTTCCAAACAAATAAAACTGGATCTAAACAATTGGAAAGCCATTGATTGCTCATGGGTAGGACGAGCTAACATAATAAAAATGACAATTCTACCCAAATTAATTTACTTATTTAGCGCCATATCTATCAAGCTACCAAAAAACTTCTTTACTGAATTAGAAAAAACTATAACAAATTTCATTTGGAATAACAAAAGATCAAGAATATCAAGGGAAATAATGAAAAAAAAATGTGAAGGAAGGGGGCCTAGCAGTACCAGATATTAAACTATACTATAAAGCAGCAGTCATCAAAACAATATGGTACTGGCTAAGAGACAGAGAGGAGGATCAGTGGAATAGACTTGGGGTAAATGACATCAGCAAGACAGTATATGATAAACCCAAAGAGCCCAACTTTTGGGACATGGATCCACTATTTGACAAAAACTGCTGGGAAATTTGGAAAACAATATGGGAGAGATTAGGTTTAGATCAATATCTCACACCCTACACCAAGATAAATTCAGAATGGATGAACGACTTGAATATAAAGAGGGAAACCATAAACAAGTTAAGTAAACACAAAATAGTATACCTGTCAGATCTCTGGGAAAGGAAAGATTTTAAAACCAAGCAAGAGTTAGAGAAAATTACAAAATGTAAAATAAATGGTTTTGATTATATTAAACTAAAAAGCTTTTGTACAAACAAAAACAATGTAGTCAAAATCAGAAGGGAAACAACAAATTGGGAAAAAATCTTTATAACAAAAAACTCTGATAGGGGTCTAATTACTCATATACAAGGAGTTAAATCAATTGTATAAAAAATCAAGCCATTCCCCAATTGATAAATGGGCAAGAGACATGAATAGGCAATTTTCAGGGAAAGAAATCAAAAGTATCAATAAGCACATGAGAAAGTGTTCTAAATCTCTAATAATTAGAGAAATGCAAATCAAAACAACTCTGAGGTACCACCTCACACCTAGCAGACTGGCTAAAATGAAAGAAGGAGAGAGTAATGAATGCTGGAGGGGATGTGGCAAAATTGGGACATTAATGCATTGCTGGTGGAGCTGTGAACTGATCCAACCATTCTGGCTGGCAATTTGGAACTATGCCCAAAGAGCTCTAAAAGACTGCCTGCCCTTTGATCCAGCCATACCATTGTTGGATTTGTACCCCAAAGAGATCATAGATAAACAGACTTGTAAGAAAATATTTATAGCTGCACTTTTTGTGGTGGCAAAGAACTAGAAAATGAGGGTATGTCCTTCAATTGGGGAATGGCTGAACAAATTGTGGTATATGCTGGTGATGGAATACTATTGTGCTCAAAGGAATAATAAACTGGAGGAATTCCATGTGAACTGGAAAGACCTCCAGGAACTGATGCAGAGTGAAAGGAGCAGAGCCAGAAGAACATTGTACACAGAGACTGATATACTGTGGTAAAATCAAATGTAATTGGCTTCTGTACCAGCAGCAATACAATGACACAGAACAATTTTGAGGGATTTATGGAAAAGACGCTACCCACATTCAGAAGAAGAACTGCAGGAGAGGAAACATAGAAGATAAACAATTGCTTGAACACATAGGTTGAGGCGGACATGATTGGGGATGTAGACTTGAAACAACCACACCAATGCAACTAACAACAATTTGGAAATAGGCCCTGAACAAGGACAGATGTTACAATCAGTGGAAATGTGCGTCGGCCATGGGTGGGGGAAGTGCGGGGGGTGAAGGGGCATGAATCATGTAACCATGTTAAAAATGAATATTAATAAATGTTTAAATTTTTAAAAAAGTATATGGAAACATTTTGGGAAAGTCAAATATTTCTTCTTGTTGTTGTTTAGTTGTTCAGTCATGTTGGACTCTTCATGACCCTGTGGACAATAACATACCAATATTGTCGATGGGGTTTTCTTGGCAAAGAAATTGAAGTGGTTTGCAATTCCTTCCCCAGTGATTGATGCAAAAAGAAGTTGAATGACTTTCCCAGGAACACATAGCTAGTCTGAGACCAATTTCAAATTCAGGTCTTCCTAACCCCAGGCCTAGCACTCTATCCACTATGCCACCTAACTGCCTCCAAAATCAGTTTATTACTAGATAGTAAATTTGCATTAGTAATAACTTTCCTTCAAAGGAAAGAATCTTATTCAGTATGATTGTTTTAAACTTTCAAAATACTTTCCACAGGAAATCAATATTTGTTGAATAATTTCTGTATGCCTTATCCAGGGATGTGATGAAATAGGTGACTAAATGTATATAAATTCTAAATAGTTTCACTAAAAAAACACACAAGAAAAAAAAAGCTTAGGAACAATGGCACTCTTGCTGTATTATCAGATAAACATTAAAGGATCCTGCAATAGAATTCCATTTCTAGTGAAAATTAATTCCTACATTGTAAATACATATTTTATTTAACAAGTCACCATGACACCAGATGCCAAATTACTATAGGGAAAATGAATAGGTCTTACATATCAGTGACAAAAATGTGCTTGGGAATGGATGGCATTACATTATCATATCTGATTTTTCAAAAGAAGAAAAACAACAGCCTCTATGTAGCTTGACTGGAATGATAATAAAAATAGAAATTAAAAAAGTTCCTTCCCCTTGTTTTTCTTACTTATAGCTAATGCTGACTGCTTGCTCTGTTTATACTAATTATTTGGACCCTCCACGTCTATAATTTTCTAGACCAACCTGGTTGAGAATGAAATTGTTTTCTTTTACCTGTTCTTAGTTCAAAGCCTTGCTTGAGTGAAACAATTAATATTGACCTTCATAAAGTTTTATCAGATGTTGGAAAGAACAGGGAGGAATTTTTAAAAATAATTCATCAGTTTCTCTTTAGCACTAATGTTGCCAAGAAGGTTATATTACTGCTCTTTTCTCAAGTTAGAGACCTAATCTACTTTCCTAGGGATAAAAAGTAACATAAACTATATATAATGCACATTATATATAAACTTTTTATATACTTTTTTTTAAACCTTTGTACTTCGGTGTATTGTCTCATAGGTGGAAGAGTGGTAAGGGTGGGCAATGGGGGTCAAGTGACTTGCCCAGGGTCACACAGCTGGGAAGTGGCTGAGGCCGGGTTTGAACCTAGGACCTCCTGACTCTAGGCCTGACTCTCACTCCATTGAGTACCCAGCTGCCCCCTATATACTTTTTATAAAAAGTAATTCTCTTTCTTTTCCTTTCACCCTGACTGCCCTCTCAAACAAAAGAAGTTTCCTCTTTTGGAGAAAGAAAGTTGCCCTATTTGTAATAGTTATTTTTATACACCCTCCACAGTGAGGTGATTTATATTGCTTCTCCCAAGTTTGCTGATAAGACATTACCTCATATATTGCTCTGAATCTGACCAGCATGCCTTGTCCTCACTTCAACCCAGAAGGCCATGTTCTGAGGCTGTCTCTGTGACACTTTGGAAACATTGCTCTTGAAATGGAAGATTGCCAGCTCCTGCGTAACATTTCTAATAAGAGCTTACTAGAAAGCATATCAAACTCCCTGGCCCCCACACAGACCTCCTGCCATTTTGGCTTGCCCAGCCTCATTAGAATGTAAGGTTCTTGAAGGCAGAGGTTTCTTGTTTGTTTGTATTTGTACCCCCAGCATTTATCACAAAGCCTACACACAGTAATTCCTAATAAAGACTTTGTAATCCATTTGTTAATTTAATTTGTCAGACAGAAGTTTTCCCTAATACTTTGAATTTTTCAAAGAAGTTAGTTACAACACCAAGAGCATGAGTCACTTTAGACATTAGCCAATCTGCTATCTTCCCTCTGTTTCCTCTGCTAGTCGTTTCTTGGATCTATGACCATCTTAGACAGCAGACAATGGGGCTCCCCTCAGAAATGGCAACATTGGCATTGCATGAATTAACTAAATTTGAAAAAAAACACACTACATCTCTCCAAACAATAGAGTAAAAGATTTGGGGGCACAGGAGACAGACATGTGTTGTTAGGAGAAAAGATGAGTGAAGGACAGAGAGCTACAAAAATTTGGTTAAATGTTTTAAAATAGCAGTAGCAGCCAGGAGTGTATTGGCACCCACCCCAATTTTTCCTTCCCTACTTTTTATTTCAAAAAGTGAAAATGATCACCTCTGTAATGTATTCAACAACCACTGGACCATAGCCTGTAACCCTGAGTCAACTCTCCATTTAGGGTTTGCCCAGATGACACGATGACCTTATACTACGGCACAGAGTCAAGAATAGCTCCCTATTCAGGAATTCTTGTTCAATGATCAGTTAATCATGTTCCTCTATTTTCTTGCCCTCTTCTTCCAACAGACAACATTTGTAAATTCTTTTTCAACTTCAAAGAATTTGTTCATTAGTGGATACTCTGTGTTACTATGACTATTGTTCACTTGCTTTGGTTCTGAGTTTTTTGGTCTCTCTCTTCTTCTTCCTGAGAACTAAGTATGATTATTGACTTTAGAATTTTCCTCCTTAGAATTTATTACCCTTTAAGGAGAAAAAAAAGTATTTCATTGATGTTTTTTTTATTTTTTTCATACTAGTCATTCATTCTACACTATTCCCCTTAACTACTCCTCACATTTGAACTAACTTTCCTAAAGGAGAAAAAAATAATAAAACAGACAAGTCAAAGTTCTGTAATTGACAACTGACACTAATTATGCCTACACTCTTAATCGCTCTCTCTTTTTTTTTTTTATGAAGAGGAGGGAAACATGTCAAATAATTTGTCCTAATGGGTCAAGATTGGTCATTATGGTCAAACAGAATTTGCCTGCCTTGAATTGCAGACTCTGGAAGATATTCCTTGTTTCCTTTCCTTCTTTTTGTAAATGTTTAATTTTTTTTAATATATTTTTTCCTTTTCTCGCCTACCCTTACCAACTGCATAACATTCAAATTTTGGTCTCTCTTTCAGCATTTTTCAAATCCTTATGTTTATTTCTTCCACTTAAGAGATTTCTTGGCTTGATCATTATCCCCTTCCCTAGTATTTGCCTGTATGTATGTGTGTGCCTGCGTAAGTGTGCAGAGGTGGGGATGGGGTAATAGTTTCTTATACTTCTTATATGTGCTATTTTAAAACTTTTAACTCTCCGTTCATAAATCCTTCTGTTTTTCTTCTTTTAACTGAAAATATGATTTTGCAGGTTCTCCAGTCTTTTGTTTTGTAGTTTGACAACATTTAGGGTTTTCTTTTTTTCCCTATATTGAATGCTTTTTAGCGTGATCTCTTCTTTCTGGGAAACCTAAAACCATTGTTATATTTTTATGTGAGGGTACATGAGAAGTAAAACATCTATATGTAGTATATACTAGTGTCACTTGATTCTCATTGTTCCTTATAGACAATTACAGGTATCCCTTCCACATCACAGGGCATGTGGAAAACTGTCAGAGTTTTCTTCGATATTCTCTATGATCCTCTTCATTGAGTAGTGTGTGTAGTGTGCTCTAAATGTCCATGCTACCCCCTGGACAAAAGACTAAATGAGAGATGTTGTGTAATTGGCAGGTAGACCGTATCACTTTCAGTATGGAATTCATGGGGTTCTGAGCAGCCAAGGGCATTGCCCAAAACAAAAATACCTTAAAGGGTAATCCCTACTTGGCAAGGTATTTTCTAACCTCTGGCACAAAATGCCTATGGAAAGAGTTGAAAAAAAGTGCTTTGGCCAAACACACTTTCTTATTTTCATGTATTTATTTATTTTCAAACCCTTAACTTTGACTCCTTGGTGGAAGAGTGGTAAGAGTGGGCAATGGGGGTCAAGTGACTTGCCCAGGGTCACACAATTGGGAAGTGTCTGAGGTCAGATTTGAACCTAGGACCTCCTGTCTCTAGGCCTGGCTCTCAATCCACTGAACTACCCAAATGCCCCCATCCACGCTTTCTTATTGAACACCCAGAAGATAGGCAGCTGGTACCTGTTCTTTCCTTTCAAAGCTAAAGGGTTAGCTATTTTATATATCAGAACTCTTTTTATTTTGAACCCTGCAACACTGACACAAAAGACAAGGGTTATCCTATCTCTTGGGCCTTTAAAACCAGGGACTTTTTTCTTTTCCCAGCTGATGTTTGTCCTCTTAGGCATTTTTTCCCACCAACCTAGGGCAGTTTCATCAGCATTGAATATGTGCTCTGATTTGTAGCCTTTCTCTTCAGTCAGTTTCTTCCAAGTTTCAGGAAACTCCCTAGTAGCTTTTTTTAAAAAAAAAAAAACATTTATTAATATTCATTTTTAACATGATTACATGCTTCATGCCCCTACTTTCCTCTTCACCCCCCGCACTTCCCCCACCCATGGCCGACGCACATTTCCACTGATTGTAACATGTGTCCTTGTTCTGGGCCTATTTCCAAATTGTTGTTAATTGCATTGGTGTGGTCATTTCGAGTCCACATCCCCAATCATGTCCGCCTCAACCTATGCGTTCAAGCAATTGTTTATCTTCTATGTTTCCTCTCCTGCAGTCCTTCCTCTGAATGTGGGTAGCATTCTTTTCCATAAATCCCTCAGAGCTGTCTTGTGTCATTGCATTGCTGTTGGTATAGAAGTCCATTGCATTCGATTTTACCACAGTATATCAGTCTCTGTGTACAATGTTCTTCTGGCTCTGCTCCTTTTGCTCTACATCAGTTCCTGGAGGTCTCTCCAGTTCACATGGAATTCCTCCAGTTTATTATTCCTTTGAGCACAATAGTATTCCATCACCAGCATATACCACAATTTGTTCAGCCATTCCCCAATTGAAGGACATACCCTCATTTTCTAGTTCTTTGCCACCACAAAAAGTGCAGCTATAAATATTTTCGTACAAGTCTGTTTATCTATGATCTCTTTGGGGTACAAACCCAACAATGATATGGCTGGATCAAAGGGCAGGCATTCTTTTATAGCCCTTTGAGCATAGTTCCAAATTGCCAGCCAGAATGGTTGGATCAGTTCACAGCTCCACCAGCAATGCATTAATGTCCCAATTTTGCCACATCCCCTCCAGCATTCATTACTCTCTCCTTCTTTCATTTTAGCCAGTCTGCTAGGTGTGAGGTGGTACCTCAGAGTTGTTTTGATTTGCATTTCTCTAATTATTAGAGATTTAGAACACTTTCTCATGTGCTTATTGATACTTTTGATTTCTTTCCCTGAAAATTGCCTATTCATGTCTCTTGCCCATTTATCAATTGGGGAATGGCTTGATTTTTTATACAATTGATTTAACTCCTTGTATATGAGTAATTAGACCCCTATCAGAGTTTTTTGTTATAAAGATTTTTTCCCAATTTGTTGTTTCCCTTCTGATTTTGACTACATTGTTTTTGTTTGTACAAAAGCTTTTTAGCTTAATATAATCAAAACCATTTAATTTACGTTTTGTAATTTTCTCTAACTCTTGCTTGGTTTTAAAATCTTTCCTTTCCCAGAGATCTGAGAGGTATACTATTTTGTGTTCACTTAACTTGTTTATGGTTTCCCTCTTTATATTCAAGTCGTTCACCCATTCTGAATTTATCTTGGTGTGGGGTGTGAGATGTTGATCTAAACCTAATTTCTCCCATATTGTTTTCCAAATTTCCCAGCAGTTTTTGTCAAATAGTAGATTCATGTCCCAAAAGTTGGGCTCTTTGGGTTTATCATACACTGTCTTGCTGACTTCATTAACCCCAAGTCTATTCCACTGATCCTCCCTTCTATCTCTTAGGCAGTACCATATTGTTTTGATGACTGCTGCTTTATAGCCTAGTAGCTTTTTGATGGGCAGATGCTGCTTCTCCTATTACTTTTATATTGCTTAGTCTAAACTTCTTTTCTTTCTTTTTTTTTTTAATTTTCAAACACTTTGCAGTTCTGAAAATCTTTAGAGGTTGACTCTTTGCCTTTGTTTTCCTTTAGAGAATCATTTAAGGACAGCCCTTTCTGTTATGATGCCAGTCTACTAGAATGCCTTTTTATTATAATCCTGCACCCAAAAGAATGTTTCACTTTCTCCTGGAGAGATGGCTCTCATGGTTTATGCAAATGTGTTGCAGTTGTTGGTATAACTAGCAACGACTTTGCAGATTTCCTTCTCTTTTTTTTTTTCATGATATGCCTTATGTTTGATTCATTAAAGCCAAAATGGCAGCCAACCACAGCAACCGTTTTGTCTGAACGGAGCATATCTAACAATTCTACTTTTTCTCACAAGTTCATCACTTTCCTCTGTTTCTTGGGAGCACTTTCCAAAGCACTAGGAACACTATGCTTGGGACCCATGATTTTAATCGATTTTATGGCATTTAAATGACACAAGACATGAGAAACCCAGGATGCAAAGATTATTGCCCGATCACCCTGAGACATCACATGAGAGACTGCTATAAACACACTTGACATCTCCAAATCAATGTGCTCTCCATTTTCTAGTCTTTGTGAGTCATCTGATGACTTTTGCATTTTTTTCACAAACTTTAAATTTTATGTTTTAACTTTCAAAAAGAAATTGTGTTTATTTATGACATTAAAATAAAATATATTGCTATCATGCAATAGTATACATACATTTTATGGGTTTCTGAGTTTCTAAACTTTTTCTTTGTGTCACCTGCTAGCCTTCACGTATCATCTGCACTCCTCAAAACTCTCCCCAAATTCCCATTTAATCTTATATATTTAAACCACTATGAGGAATGTCCTGATGTGGAAGAGATACCTGTATATAGTATAGTATAGAATACTAAAGTTCAGTAGAATAGTGATATATAAGAGAATAGTTTTATTCTTTGGGTTTTTACAAGGCAAGTTGCTAAGCATCTTTTTTTTATTTTAATAAAAAAATGCAACAAAATCATCCTAAAATACTCAATTTTGTCTACATAATAGAGCTGCAAATTTAAAACATAGTGTTTAAGAGGATCCTACTCAACTAGGCATAATTATATACTTAAACCAGGATACCTAGGTAACATTCCTCTAATACACACAGGCACTATCAAGTTGGGTCTCCAAAGGAGTAACTAATATTTAATTCCAGAGGTAACTTTGTGGGTAACTATTTGTCAATACTACAGTTCATAAGCCTCCATTGGTGTACTTGTACTTTCCATTAACACTGTTAGTAGATTCAGCTCTTTAAAAACCGTATTTACTCAAATGACATTGCAGTTGCTATTGTTGTTCAGTTGTATCCAACTCTTTATTGGCCTGTGGTCCCTTTGGTTTTCTTAAGAAAGGTCTTTTTTTTCTTAAGAAAAAAAAAAGCCTGAATTCTTGGAACTCTCCGATGGGAGGGGAAAGAAAGGAGGAAGATCCCAGATTCTCTCCTCCACCTAAGGAGCTGAGTCTCCAGAGGATACTGGAATCCCTGGGTGGGCTGGGTCGCTAGTCGGAGAAAGTGCCTCGCTGGCACAACTGTGCCAAACTCAAGGCTTTGATCCCAGACAGCAGGGAAGCTGCTGGGGGAGAAACCCAGAGAGGGTGAACATACCCTCCATTTCTCTTGAGGCTTTGACCTCAAGGCACTTGGAGTTGAGCATATTAATCCCAGCTGGTTTAATCCTATCAGCACAACAGACTAGAAATCTTCAGAGGGCAGGGAAGCTACAACACCCCTCCCCCACAGACTACAAGGAAAGTAACTGAATTCACTTCTTTAGCTTTTACCACCAGCTGGGGAAAATCTGGCCTCAGGTCCCACTAACCTAATTAATCAACAAAACAGAGAAGAAGCCCTTGCAGGACTAAATAGCCCAAATCCAAAAATATGCTCAGAGGATCCAGATTACAGCCAATTAGAAAGAAGGAAAAAAATGTGAGTAAACAGAAAAAGAAAAAAGAAACCACAAAGAAAACAGCTTTTATCCAGAAATTGAACAAAAAGCAAATGGATCAGAAGAAGATAAAGGAACACCAAAAAAAAAACATAGAAAATTCAGTGAAATGGACACAGGCTTTGGAAGAACTCAAAATTCAATTAACTCAAGAACTCAAAATCCAAATAACTCAAGAACTCAGAAAACAATCAGCAGAGGCTGAAGGCAATTGGGAAAAGGAAATACATGATCTAAAACAAGAAAA
Source organism: Gracilinanus agilis (assembly GCF_016433145.1). NCBI lineage: Eukaryota > Metazoa > Chordata > Mammalia > Didelphimorphia > Didelphidae > Gracilinanus > Gracilinanus agilis. The sequence continues at coordinate 53,530,737 of NC_058135.1, forward strand.
TAATGTCTTAATAGCTCAAATTGACCAGCTGAAAAATGAAGCAAAGAAGGCAAAAAATGATCTACAAAGAAAAGCAGGCCAGAAGGAGAAGGATTAGCAAAAAGCCAGGGATGAAATTCAGTCTTTAAAAATTAGAATTCAACAACTAGAAGTAAATGACTTCACAAGGCAGCAAGAATATATAAAACAAAATAAAAAAATGAAAAATTTGAGGAAAATATGAAACACCTCATTGACACAACCATTTGGTTTTCTTAAGAAAGGTTCTAGAGTGGTTTGATGTTTCCTTCTTCCGTAGATTAGTGAATTGCCTGGGATCACATAGCTAGTGAGCATCTGAGGTCTTTCTAACTCCAGGTTCAGTGCTCTATCCACTTAGCCACGTAGCTGCCTCAATAATAGCAGTTACAGACCACCTTTAAACCCTCCCCTAACCCCACACCCCCAAAAAACTAGGGAGTGCTCTCTCACAAATATGCAGAATCTTAAGGGGAGAGAAGAGGGAACAATGTGAAGCCCATTGTTAGTGGGGCACATGTGTGGAGAACATATGTGTCCAAGACAGCTCCTTGCTCTAGAAGCGTAAGACCACGATGTCTTTTCTTTCTTTAGTAGTCCTCACTTCAGGGCTGGATATTTGTGTTTGTGATGGATGAGTCTCTCTACTCCTGGGCTGGCTCCTTATACTGTATAGTATTTCAGCTAAATGGGTGGTGTTGATCTTTTGCCACTCTGGGCCAAATAGGTGGTTTGGCTGCTGGTCTAGTGCTCACCAGGCACAGTTGGGCTGAGCAAGTTGCCTGGTCACAAGACATGGTGCCTGTGCCACATGGGTCCATCTGCTAGATCCTCTGTTCTATGGACTTACTCTTCAATGGGCAGTTTTAATTCTACCAGCTTCTTAGAGATATAAATATGAGTTGGGCAACAGATGGAAACCAAAAGTGGATATGCATCCCTTAAAAAAGGGCTCAATAAGCCCTTATATCAGTGATGCTAGTTCTCCCTAATCATTTCATATATAATGGGACCCAAATCCTGAGATAGACTTCTGGGAAATGACTATTAATCTCCTTGGGCCTTTTACTCAGAGTCCTCTGCAGGAGTCACTGCCAGGCAAAACCATCTAGGCAGAAGAGATAAACCAAGTTGAGAATAGCCAACAGGCTTTAAATCTGTTGGTAATTTAGGAGGATGTTTACTCTAGGTGTGTGAAGACTTTCTCTAAGCCTGTTAGGCCTTCCCTGAGTGGAATCAATGGGTGAGAACAATTTGTTCTAATGTCCATGAAGGTAGCTAAAGCAGGAGCTATGGAGCACTTACGCATTGGTCAAACATGGAAGACTCCAAGGTCATCCACTGCATCCCACACCACCACCAGTTATCCTGACTTTTATCTTGCCACTGGATTTGGATGATTCTGGAAGTGAGAGTAAGGCTGATAACTTTGTGCAATCCTGATTCACTTAAATCCAATTCACTTGCAAGTCAAAATATCACCCTATGATATCATTGGTCCTCCTCAAAAAACTAAGAATGAATAACAACAACAATTTCTACCATCTTTAACCTCAATCTGAGCTGGGATGCTACAATGTTCTTTCAGACAGGGCAGAGACCTTTAGTTTAGGATTAGTAGAAATCTCTCCAGTTCAGGCTCCTCAAGACCTCAGCTCTGACATCTGTGACCTCACATAGAGGAAGAGGGAAAAGTATAGGGTTTTTTTCCCCCTTTTCAACAGTTCTTTTTTAAAAACAAAACAAAACAAAAAACCTCTTACCTTCTGTCTTAGAGTCAATACTGGGTATTGGTTCTAAGGCAGAAGAGCAGGAAGGGCTAGGCAATAGGGGTTAAGGGATGTGCTCAGAGTTACACAGCTAGGAAGTGTCTGAGGTCAAATTTGAATCCAGGACCTCCTAGTCTCTAGGCTTGGCTCTCAATCCACTGAGCTACCCAGCTGCTCCCTATACATGTGTTTTGATAATGTTTTATGTTTGTGTCTATCTGCAAGTGTTGAAGTTCCCATCTCCAAGATAATCAAGGTACAACTCTATATCTACTCTGTGAAAATCTCAGTTTATTAAAAAAAATACAACATTCAATCATTCATTTCATAGTTTTTATTAAAAAAGAAAATATTCACTACAAGGCTCTTTCTATAGAAAGTCTTCCAAATTATTTAAAATATTATTGGGTTTACAGGCAATGTTACAGGAATATATCCATTCTATTCATTATAATAAATCTTCATGAACTTGCCTTATTCTCAATTGAGGGGGAAATTTTTGATTTATGGAGTATACAAATTAAATATCATAATTTGGGAGAGAGTTAGTTCAGTTTTGTTTGTTTTTGATGTGTTACTTCAGAGTTTGGGCCAGAGGGAAAATTGTGTCATTCTATAATTCATAGCCATATACTGATACACACACATAGGATCACCAGAAGAATGTTGATGCTAAAAATGTGTACTTTAGCAGGAAGGTGCCTCTTGAATCATTCAAACTACTACATAGTTTCCCTGCTCTTGTCTTCCCACTAAATTCTTTTCTTTCAAACCCTTCTCTTTTGTCTTGCAATTGGTACAAAGTATCAGTTCTAAGGCAGAGAGCAGTAAGGGCTAGGCAATGAGGTCTAAGTGACTTGCCAAAGGTCACACAGCTAGGAAGTGTCTGAGGCCACAGGAACCCAGGAACTCCTGCTCCAGGCCTGATTCTTTATGCCCCTTAACATTCAATTCTGAGAAAAACTCATTAATTTTCATCAGTGCCTATCCAAGAGATAAGTTCTGGTGAACTAAATCAATGGATTGCCCATTTAACTGCATGGATTGTTATGAGCCCAATGTATCTTTCCTTCATTTGATTTTCTTTTCTTTTGTAGATTTGTAGGGCAATATCTTTTCAGTGTGTGTGTGAACCTCACTGGGAAGGCTCTATGGCAGGGGTTGGCAACCTTTTTGGCCGTGAAAGCCATAAACACCACATTTTTTAAAATGTAATTTCGTGAGAGCCGTACAGTGCTCACAGAGCGCGCTCCTATAACAGCACCTTAAAAAAAATGGACTTTATGGCTCCTGCAGAAAGAGCCATACATTGCCGACCTCTGCTCTATGTTATCCTGAGGCTCAATACAATGAACAAAGTCATCCACTAACAAGAGCATTGATTGGATCATAGGTTTTCATAGGAAAGGGACTTAGAATCCAACTCTCCCATTTTTCATGTGTAGAAACTGAGGTCCAGGGAATTTAAAGGAGTTGTCAAAGTTGACATGATTAGTCATTAGTAAATGAGGATAATGATTCAAATTTCTGATTCCAATTCCAAGGACCTAATTACTGTACCATTCATTATGCAGTTGGGAAACTTCCAACTCTAGAGCAGAATTTTCTTAATGTTTTTCATATTGTGTACCCCATTGGTAGTCTGGTGAAGTCCATGTATCCCTTCTCAGAATAATGTTTTTTAATGCATAAAATAAAATATGTAGGATTACTAAACCAATTGTATTAAAATATAATTATATATGAACACACATATTATATATTTGCTTATCAATATGAATACATCATTTTTGTGCATATTATATGAGTATGTGTGCATATATCACATAGGGGTCTGCTTGTGTATATTTATGTTTGTTTATATAGTCAGTAGGACCTCATTTTTTGCCACTAATATATTCCAAGACCCTTCATGTAAGTTGAAAATTGTGCATAGCGGCAAAACTCATTATTTAATAAGCATTTTTAAGAACACACCTAGATACTTTATGGCTTTTTGTAGGTCTATCAGGGCTACCAGCATTACTACTTTTGCACTTTGGGGCCATTATTAATAACTAAATAACATTAAGGGAACAAAGAGAAGCACTGCTCTGATATGGGCACAACTTGTTACAAGCAAGAACTCCTGACAAAGACTGATGTAGGAGCTAATGTTTGATTCAGAACAATGTAATAACTCACACTAATGGTTCTCAGAGGAAGAATGAGGGAGACGGAGTCGACTGCTACAAATCTTTATGCCACTTGGGGAAATAGCATGGATTTAGCATGTAATTGATTTTTAAATTATATATATATATATATATTTTTACCTTTTTTTGATTGCCAGTCATACATACCTGAATTCCTGTGAATTGAGTTCACGTAAAATAAGGACCCACTGTGTGTATGTATGTCTGTATATATGTATGTATATGTATGTATGTATATACTGTGTGTATATGTATATGTATGTATATATACATATATATGCTACATATAGTATAATCTAATATTTTCCATTTGGCCTTCACAGGATGTTCCTTAGAACTTCCCTTTTAGTAAGTATATATTTCCCTTTTTAAAGTCTCCTTTATATTACTAATCTAATCATTGTTGGACAAAGTCTTCCATATTTGCAACTATTAAGGAATAGTCTCTGATCTTACTACATTTAAGGAAGGAACTTTGTTGGAGGTGAAGGTTATTTTTTTCCCTACTAAATGAAATGTTTTTTGACAAAAAATAATAATACAACCCTTAGACAATCACAACGATGAAGGATTGTGAATTGTATCATCTGCAATTTTTTCTTACATTTCCTAAAAAGTACATTGAATAAATGTATACTGTTTATTATTTTTCTAAAGATCTTATAGAGATGAGAAAGTCAAATAGGCAATAATTTGTAATGTTTCTTTGATTATGTTTTTGTACTAATATGTGACTATGATTGTTTTCACTTTTCTCACTTTTAAATGTAATGAAAATTCAATCTTGTAAGAGCTTTGAAAAATTTGGGTAATTTCCAATCCATAATTTCTCTGTATGTACTTGGGCAGGTGCAGCTTGCTCTTTTATTATTTCCAGGATGTTTTTATTTTTTTTATTATAGACATAACAGACATGACAAATTTCATATAAAAAGGAATTGACTAGAGCATTGCATGATGAACTGAAATTCTCTTAAAATATTTACCTATTTATTAGATTTAACAGAGTAACAACACTGCCTTGATTGTCTCTGTCCAATTCTGATCTTTTGATACTCTTGTGTATATTTTATTTTTTTAATTTAATTTTTATTATCATGCAAAACACACTTTTATACATGTCATTGTTGAAAGAGCAAACTCATGGAAAATCAAAATCCCAATATAAAACCATAAATACCTTGTGTATATTTTAAAACTATTTCATTAACACTTTTCTATCTTCTTTTATATCACCATCTCTACTCACTAATATCCACCCCACTTCTATGTACAACAGAAATTTTCTCTAGTAATTAATAAGTATAACCAAGCAAAGCAATCAACATGTATGCTATACCTAAACATATCAGGTTCATTCTGCTTTAGTTCAACACTTCTCTTTTCAAAGGTAAAAAGCATATTTTTTCCTTCAGTCTCCTAAAGTTAAGTTTAAGATTTGTATCTATAAGTGAGCTACAGTCTTTCAAAGTTGCTTTCCTTTCTGTTACTGTGTTCATAGTAGAAATTATTCTTTTGGTTGTGTTCATTTCATTCTGTATCAGTTAAAAGAAATCTCAGGTTTCTCTGAATATCTCATATTCAACATTTGTGGGCAATTATTTCATTATATATGTATCCCATAATTTATTCAGCTATTTTATGACCATTAACTTTGTTTCCAATTGTTTGTTACCAAAAAAAGTTCTGCTCAAAATATTGTACATTTGTATCATCATTTCTACCATGGACCTCTCCAGAAGCATATGTCTTATACTGCTGCCTCAGTCACTCTTCCATGGTGTGTGTTTTAAGTGCCATTTCCTTCTACAGCACCTTGGGGAAAGAGAAGTTAGGTTACAAATGAAATTTCCCTGATGATGGAATGAATTGTTACAGAAATTATTTTAGTAGTTCTTTTTTCTTTGCATCTCTTTTCCTTTTTGCAATTTGATCTTTAATACAGACCAGATTGACTATACCATTCAGCAAGGATCTGAAGTGATGATTTGTTTTTCTTCCACTATTTTTCTCTGCTTTGAAAGATAGTAGGTACTCACAATTTTACATCCTCATCTTCTATTACATTTTGCAAACAAGTTTGTCTTGCCTTTGGTCATTATGATGCCTGTCTTTTGGCTGGATGATCATGTGTGCTGGCTGAGATGATTTCTGACTTTCTAACTGAAGAGGTCATTTTGTATCAATTAAAGTTATCTGAGAAGTCACATTTTCAGTCAATAGCTTTACTTTTTTTTTTCAAACATTTATTAATATTCATTTTTAACATGGTTACATGATTCATGCTCCTCCTTTCTCCTTCGCCCCCCGCACTCCCCCTACCCATGGCCGATGCACATTTCCACTACTTTTGTCATGTGTCCTTGATCAAGACCAATTTCCAAATTGTTGGTAGTTGCATTGGTGTGGTAGTTTCGAGTCCACACCCTCATTCATGTCCACCCCGACCCATGCGTTCAAGCAGTTTTTTTTCCTATATGTTTCCTCTCCTGCAGTCCTTCCTCTGAATGTGGGTAGCGTTCAATAGCTTTACTTTTAACAATTTCCCATTTTTCAGATTTATCAGCTTCTTAAACAGGACAAAATAGAAATATGGGAATGACCACAGTGTCTTCATCATTATCCAATCAACCTTTGGATTTCATATACACAGCTTATTCTGAAATGAGTCCCAGGCCAGCAGTCAGTTAAGACCGCCAAATTAATGTGTGTATGTGTGTGTGTGTGTGTGTGTGTGTGTGTGTGTGTGTGTGTGTATGTGTGTTGAGGTTCAACATTTGTGATATCCATCACCTTCTGATTCTTTCCTTGAAAATATTAAACATATTCATAAAATATCAGCATAAATCTCTGAGTAGTCTAAAAGTTTTTAGCGACTTTGCTTTCTTAAGCTTGGCCCATATTTCCTGCCCTTTTTTGCACAATGAAGTCACCAAGTATCTTTTTTTTAATATTTTATTTTTTCCTCAATTATATGAAAAAAACAATTTTTAACATTCATTTTTTTTTATAGTTTGATCCAAGTTCTCCCTTCTGCTACCCCCTCCCTGAGATGGAAAACAACCTGACACAGATTTTACATGTGTAAAACACCTTTCCATATTATACCTTTTATAGTAGAGAACTCAAACAAACAAAACGAAAGTGAAGAAATAAAGTGAAAATATGTCTCAGTCTGCATTAACATTCCATTAGTTCTTTCTCTGGAGTTGGATGGCATTTTCCATCATGAGTCCTTAAGGATTTTCTTGAATCACTGTATTGCTATGAATAGATAACTCATCATGAATATTCATCATATAATATTGTTGTTACTATCTATAGTGTTCTCCAGGTTCTGCTCATTTCACTTTGCATCAATTCATGTAATCTTTCTAGTTTTTTCTCAAGTTATCCTTCTCATCATTTCTTATAAGATAGTAGTATTCCATTACAATCATAGTATCACAACTTGTTTGGCTATTCCCCAATTAATGGACATCCCCTCAGTTTCCAATTTTTTGCCACCACAAAATTTGCCACTACAAATATTTTTATACAAACAGGTCCTTTTATCTTTAAAAAATCTCTTTGGGTTAAAGACTGAGTAGAGTGGTATTGCTGGACCATGGGATATACCGAGTCTTCAAGTCCGTTGTGCATAGTTCACATAGTTGCACATAGTTAGATCAGGTCACAACTCCACCAGCAGTCCATTAGTGTGAAGTCACCAAATGTCTAGGAAAGATTGACTTGTTTGGAAGATCCTATTAAGTGCTTCCTAGAACTTCTTTATTTTCATGTAATTAGATTCAAATCACAGTAAGTTAGATCAAAATTTCTTTTTCCCTTAAAGTTTCTTTGATTTTTCTTTTATGAAAAATAAATTTGGTGAATGGCTTTGTAGATACATTTGGAATGGGAATTGGAAGTCAGAATTTATGCTAGAGTAATGTAAACTCATGCTATACTTGGTCAACATTATTTTTAACAAATGAAAGTTTTGCATTGATAAACCAATGACTTCTAAAACAAACTTTTTTATACACCTTTCCATTTCCCAAAATATATTCAAATTTCTTCTCATGCATTCTCTAATTTTTATAATCATTGTTCAACTCCAAAAGCTATAATTTGATATGTGATACTGGTGCACACAGGCTTGCAAATAACCACTGATTTAGGATGATTAGCAGTTCCTGCATACAAACAGGAACAAAAGATTTAATTTATTTGTGCCAGTTATTTGTCTCACCAAATATGGATGTGAAAGGCAAGTGGGAAGTCATGTAAGGTTTTTTTTTCCTTCAAAAGCAACATCAGTGAGTTTTTAACAGTTTCACATACCACTGCTAATAGAGTTAAAAATAATTACCAAATGATTAATTTTAATCTGTGTTTTAATTAAAAACCATTCATTAAGTACCTCTCTTATGCAAGACAGTGTGCTAGTCACTGTAGGTACAGGAGGGGAAAATGATTCTAAATTCAAAGAATTTACAGTAGAATTCAGTGATAAAAAGATGCATACATAAATAATCTCAAGTCTTAGGATCAAAGATCTAAAAGGAGGAAGAATTTTTTGAAGTAACCAATTCAAACTCTTCCTTTTATAGGTAGGAAAACTGAGGCTCAAGGAGGCTAGGTTTTTTGTTCAAAGTCACAAAGCTTAGTAAACATCTAAAACTGTTTATGATGTCACCTTTTGACTACAGAATTTGTGTTCCTTCTATTGTATAACATTGTCTGACTTAATCTTGATATTTAACAATTTAAATGGTAACAATGTGATAATGAAATGACAATATGATGATTATAGAGATCATTCTCACCTTATCAAGAATATCTCATATGCTTATGGAGTTCATATACTAGTCAGCAAAGCCAACTTGGGCATGGATTATATTCTGCTATATTTCCTAACATACACCACCCCTGTGTGTTAAAGAAGATCTGATTAGAGACTAATATATTATAGTCCAAACCATAGCTCTGTTGATATCTAGGGGTCCCAGAGGGCATTTTATCCCACTGAATCAGTGTGATAAATTTGCAAAGATCATCCACTCAGCAAAGCTACAATTAAGCTCTAAACATAACAGCTACCTATGCAGAATTGCACAAGCCAATGCAATAGCAAACATATGACAGTGAAATGATAACCAATTTCAGTATGCAGCACCAGAAAATGATGGTACAACCAGATCACCACCCATAGTTAACATTTAGAAAGACTCTTGGGGATTTTTTTTGGGTATGATCCTGCTCTGTCTAAAGTCATTTTGATTCTACAACATTCATTTCCATCTGTTCAAGCAAATGCAAAAGTTTACTTATATCATATGTGCCTTAGAGATAACAAAGTGAAACCTGAGGTATGTAGATTAGGAGGAATAAAGTATCTGTTTGACCTTTTGAATCATAGAGTTTAAAAGCTCAGAAAATTCTTGTGGTAAACTACAAAATGTTGTTTTTTTATGAAAATAAAGTAACAATGAAAAGCATTGGTGTACAGTAACTACCCTGTTTTGAAGTTTAAAATCTATTAATGCAGAAATAACAGGGCCTATAACCAGTAGAGACAGCTGATTTACATAGTGGTTAGACCTGGAATAAGGAAGACCTGAATTCATGTCTGGCCTCAGACGATTACTATCTGTATAACCCTAGGCAAATTTGCCCTAGTTCCTTCTCTGTAAAGTGGGAGATAATAATAGTAACTACCTTCCAAGGTTGTTATGAGGATAACATGAGATAATATTTTTAAAACACTTTGAAAAACTTAGAGCTATATAGAATTCATGGCAATAGTAATATTGATCTGACCTTTTAAGGAAAAGGACTTCAGCAGGCAGAAATATGAAAGGAATATATTAATATCAAGGGCCACAAATACCTCACTAAATGCTAGAAATGGGGAAAAAAGAGAGAACAGCTAGTATTGTATATGAGATTTATATAAAAAAGGCTAGATTAGAAGTGTGGCTACATATTATGCAAAGTTTTGAGTACTACAGTAAGGAGTTTATATTATATTCTGTGGACGTCACTGAAGACTTTCACATATTGAACATTGTCTAAATTCTGTATAAACATGCTTGAGGTAGAAAAGACTGGAATTGGAAAGATATGAAGACGCTAGTCCAAGTATGAGGCAATTAGAACATTAACTAAGGTGGTGGAGGGAAAAAGGAGTAGATATATAGGAGATATTTGGGGGATAGAATGACAAATATAATAATAATGGCAGCAATATATAGGGGAGGGAAGGGCAAGGAAAAATTTTTATAGAGTATTCCATAGAAACTATTTCATTTGATCCTCATATGAACTCTGTGAAGTAGAAAGGGCCCATGTCACCATCCTTACTTTTAAAAGAGAAAACAGAATCTCTGGATAAATCATTAATCTTGAGTTATATAGTTAGTAGACAGGTCAGTCAGTTGACAGAGCACCAGCCCTTCCTTCTTCTCCCAGTATATCCCTCTTTCTCACTCCTTTTTTAAAAAATCATTCTAATGTAATTGAGTCTCATCCATGTCCTCTAAGTAAATTTCCTTTAACTGCCCTAATAATGATAAAGTTCTTAGGTGCTACATGTATCATTTTCCTATATAAGAATGGAAGTCATTTAACTTTATTGAGACCCTTATTATTTCTCTTTTATGTTTACTCTTTTATGTTTCTCTTGAGTCATGTTTATATATCAAATTTTCTATTCAGCTACAGTCATTTCATTCAGAAGGCTTTTTAAATCCTCTATTTCATTAAACATCCACTTTTTCCCCTGAAGGATTATATTCAATTTTACTTGGCAGGTGATTCTTAGTTGTAATCCTAGCTCCTTTACCTTCCAGAATATCATATTCTAAGCCCTCCATTCCTTTAATGTGGAAGCCACTAAATCTTGTGTGATGCTATCTGTGGCCCAACAAAATATGATTTTTTCTTTCTGTTTGCTTGAAGTATTTTCTCTTTGATCTGAGAGCTCTAGAATTTATAATGTTACTGCAAGTTTTCTTTTGGAGATCTTTCAGGGGGTAATTGGTGGATTCTTTCAATTTTTATTATACCCTCTGGGTATAAAGGGGGAATTCCTTTAATAATTTCTTGAAAGATGATGTCTAGGCTTTTCCCATTGATCAAGACTTTCTGGTAGTTCAATAACTAATTATCTATCCCCAATTTGTTTTCCAGGTTTTTAAATATATATATGTATATATATAAATATATATATACATATATATTATTTTATATTATTTTTTCATTTTTTAAAATTTATTTTATTGTTTCTTGATATCTCATTGAGTCATTAACTTCCAATTGCCCAATTCTAATTTTAAGAATTATTTTCTTCAATGAGTCTTTGTACTCCTTTTCCATTTGAAAACTTCTGAATTGTTTTTAAAAAAATTTTCCAGATTCCATCTTAATATACAATTTTAATATACAATTTCAGATATACTTTATTTTTAAACCCTTACCTTCCATCTTGGAGTCAATACTGTGTATTGGCTCCAAGACAGAAGAGAGGTAAGACTAGGCAATGGGGGTCAAGTGACTTGCCCAGGTTCACACAGCTGGGAAGTGTCTGAGGTCAGATTTGAACCTAGGACCTCCCATCTCTAGGTCTGGCTCTCAATCCACTGAGCTACCCAGTTGCCCCCTCAGATATACCTTTTTTTTTTTTTATTTTAAACCCTTTTACTTCTGTGTATTGACTTAATAGGTGGAAGATTGGTAAGGGTGGGCAATGGGGGTCAAGTGACTTGCCCAGGGTCACACAGCTGGGAAGTGTCTGAGGCCGGATTTGAACCTAGGACCAGGTCTCCAGGCCTGGCTCTCAATCCACTGAGCTACCCAGCTGCCCCTTTCAGATATACTTTTTAATAGTATTTTTCAGACATTTTGTAATCCATATTCTTTCTCTTCCCACACTTTTCTTTCCTCCCCCAGAGACAGATAATATGCTATAGATTATATATAGAGTCATGTAATATATGTATTTCCCTGTTTGTCATGTTTTGAAACAGATACATATTGCTTATAAGGAAAAATTTTTGTTCCATTAACGTATTAGTGTCCATATTTTTCCACATCTCCTCTAACATTTGCTATTTTTTCCTTTTATAATTTTAGCCAATCTGATAGGGATAAAATGATATCTCTGACTTTTGTTTTGCTTTTCTCTAATCAATAATGCTTTAGTGCAGTGATGGGCAAACTACAGCCCACAGGCCAGATACAACCCCCTGAAATGTTCTGTCTGGTTGTGGAACATTATTCCTAATCTGATGAATACAATGAGTAGGATACAATACAATGAAACTTTGAAAGAATTGCCTTAGAAACAGACTGACAGATGAACATTTCCTTTCCTTTGGCCTCCTCTTTAAGATTACTGATCTAAACTATCAGTTTATATCTTTTGATCATATTCTTATATATTTGACAAAGTTCTCTATATATTTAGATATGAGACCACTATCTGGAGAACTGATTATAAATGTTTTTACAACTTATTGCTTTCCTACTAATATTGGCTACATTAGTTTTATTTGTACAAAACCTTTTTAATTTAATGTATTCAAAATTACTTATTTTCATTTCACAATTCCATCTCTTATGTATTCATAAATTATTCTGCTACCTATAAATCTTTTTTTTAAGTTTAAAAATATTTTATTTTCCCAATACATGTAGTAACAACTTTCAACACATGTTTTCTGAAATTATAAAATCCAAATTGTCTCCCCCCTCCCCTTTCTCCCCCTCTCAGAGATGGTAAGCAATTATTATACATGTATTTTCTTTTTTTTTTAATTACTATTAGACATTTATTAATATTCATTTTTAACCTGTTTACATACTTTATGCCCCTACTTTCCCCTTCACCCCCCGCTCTCCCCCCACCCATGGCCAACGCACATTTCCACTGGTTGTAACATGTGTCCTTGTTCTGGGTCTATTTCCTATTCATGTCCACCTCAGCCCATGCATTCAAGCAATTGTTTATCTTATATGTTTCCTCTCCTGCAGTCCTTCCTCTGAATGTGGGTAGCATCTTTACCATAAATCCCTCAGAGCTGTCTTGTGTCATTGCAGTGTTGCTGGTACAGGAGCCCATTACATTCGATTTTACCATAGTATATCAGTCTCTGTGTACAATTTTCTTCTGGCTCTGTTCCTTTCGCTCTGCATCACTTCCTGGAGGTCTCTCCAATTTGCATGGAATTCCTCCAGTTTATTATTCCTTTTAGCACAATAGTATTCCATCACCAGCATATACCACAATTTGTTCAGCCATTCCCCAATTGAAGGACATCCCGCTACCTATAAATCTTAAGTAATATGTTCCCTATTCTCCTGATTTGTTTATATCTCCCCTTATTCCTAGGTCATGCATCCATTTTTATATTATATTAGTAAATCAGTATGATATTTTTCTGTGTCTATTTTTTGCCAAATTGCTTTCCAGTTTTCCCAACAATTTTTAGCAAATAGTGAATTCTTATTCCAAAAATTTGGATCTTTATCTTTGTCAAACAACAGGTTGCCATAATTTTTTACAACTGTTTGTTGCATGCTACTCTGTTCCATTGATTTACTGTTATATTTCTTAGCTGAGCAGAAGCAATATCTGCCGCTACTTTCAAGAGAGTAGAGAGCTGAGGTGTTTGACTAGAATTATCATGGTCATAGCTGTCCTTACCATAAGAGTCATTGGCCCTACATACTACTGGGACTTAGCTCCTGCACACTTCTAGGTCTATGGCCAGAGGTAGGGAGGCAGAGAAGAAGAGGAATTAAGTGAATATTCAAGTATTAACAGGTATGAATAAATAAAATTCCTAATTTATCAGAGCTGTTTTGTCTTTTTATCTAAAAATACTTATTGTTATCTTTTTATTTTTATTCATAATTCTTTTGTTGAGAAGTTAGGAGTTTGATTAGGTTTATAGAGAGTAGCTGATTCATTGTCTTGCGGACTGATTGGTTTGTCAGTGGTTCAGTGGGAGAAGACTTTTTTTGTACTTCCTCTGAAACCAAATTTCTCTTTAGCTCTCAGGTAAACTTGGGGTTCTAGAGTTGACAGCTTATTTCCAACTACCAAATCCTCAATTTCCTCATGTGGAAAGAAGGAAAAAATTACAAGGGCTATCAGTTAGTTCTAACATCCCTGGAGACATTTCACTGAGGATTTATACAACCCCTTCCCCAACCCAGGTAAATGGAAATAGCATCCCCATAGAGAGCCATATTGTTCCTTTTTAAAGGCATGGCAACTTTGTCACATATCCCAACTGTTAAAGGTCTATGGGGATTATCCTTCATGGCATTTTGCCATTCCAGTCTCTGATCTTCCAGATCACATCCTTAGCAAGTACAAGAAACATTGGAGGATTTAACTTGCATATGAGAAGAAAATCTATTTCTGTTCGTAAAATATTTTTGTTTGGGATCTATTACTTTAGCTATAAAGGGAGTCCACTCCAACAAAGAGACTCAGTACAGTTGCTGCAATTTATATAGTCTTACAGAGTTGCTTAAGGCACTGAAAAATTAAGTGATTTGTCCAGGGTCACATACCTAATCTTTGTTGAAACTCATCCTGATACCATGGCTATTATTCTAGCCATTACACTACATTACCTTTTAGTATGTGTATAAAGGTATATGAATGATTACATATGGATGCATAGTTACATATAACATATAGATGTGTGTATATGTTCATAAATTATCTGATCTAAATTAAAGATGCTTCTTTTTTAAACTAACTGACAGATACAAGGAAATCTTTACAGATCATTGGAATGAAAAGAAACTTTAGAAGTTGTCTAGTCTAACCCCTACTTAAAAACAATCTCCATATTTAATTAAGTTGAACATTAATTGAAAGCTTCCCATTTGCCAGGTACCATTCATGGTACAAGGAATATAAGTACAAAAGACATGTAGTTCCTTTCCTTAAGGAACTCCTACTCTTCTGAAGACAAACAATATATACAGAGATAAATACTTAAAAATATAAACAGTCATTTCAGGAGAGAGGATCATTAACAATTATGGGAATTTAGAAAGACCTAAATTCCAGAAGTTGCTCTGGAATTGAGTCTAGAAGGGAGGTAGGAATTCCAAGAAGTGTAAGACATAAGGAGCACAAGATTCCTAGTTTGGAGGACAGTCAATGTAAAGACACAAGTGTTTGGGGATGGAAAATGTAAGGTGAACAGCAAGTTGACTACTTTGGCTAAAAGAGAGTGTGTTTAAGAAGGAACAGTTTGAGATCAGTTTTGAAAGACAGGATCCATCCTGATTATGAATGCCAAATGGAGGCTTTTAAATTTTATCCTTGTAGTATTAGGGAGCTCCAGGAGCTTCTTCACAAGGTGAGTTATAGGGTCACAACCAATGCTTTGGGATTATCAACTAGGAGAAAGGTCATATTTCCCCCTTGCCTCTGGGACTACATAGATAGATGAAAGAGTGAGGTGATGGTGAAGGAATTTGTGGTTGCCATTTATATTCTGGTCTTCTTGTTTGTCTTTGGGTAAGTCTTCTCGGGATGTCATAGAAGTGTCAAACTCACCAGCACCTTAAACCAGATCAAAACATAATTGGAAAATGTTTAAGAAAATAAGAAATAAAATGCAAAGATAAAGTTAATGTATGGCTTTATAAGTCAATATACAGCCCTTTTCTTTTTTGAGTTTACCTCAAAATTCCTCCTTGAGACTCAGTTTCCTCATGTGTTAAGGTGTTTGGTTCTCTAGTTCCTTCCAGTTCTAAATCAATGATCCTATAAACTATTGTCCATTAGCCTAGTTCTCTTTGACAGATTCATTTCTAAAAAGGTCATTGATTATAAATAGTAAATGTGAGTGTTTGTGGGGAGAGAGGGAACATGTGAAAGACTTATTTGCTTTTAACTAGGTAGAACTTGTTCTGTAATCTCTTCTAGGAAAGTTCATTATGATAGCCCTTTTTGTTCACAAAAGGAGTTGGGAGTGGTATTCTTTGTCCAAACTGGGGAAAGTAAATGTTGTACCTAAAGTCATTTAATGTGTAATCCAATGCCAATTGCCTCAAACTATGGGCTTATGTGGACCATATCCAATTTGGAAGGGGCTGGTGGCTCCCAAGTTCATACTTCGTTTTGAGTCATTTTGTCCTTAGCCCTTATTGACTCTAGTATATCACCAAGGCCAAAGAAAAAAGATGGGAAAATGAGTATGAATTCCCAGGGTCTGACAATACCTGGGGTGGGGGGGAGAGGGGTTGAAAACTGGTTAAGTTGTTTATACTTTTATCTTTTCTTTTTTTTTTTTTAAACCCTTGTACTTCGGTGTATTGTCTCATAGGTGGAAGATTGGTAAGGGTGGGCAATGGGGGTCAAGTGACTTGCCCAGGGTCACACAGCTGGGAAGTGGCTGAGCCTGGGTTTGAACCTAGGACCTCCTGACTCTAGGCCTGACTCTCACTCCACTGAGCTACCCAGCTGCCCCTTTTATCTTTTCTTAATAGAATCATTATTTGTTAATGGTTTTTGACATCCATTGGAAAGCCAGTGAAATTCAAAGGAAATAATTCTGATACACAAAATTTCTATCAGTTATCAGACAAGTAAATCATACATTAAAAACAGTGTAATTATATGTAAAAGTAATTCACATATATCATATCCATTGAATAGAAAGTCTTGAATAATTGTTTGCAAATTCATGGCAAGAACTGATCATTTCCAAATATTTCTGACTCCATTCAAATATTCACTTCTATACATTTACCATATGACATAATTGTCTCATCTTACTATGAACAATTACAATTTTTCTGAATTGTTTTTGAAGATGTATATTTTTATGAATAAACTTAGAATTAAAGATTTTATTATATAGTATATATATTTGTTATTTGTGAAAGGTTAAATGGTTTGCTTATATAATAAAAATTTTCACTTAAATATTTTTAATATTTTCTTTAATATCTTCCAAAAACAAAGCAGCTCACTTTCCTCTTGCTGCTCAAGTAGAGGTAAAGACTTTTGTCCATTTGGAGAATCTTTTTGGGATAGACATATAACCAGATGACTTTTACATTTCATAGGTTAGAAAGAAATGTCATCCATTCTCTTGATCTTTTCTTAGTGAAGAATTAAGTCAAAGTCTTTTGAATGATTATGGAACTCATCCAAGAGTTTGTCCAACGTTTCAGGATGTCTAACCTGACATCATGTGTATGTGACATAACACAATGTCTCCAACCTGAAATCTCTCCATAATGGATCTTCTCTATGGTAGAAATGAACTTCTACGTCAAGTATGTATCACTCCTGTGTATGCTTTGTTTAAACTTAATGTATGAGAAGGTCATTCAACAGAGTTATCTCTGTTAGATCCTGACATTTATTGTTGAGGATGGCTTGTCAGAGTTAAAGTCAAGAAAGTCTCATTTCAAGTCCTTCTTCATACTCATATTGGCTATGTGACCATGGAAAGCACCTAATTTCTTAGAGCCTCAGTTTCATCATGTATATAATGGAGATAATAATAGCAGCTATTTTACGGACTTGTGAAGATTAAGGGAAATATTGTATATAAAGTACTTTATACATCTTAAAGTGCTATGTAAATGTGAGCTATTATTGTTAAATCTTTTGAGTATTGTTATATCTTTTGTCATATGCTTAGGAGTCTTTAGGCAGTACTTTGATCTACTAAATCAAATGTTTTAAAAAATCATTAATAAACCATCAGCACAGTGATGTTTTGTGTTCTCTATGTATTTCAGTCAATGGTAGGGTGTTAAGATATGGTCTTCTGTGCAGTATCATTTGTGAAAGCATGCATCTTCCCTTCAGGTAACTTCATCAAGTATAACCTTAATATAGGTGTATATTCTCAAAATATTTAATATAGAGATTAAAAAATAAGAATAAAGGTTTTTTTTGGAGGAGGCAGTAGGAATATGATCTTATCACACACACACACACACACACACACACACACTCTTTGGAATCTTTGCCTCTTTGAATATGTTGCAAAGTAATCCTTTTAACACTTTCAAAATTATGTCACATATACTTTCACTCACTTCTTTAGATAAATGAGCTAATCCCAATTCCCCCCCCCCCCATCTTTGTCTTCTTAAATGCAATTCCCATCTTTTCCTTAAGCAAATCTGAGATTGTGACATTAAATTCCAAATATGATCGTTTCACTCTGTTTTGCTGATTTCAATTATATTATTTTTTAATCAAATGATTTTTTTCAATTCTTATCTTCCTGTTTTACTCCTTGCAGTTTCATTATCAAATGTATTCAATTATAGTTTCATAGATTTTATTTTTAACTGGTATTCCCTTCAATTGTTCTATACCTTTTATGGGTCAATGATGTTCACAATTTTTTGCGATCCTCCTCATAATTTACAAATGAGTTTAGATTCTAAACCAGCGTTGCTCCCTGCTTCCCTAGTTCTCTCCTTTGGGGGTACATATTTGCTCTGTCTGGCCAATTGTGTATTTTTGCAATAGATTTTAATAGTAAAATTTCAATATGAAATTCTTTTAATCAAGTATCAATAGTCCCTCACCCATCTGTTCCCCATTATGGCATCAATAACCTATTTAAATATCTCAAGTTGGAGTTTAGTTTTTATTCCATCTTCTAGTTTTGTGTTTTTATGTCTTTACATTAAAAAGATAATAATCCTAAATATACATAGAGAGTGAATTCAAGAATAGCTTTCAAATCAGTAATGAGATTCTTTTTTTGTTAAAAGTTAATCAACTTAATTAATTAATTAATTTATTTGTTTATATTTTTATATATATTTATTTTATTCATTTTATTTTAACAATCATTTTGTAAAATTTAAAGTTCCAAATTTTCTCCTTTTCTTCAGCCCTTTCCCAATCCATTGAGATGGCAAGTCCTATGCTAGCAATTATACATGTGAAGTCAATATCAACTTTCAATGATGTTATTTTTTTACTTGCCATGTTTAGAACTTTCCAAATCTTTTCACAAAAAAGTGTCCAATGATGTATAAGCATGAAGCTTATATGTACTCTGAAAATCCTTTCTAAGTCTTTGATCTCAATGTTTTCCAACATTTTTCATGATCCTTACATATTCCCTCTTTTACATTGAAGTTACAGATAATGAAAGTATGTGTTGATTTAATCTGGAAAGGTTCATTAACCTCTTTGTAGAATTTCTTTCCCTCTTCATCTTCAGGAACATTATTGGTGTGTAAGTCATATTTATTTTCTTGGTTGTCTTTTTACAAATATTTATCATGAGCATTGTGATCAGAGATAGTCAAATGCCCCATGAAATGAAATTTCTTGGTGACTTTGGATAATATAATAAACCAACGCCTTCAGTTAACCTGCCCAAGAATTCCCCATGAGCCATCCTATTTAGCTGAAGCTTCTTTTTATTGTCTGGTATCACCTATAAAGAGATATCAAGGTTGAGATAATTCACTTCCTCTAGTAATATTTATACTCATTGACCTTTAATCTAGAAGCTCACATATTGAAAGTCAATATCTTTGTTACAGTTTATAGAAAGCTAAAGAATATAAATAATTAATACTAATAAGCATATGAATAATTTTTAGCATTCTCCATCCCTTTTTCTGCTATTCTGAAGCTTAATGGAGTTACACAGAACTAAGGGCCATGTGATATTTTTCAATGGGTTGCCATGTCTTGCATAATGGTGATGAACTAACTGTTCCACATTAAGTAGGTTGGTCCCTGAAAGTGGAACCATCCTGTTGCCAGCATCATATTCCAAGCCATTCCATCAGTCTTTAATATTCTAAGATCCCTTCCCCATTATAATGATTTATTCCATTAGAATTTTTGGGTAGCTCTTTGTCAAATGTAGAAAATGTAGTAAAGAAAATGTAGTAAACATGTAAAGGACTCACAGTAGCCTATCTCAGAAATATACAATTAATTCTTCTTCAATGGATCCCAACTTTTCCCCAGGTCCTATATCATCTTCTAGACTCATAGCACCACCCTGTGGCTTGTATTCCAATGGAAGGATGGTAAAATGGGAGCTACTGTAGTCAAGAAGTCAATATTCCAATGAGTCTTGCTTTCACCAAAAAGTCACATACTGATATCCAGCCTTATGTCATCACTTTGAAGGTTTAGACTTGCCTAGATGGAGAATAGGCAGCCTTTTCCCATTGTATGTATTTTGGCCAAATAACTATCCCTATCCATAATAGTAGGAGAACAAAGTCCTGATTTTTCTCTTCCTCATGACAGCCTTTGTCCTTTGTAGGATTACTAGTTATGGGACCTACTAAATGTCAGGTGAAGAAGAGAAAAAGAGTAGAAGAGAAAGGCAAATAAAATGTGTATGATTTTCTTCTCTATAAAGGGCTCCTGCTGCCCAGAAACTCCCTCCCCCCTTCATTTTACAGAAGGCTATGGGCCAGAATATCTCTAAATTCTTCCAGGAAGTTGGCCCTCTAGAATTGCCACCAATAAGACTATTGGGTTTCCTTATTGTGTTAACTTGCCATATTTTGAGCTGAAAGTTTATACCACTGCTTCTCCAAGTATCAGAAAAAGGTAGCTCAAGACCTTTGAGAGGACACATGCAACTTCCATATTAGGCTCCATAGAAGGAGAACCATTCCCCATGGCATGAGTCCACTCCTAAATCTGTTACTTTTTCAGTATCTTTTGAAAGAAGAAGAAAAGGGATGGAAAGGATGGGGATGAAGGGACAAAAATGGGAAAACCTGATATAGAGATTCCGTTTTTTAGACCAGCACAAAGGGATAGTTTTCTTAGACGTCCCAACCAATTTAGCCCCATTCACTGGGACTTCCACCCCCCCCTTATATGTTCATCAAGTTAATCAGGGATCTCTCCCCACAACCTCCTACTTCATTGTGTTATCTTAGGTGGTTAGGTTATTTTTTTTAAAAAACTACTTTAAGGGTAATAATTATTGCCAATTAGTTGATTTTTGGTAATGGCTTTCTCCCAATAGCATTTCCATTATTTTTCTGCTTGATGAAAATGAGAGAGAGAGAGAGAGAGAGAGAGAGAGAGAGAGAGAGAGAGAGAGAGAGAGAGAGAGAGAGAGAGA